>NC_091147.1:33581975-33898997 GCF_041381155.1 Argopecten irradians | reverse complement strand
TAGTTAACTGTACAGTGAGTAACTTACTAGAAGAGGGGGGGGGGGTCATTTTACCTTGGGGGTGAGTAACTTGTAGGGGGGGGGGGGGGGGGGTCATTTTACCTGGGGGGGGGGATTCATTTCACCATAATGGTATTTTGACCTCGGGGTCATTCTATCATGGGGGTCAAAATGCCATACTACACCGGGTAATTATGATTTCATACTGCATGCTTCATCAGTAATACATTATATTACAGTGAAACCTCTTTAACTGGAACTGCAGGAGAACAAGTGGGTCAATAGATAGAGGAAATTTGTTACAGGAATATTTTGGGTATGCAAGCCATTAGGGCTTGGTCATTGAGACTCAGAAATAGGCCTATGTACTGGTTGGCCACAATTTTTATTAAGGAATGCGAGTTCGAGTTAGAGGGGTGTATATATGCTGTATTTGAGAGTAGTTTGCATTATGCCCCTTTATATATAATATCCATGCATGAAGTATACATATAAATTACATTATTCCAGCCAGTTATAGGTTTTGCTTAACTTCAACTTGTTGAGAGCTATACTGTAAGAAAAGTGTCATCTTTTTGTAGCAGTAACATTAATTTGTTTAGTAGTTATGATTGCTAAATTCAAATTTATCATATTGATTTATGTGTCTAAAAATGAGGCAGAAGTTTTTAATACAATTTTGCAAAAGATTTTCCCTGTTAACTTCACTTTTACAAAACCTTTTATTCAAGAAGATCATACTTAATAATGGTAACAAGGGAGACAATCTGGATATTCAAAGGGAGATAATGATGATAATAATAATAATTTATTTATTGAAGATGGATTACATGTATAAAGCCAAAGGCTTATTTACAACATTGTCCTCGAAGGAAGATATATTTTTTATGAAAATTTTGTCTAATTTAACTGGAATATCCTTACTTTTAGTTGGACAACCCTATTGATAATTTTGTCTGATTTAACTGGGATATCTTCCTTTTAGTTGGACAACCCTAAAAAAGTTTACACCACACAGATGGTAAGATTTGTAGAGGGAAGTGTAGGCCTATATAGCTGCACATGCATAGAAGCCAACGGTAGTGGATTAATGCTCTTAAACTGACATCAATAGGGCCTAAATGTTTGACAAAATTAAAATAAAAACACAAATCAAAAATTTTTTAATTTTTATTGATTTAAAAATTTTTTTTTTTTAAATTAATTAAAAAATATAGTGAAAAAGTAAAATCAACTGAAATTTCAAAAAAAGAGAGAAAGACCATATTGAAATAAGAAGAATGTATTGGAATAAAATACACACAAAAAAAAGACGAAAAATGTTTGGGCCCTATACATTGAATAATTGTCTATTGACCTTTTATTCTGACAATAGACAAAGTAATTATCTTGACTCTTCTAAGATTTCAAAATAATCCCAGCATCCTATCATATATGTAATTGAATGTGGTACTTATCAAAAAACGGGAAATAATTTTGACAATGCTTATAGGAAAATATAAAACAGACTAATCATGTACAGAATTGATTATTTTTTCGTATCCAGATGGATCCAGATATGCTAAAAGTGTTACAATCACGGCCTTCGTGTATGGTAAAGGTTCCACTAACCTTGGTGTTAGAATAGTTGTGGTTTTTATTTTTTTGTAATTCTTTTTAATGTTTTTTTTTTTAATTCGTGATTAATGTTGTGGAAATGCGGTACAAGCATGTCTCAAAAGATCCAATGCTACATCCAGTGAAAATGGAAAGAAAAACAAATAAAATCATTTAATTGTTGTGTGATATTGTGACGTCGTTTTTCTTTAATTGCTTTTATTTTTTGCATGCTTATCAAAAGTGTTCTCTGT
The DNA here is from genome assembly GCF_041381155.1 of Argopecten irradians. NCBI lineage: Eukaryota > Metazoa > Mollusca > Bivalvia > Pectinida > Pectinidae > Argopecten > Argopecten irradians. The sequence continues at coordinate 33,897,147 of NC_091147.1, read as the reverse complement.
CTATGTCTCTAGTATAGCAACTTGACTTCGCTTTCTCAAAACAAAATCGGGTTTCCAGAAAGCTTTCGGTTGTGTTGCTGCACGAATTAAAGAACAAATAAACAAATATTACTATAATATAGTTCAAACCTAAACTTTCCTGAGTTCACCTTTCTGTTATAAACTACTTATTTTAAACATCTTTTGTAATTAAGCGTCGATGTCACTATTTTTTAATTTCACCGGCGTATGAGTAACAAATTCACACACAAGTTTTCAATTGAAATTTATTTCATTTTTTGATGAAATTAGAAATAAGGGACATCAAAGCTGATAATTAATTTTTCAGACTACTTGGTCAAAATAATATATGTTTTAAACATGCGATTCAATTGATTTTTCAATGGATTGTTTTTCCAAATCCATATGCAACATTGACATCTCAATGGTGATGTCACAATTATGTCAAGTTTTTAAGCCATCTCTGATTTTTGGAAGTATTAAGAAAAAGAATCGACCAATCAGAAAGTCAGATTTAGTATGAGAACAAAGAAAAATTAATTATTGATTCTTATTCAGAGGGGAAAACACTGGAAAAAACCTGGAGAATCTCAGCTTCAACCTGCTGCAATACCAAGAACAATAATACTACATAGTTCACTGGGGATCTATGCCTCATGAGGAAATACAATATGCATGTGTACACTTTTAATAAAAATCAATTAAGAATATAATAAGCCCTGAATTTAGTCAACACCTTGCTTATTTTGTTTTAGGGTGTAAATCATAAGTATTCAACTATAATTCACAGATCCAAACAGGTATTTTTTGGGCGTGTTTCACCTTTGACCCTGATTCAACAAAGATCATAATCTGACTTCCATCAAGCCTTCGTTTCGTTAACATAACCTTACAGAACATTAACATGTGTTATTTACCTATTCAGCAGATAATGTTTTATTTCAAATAATCTAAGTTAATTTCCAAATTTGAAATATTTATCATTTGCTTTTCAGATATACAGTAAAACAAGGTTATTACAATCTTTTCGGATGAACGAAATTATTTCGTTATAAGCCTAGTTTCTTATACACATGTTGTAGACATGAACCTTGACCGATGAAATTTTCTTCTTAATAATGATGATGATTTGTTTTAAGCATGTTCGTTATAAACATGTTTTACTGTATATCATATACATGTAGTGTGTTCCGTGTATCACAATTTAAAGACCTGAAAATAATTATTCGTAAGCTGAATTCTATTCAAAATTAGAAATGTTCTCCTCACTTGAAAATTTCAAAAATACTGATTTAAAATTATGGTTATGAGTAAAAAAGAAGAAGAAAGGTAATGGTCTCAAAATATATATATATATATAAAAAAAAAAAAAAAAAAAAATCACCTTCAGGAGATACTAATAATACAACCCTATTTTGCACATTCTAAAGTTTTTGCTTTTTCGTGCTTTTGCTTCACCTCTAACACGCCAGCATGCTTTCAAATGTTTGTGTAAATATGTTATATTTTGCATGATTTTTATTGCAGCCTATTACAGATGTGATGCCAATATTTAATAAAAAAAAAATTATTTAACATTCTGATGTGAATCTATAAAGTAAATAACAAAATTGATATTTGTATTGAAATATTTTTTACCAATTACAAAATTATAAATAACACCTTTTCTGTTAATTAAAGTCATATTTAATCTGTGTTTGAAGATATAACATTTAGCCAGATATTTTTGCAGGTATAATATTTTTACAATGTCGCGGGACATTATCATTATCATGAAAATTTGAATTCAGAATCCAAAACTTTCAACCAGCAAAAATATCTGGCTAAACGGTATTTAAATGATTAAAATGAAAGAATCATGATCTAAGTATTCAAATTTCATTTTTTTTTTTAAACAGAAAATTAAAAAAAAAAAAAAAAAAAAAAAGTTTTATGTTTAAATTGGCTATACAGAATAATGAAATAATCAAAAATCTAAATATTTAGCTTGCATAACTTTTTTTTTATTTATTGATTTTTTTTTTAATATTTTACATTTTAATAAGTTTGTTTTATTGTAATATTTGTAGGAAGTGATGGAGTACCTCGATACCGATACGCTGGCCAACACCATGACCGAAGCTTACAAACAAATACAGGTAAAGGGCAATGGTCTGGCAAAAATAAAATTAAAAAAGCAGGATTTACAAAATAAAAGAATGAATGGGGTAAAGACATTCCAGGAACTATCATATGACTATCACTGTCATTATATCCACCCCTGGATTATGTCATAGCAGAACTGACATTTCAGGAGAAAAAAAGTGACCAATCAATGGCTGTTAGATAGTTTGGCCTTTGAAGATTACTGAAAGTGACGGTCAACTACCAAGCTATACTCAATTCTTTTTAATCTTTTAATCTTCTACCTGTCTTATCTTTTGTCACACACAGAACCTTCAGTTTTGCTATTACATAGTCCTGGGGTCCAATATGGGAAGCAGAGGTAAATCCTTTAAATTGCTACTTCTTATTTAGTCAGCAACATCTTAGGGAAAGGGAAGAGAGTTTGTGAAGTTCTTGGCTCTGACACATTCTCTTCCTCTTTTCTTGGGTTTTCTAGTTCGTTGCCAATGGTATTAAGATACTACTCTAAGTATGTTTTGTGAAATGGCCAAAAACTAATGTTAGCTTTTTGATCAGTTGTGTTCAAAATTGGTCAAATGTTTTAAGTATGATTGTCTATAATTTGACGCATCACATGGTTAATAACAGTTACCATGAAAACCATGTGGGAACTTTTAATTGCCAGGGTTTGAAATAAAGGTTATACATGAGTATTAGTCAGCCACTGGTTCAATAACAGTTACCATGAAAACCATGTGGGAACTTTTAATTGCCAGGGTTTGAAATAAAGGTTATACATGAGTATTAGTCAGCCACTGGTTCAATAACAGTTACCATGAAACCATGTGGGAACTTTTAATTGCCAGGGTTTGAGATAAAGGTTATACATGAGTATTAGTCAGCCACTGGCTTACATACTTTGTTTTATTCCATCCCTCGCGGGTAGGTATCTATTGTGACTTAAGAATTTTGTGAGCGCATTTCACGTTGTTTTCTCCAAAAAGTATGATGTTACGCTCGCAAACACATACATCAGATCACAATCAATACCTACCCGCAAGGGCAGACAACTCTGTAATTTGCAAACAGAGAGTTAGAAATGTAAAAATAGATCATTAAGAAAAACTCTTCATTGATCTATCATTAATGTCACAGTTATCTTGTCCATAGCTCATCCAGGTTGTTTGTGTTTCTTTTCTGTACAGAAAGCCTATCAGGCTACGAATAAAGAGGTAAAGGCTTACTAACAATACCAGCACACCATCACACATGTATTATTCACAAAGGATTTTTACTACACGGCTTAAAATTGGGAAGCCACAGAGTGTTACGGCTTGATCTGATTAACAAATACCTACTAATTCATACTAAGAGTTTGTCTATGTAGATACTGGGACAACTGATTATTTTCGTGGACCAAACATTTGATCTAAAAACGAGAAAATCCAATTTTAGCAGTTTTAAATTTTCCCAATATGGATTTAAGGGTATATGTTGTTCATCATTTATCAATATCTCGCGGATCAAATTTTCACAATCATATCAATGTCCAGCGTAATCGCAAAAATATCCGGCTATACAATATTACCTGAATTACTTCCTATAAATAGGTACACTTTCGAAATGTAACGAAAAGGATTATATTTTAATGCTTGTATTAACCAATGTGGCAATAAGAAATTTTCATATAGTCTTGTCCTTCAGATAATAATCATATATCATAATGATAATAATATTGGGATGAATTTCCATCTTATTTTCTAAATTTTGTACCTTAAAGTTATCTTAACTCATTTACCCCTGAAATTCTATAATGGACTATTCCAACCTTTGAATTAGAAGATTCTAAATGTGACTTCAGGGGTGAATGGGGTAAACAGGAGTGCATATATCAGACACACAGTGTTTTATGTATAGTTTGATACCCCGGAGTTAACAGAGTTGGTAAGATTGTGTGTGAAGGTGTCGGTATCTTGCATGAAAATCTAAAAAAATTATTCATACATATTGTAATGTTGTCCAAAATATTTAACATGGCTTGAGGCATGAATAAAAATCCCCGTCAAGAATCCTGTAGACAACTGTACTATTTTGTTTAATTCATGTCATTAGTGGAATGAAATATTGATGGTGATCATTTTGCTGACAGCGTTTATGTTTTAAAACATTATTGTGCATTTGGATGAATATTTTTTTATACTCATGTCTTTCAATATATATATAACGGTATACTTTATTCATATCTGTGACATGCTGTATCAGAACTCAGACGTCTGTTAAGACCAATGCATTTTACATATATATAATATATTGGGCAGAATCTAAGTGGCATTATTGCAACTTTTTAGAATCGCATGAGAGATATGACATGTTGGATAGTAGGATCTAACCAAACTTTTAATGTGAAGGGGATATTTACAACAGCATGATGTTTATTTCAAAAATTAATTAACTGCATGTACATGAAATAGCATGAAACTGGGTATAGGAATGACTCGGCGTTTTATCAAAGCATGTTACAAGCTCTTGTAAAAAAAGGATGTTTATGCTCTTTGTTTTTTAACTATTATTTTTCAAACCTTATCGTAGATAACATACATGCTTATAAAAAGAAAATAGAGTTAGATATATCTCTGTGTGCAGTGTTCAATTAACAAATTACTACTAACTCCAATAAAAACTCAGATTTTTTTGGAATAAACAACATATTAATAAAATATCAATCTACATGTACATTTAAATTTTCAATGTTTTGTATGCGGCTGTTCAATGTCATTTCATATTATGTGTAGAAACAAAGCAAATTATCAGCAATATTTGACTTTAAACACATATACAAAAGTTGAATACTAGGTGATTTCATTCATTGACCTGTTTATATTTCATAATTATAATTTTAAATTAATGTTTACTAATGCTTAATACTAATTAAGAATGCTCCCTCGTTAATCTAATTAGTGCAAGGAAGGTTATTAAATAAAGATGGCATCTATATACTGTAATAATTTCTTCATACAGATCTGTACTTTCATTCCATCACAGAATATACCTTAAACATCATATACAGACTTTCGTATGTTATTTTCCATCTTTATATATTACAAAGTTACCTCCCTTGTGGGGATTGAGGATTGTGAAGTTGTTATTTTGTGAGCGAAATCAACTTCATTTTCTCTATAAAATAATTTAAAATTAAGGTCGCACACGTATGATGTTGCAATCAATACCCTTCCTTAAAGGGAGGTAACTCTGTCATATACTAAAACGAAATATAATTTTTTGCAACATAAACACAAAATTATGTTAACTTCATTGATGTTTTTACAGAGAAACAGTCCAGATTTTGAGGACATCAAGATACTTGTTACAGATACCGGATTTGCTTACTTCCACATTCTCTGTCGTAAATTGGACCTAGACGAAAAACTACAAACAAGCTGTAAGTATACAAATCAAAAATACTAGACATTTACAGTATTACAAATGTATAAATGCACTTACAGGTATTTTAGTAGTAATTGCAGTAATTTTATTCAAGCACAATTTTCTAGCTGTCTTAGAAGTGCTTATTCATGTACAGCGCTAAAAATTTGTATTAAAAAGGTTATTTCCGGTATTGAACATCATTTTCATTTTATTTTGTAATATTTTTTTGCGTCAATTAGACATACATTTACATAAGTAAACGTCAATAATTGTTTAAATGATGAGTATTGTTTATGCTCTGTTGGTGATGGAGCCTTTTTAAGTTCACCATATGAGTTCTTTCTCTCACTGAGCTCATCGTTATATCTTCAGCGTTTATCCGAACACCAGAACAGGAAGAAGCATGGATGTACTTCAGTGAAAACACACTCTCTATAGAAATTCTCAAGGATGATGTTCTTCAGAAAATCTACTACAGGGTCAAGGACAAGGTAGGTCAAAGTTCATACAGGGTCAAGAACAAGATAGGTCAAAGTTCATACAAGTCAAGAACAAGATAGGTCAAAGTTCATACAAGTCAAGGACAAGATAGGTCAAAGTTCATACAAGTCAAGGACAAGGTAGGTCAAAGTTCATACAGGGTCAAGGACAAGGTAGGTCAAAGTTCATACAGGGTCAGGGACAAAGGTAGGTCAAAGTTCATACAGGATCAGGGACAAGGTAGATCAAAGTTCATACAAGTCAAGGACAATGTAGGTCAAAGTTCATACAAGTCAAGGACAAGGTAGGTTAAAGTTCATACAGGGTCAAGGACAAGGTAGGTCAAAGTTCATACAAGTCAAAGACAAGGTAGCTAGGTTAAAGTTCTTACAGGGTAAAGGACAAGGTAGGTCAAAGTTCATACAGGGTCAGGAACAAGATAGGTCAAAGTTCATACAAGTCAAGGACAAGATAGGTCAAAGTTCATATAAGTCAAGGACAAGATAGGTTAAAGTTCATACAAGTCAAGGACAAGGTAGGTCAAAGTTCATACAAGTCAAGGACAATGTAGGTCAAAGAACGATATATATATGTATCCAGCTTACTATATGCTTTCCTGCGGGTACATACCTGTAATGGTTTCTTTGTGTGCTAGTGAAGCACTGCTGCAGTTAATCACAAAATCTTCTATGTTTTTATACGTTTTCTATGAAAAACGTGTAAATTCTCCCCTTGCATAAGATTTTGTGTGTATGTTGCAAGGTAAACAGTGATATTAATTGTAAAAATAACAATGTCTGGAAAAGTTTACACATGAAATTCGCGAAATTAAATATTACGTTTTCAGTACCCAGGTTTATATTATTTTTGTGTAAAACCAATGGCCTTATAATTACTACATAAACAGTAAATATCAATAGATATCAAACAAGAAAATATATCAATATAATTTAAATACATAACATTTTCTTTTAAACAGAAAGTGCTACGAAATGAGATCAAGGAGAAATTTAAGTATGAAGTGGACCGTACCTCTCCCAGCAATAAGCTCCGTGATTTCATGGACTGGGCTAGTGACGTCATCCAGGACATCAAATACCAGAGAAAGGTATACTCCAACTCTCTGGGCAGACTTCTGGTCAATCTCTGGTAAGTACAAAATCCCAGAACATTGGGCAAATTTCTGGTCAATCTTTGGCGAAAATTTAAATCCACTAAAATATGTATGTTTTTCTTGTTTTTAGGTCAAATTGCGAAATTTTTTGCTGTGAAAATAACCAGCTATACTGTCTGTTGGTTATTGCTGTACTGATATTATATGGTTACATTTGTTTCAGGCTGCCTATATATTGCTGTACTGACATTGTATGGATACTATATTTCAGGCTGCCTATATATTGCTGTACTGATATTGTATGGATACATTTGTTCAGGCTGCCTATATATTGCTGTACTGACATTTTATGGATACCTATATTTCAGGCTGCCTATATATTGCTGTACTGACATTGTATGGATACATTTGTTTCAGGCTGCCTATATATTGCTGTACTGACATTTTATGGATACATTTGGCACAGACTGCCTATATATTGCTGTACTGACATTTTATGGATACATTTGTTTCAGGCTGCCTATATATTACTGTACTGACATTGTATGGATACATTTGTTTCAGGCTGCCTATATATTGTTGTACTGACATTGTATGGATACCTATATTTCAGACTGCCTATATATTGCTGTACTGACATTTTATGGATACATTTGGCACAGACTGTCTATATACATGTATTGCTGTACTGACATTGTATGGATACCTATATTTCAGGCTGCCTATATATTGCTGTACTGATATTGTATGGATACATTTGTTTCAGGCTGCCTATATATTGCTGTTCTGACATTTAATGGATACCTATATTTCAGGCTGCCTATATATTGCTGTACTGACATTTTATGGATACATTTGGCACAGACTGTCTATATACATGTATTGCTGTACTGACATTGTATGGATACCTATATTTCAGGCTGCCTATATATTGCTGTACTGACATTGTATGGATACCTATATTTCAGGCTGCCTATATAGCTGCCTGCTGTACTGACATTGTATGGATACCTATATTTCAGGCTGCCTATATATTGCTGTACTGACATTGTATGGATACATTTGTTTCAGGCTGCCTATATATTGCTGTACTGACATTGTATGGATACCTATATTTCAGGCTGCCTATATATTGCTGTACTGACATTGTATGGATACCTATATTTCAGGCTGCCTATATATTGCTGTACTGACATTGTATGGATACCTATATTTCAGGCTGCCTATATATTGCTGTACTGACATTGTATGGATACATTTGTTTCAGACTGCCTATATATTGCTGTACTGACATTATATGGATACCTATATTTCAGGCTGCCTATGAACTTTATAGTTCTACTGCTCAGCTGTATCATCTCAGTGGTTATACTGGTCACATGGAGAGATCCCAAAACATCCACGGGAGACTCGGATCCACTCACGTAAGATACAACTCTTCAATAGTTTCACTTCTTAATTAAGATACCATAAACCAGCTTTCTTTTGTGGGCGATTTAATTTCATAAAATTCACAATAGTTCATGTCCACATCTTCATCATTGATACTGAAAATTCTATTGAAATTTAAAATCTGAAAACTTCAATCTTCGCAAACTTGTTCTGAAATGGAAATCGCTAAATTTAGTAGCTGCGAAGGTTAGTTTACAGTAAAGCTATGAATTAGTTCATGAATCAGTTATCACTTCGGCAATTCTAAATGTGTTTTCTCTCTCCCTCTATTGATTTATTAACTCACATAATCATTTGAAATGACTTGCAATAATGTTGGAATATTGTTTTAAAACAAGGGTTTCAAGATCCAAAAACAATGTGGGTAAAGTACAATTAACCGTTGATTATTCCACTAGATTTATCTCAAATTATATGAGTACATGTACATCAAATCATCATTTGTATATAAGTTACTCCTGTTTAATATGGATTGATGTTTTACCAGGGCTATTCCCGAACTGAGTATCAACAACTACTACGTGTTCCTGTATATAATAGGAGGCATACACAACTTCTTGTGCCTCCTCATATACGTCACCTTTCTCATCTCCAACAATCCAACGTTTCCGCCGTGGCATTTTTTCCTACGGATAATGTAAGTAACATTTTGTATTGTGGGATGATACTGATACTTAGTCCTGTTTGTATAGCTGTACCTTAAAGGCCCGCTACTTGTCCGACACAAAAAAACATAATTTAAAACAATAATATTTAGAAAATTTGTAATGATTGCCTAAGATGAGGTTACAACACCAAAAAAAGCACCTGTGTCAACAATAAGTATTTATTTTGCTGTTTTGTGGTGTAGTGTAGCAATAGTCATGAAATAATGTGCAATAATTAGGACAATAGAAAACAACCCTTGTTATGAAAATTAATTATCAATTTAAGAAAATGTTGGGAGTTATAACATTGATTGTTGGTTGTATTTCCAGGAACATCAAACAAAAATGTACAAACAAAAATGTGAAATAAAAGTTGAACAATGAAGAATTCCTAATAAAAACCAGAATAAAATATATTTTTCTATTGTTACCTATTTATAGAGGGCGGAACAAAGATGATGACATGGAGTTCAAGTCGTGGCACGAGAAAAAACAGGATTCACATTTAGAGGTCAAAATCTACAGCTTTAAGTCGCTGTATTATCTGGTATGTAGTATGCTAAGATTGTATTTGATCTTAAGTTAAAGCCTTTTTCTTTCTTTATCTGTAGGGCACTGATTAAGACCCATATTAACAACTGAATTTGACCCGATAAGTGCCTATGTCCCGATAAGCGCCCCTCCCCTTTTTGAGGCCAGGGCATAAGACACAAACTACAAAGATTTGCTATAATATCGTCTTATCAAGCACCTTTTCATTTTTTGAAAGGCTTTGGGTGCTTTTTGGATCCATTACAGTATAGTGAATGGCTGACTTTATGATTACAATATCAAACAGAATTTTTAGGTCATCTGACCTGTGTACCATGTATAAACTTTTCTTTCAAACATCTTCTTAAAAAAAAATGGAACGCCAACACAAGGACCTTCATTCTAGTTCACAGGAATGAAATAGGCTAAAATCTTTTATAGTGACTTCTTGTCAGTAACTAAGAGCCCTAGAGAACTGATAAATTAGCCTATATAGCCTGCTTGCTCAAATGAATGACCTTGACCAACCTTCAAGGTCAGATGGATCAAATCGGCGAAATACTTGTTAGTTATCTCCCTTTGCCTGTTAATCTACTCTGGTATTCTCGGTTTAGATTCAAGAGTATAAAAAAGGCGCATTATAATGTCTGAGCTCTGGTTTTGAAATGTCTGCCTCACTATAAAGCAGTGTATAGGTTAAAATGTATAATATTTGTTGTATTCCAGTGTTTCCTAGCCTTCTCCATACTTGGAACGGTTTTCCATGGCTATTTCTTCGCGTTCCACCTTCTCCACATCGCAGAACTCAACCAACTGCTCAAGCGGGTCATTCTGGCGGTCACTACAAATGGTAAGTTAATTAACTTGTTGGATAGCAGTGAGATTATTTGTGATTTTATTCTTTTCAATTGAACAATGCTAAGAAAAATTTAAGCTAAAAGTTTAATATATACTTACCTGATGGTATGTTTTTTATGAAACAACAAATAACCTGATGTTATGTTTTTTATGAAACAACAAATAGTGAAAGGAAAATGATGCATAGGACAATTATATCTGTAGTGTCGTGACAGAAAAGTCATCATAACAATTTGTTACTGGTCAAAATAGGTGCTCATCAGTCTTTTGAAATGTGTCTACATATCGGGTGTTACAGGGAAGTCGTTGTTGATGGTTACACTACTCGGACTGGCTATCCTGTTCATCTATTCCTTGGTGGCATTTGCCCTCCTCCGTGAGAGATACTTCCTCGAAGGTAACGGGCGACATTGCAGGACAGTGGGTCAATGTTTCATGACAATGATTCATCACGGGCTGGTCGATAGCCCTTACACGGTACGTATACACACAATTTTTAGGTCACCTGACCATAGGTCATGGTGACCTATTGCAATAGTCTTTTGTCCGTTGTTGTGTGTCGTCCATCATCCGTCGTAACTTGATTCAACTGTATGTTTTGGAGTTATTGCCCTTTGTAATGATAATTATAATTCGTCTGTTAACATTTCCTTGTAAACACAATAACTTGAGTAAATATTCACCTAGCTTAATGAAACTTTATTTGTAGACTAACATTGAAAAATCTCAGACGGGTTCATAAATAAACTTGATTCGACTGTAAGTTTCGGAGTTATTGCCCTTTGTAATGATAATTATTATTGGACCTTGTGAACACGATAACTTTAGTATATCAATTGAGCTTGATGAAACTTTGAAGACTAACATTGGAACGATCTCAAACAAGTTCGAAAATAAGCATAATTCAACGGTAGTTTACGGGGTTATTGCCCTTTGCACTCATTATTGCTATTTGACCTTGTGAACGCGATAACTTTAGTAAATATAAACCAAGCTTTATGAAACTTTGTATGTAGACTAACACAGGAAAGATCTCGGAAGAGTTTGAAAATCAGCTTGATTCAATTGTAACTTACGGGTTATTGCCCTAATTATTGAATCTTGTGAACATAATAACTTTAGTCACTATGATTTGAGCTTAATGAATCTTTGCATATAGACTAACATTGGAAATATCTCAAACAAGTTTGATAATAAGCTTGATTCAACTCTAACTTTTTATGAAGTTATTGCCCTTCGCAATGATAATTATTGAAACTTGTGAGCATGGTAATGTGAGTAAATATGCACCAAGCTTCATGAAAATTTGTATGTAGACCTATTAGATGCATGTTTCTATTTTGTGAACAAAAGACATTAATTGGCTAATAAATTACATAACTAAATTAGTATTAAATATCAGGTGACCGTTAAGGCCGAAGGGCATCTTGTTAAAACTAATTAGATTAACAATGACTCGAACATTGAAAAATTTGACAAATCATCAAATTAAAAATAGACACAGTAAGAGTTCACAATTTTTAAGGCAAAAAAATAAACATTGAAGCAAAACTAAAAAATTAAAATTTATTAAAATATTAACACAATGAATTAACACATGAGCATCGTTGAATCACATTTCTTTGAGATTAGACTTTAATTGGAAACTAACAAATTAAGATTTATAAACTTACCTGATACTAAATCAGTTTTTTCAAAAAATTAAACAAAACATACAAGAGAATTTAAAACATGATGAAAAGAAAAACCAGGTCAACCAACTTTGCGGTTATTAAATTTCAAAATTTTCATTTCAAAACATTAAGATTAAAATTTGTGGATTAAAAAATGAATTAAATTCCTGTTAATAAATATGATTTAGATGGTAATAGGCAGATAGAAACTTTCAGGAATTTACTTGGATCACAGAATTTGGTTTACAATTACTTCCACCTGGGCCACTGAAGCAGCTGTATAAATATTGGTTTCCTTTTGTTTCTCAGACAATAGAGGCTGAAATGAACAACAGTAATTACACAGATGTAGTGATGCTGACGATCTTTGATGTGACGTTCTTCATTCTCATCACTACCATCGGTCTCAACATCATATTCGGTATCATCGTCGATACCTTCTCCCAGCTCAGAGACTCAAAGGTAAGTCTTCTGTCTTTATTTTAAGAATTTTGAAAGAAATTTGGTTTGCAAAAACTTTAAAAATAAATGTAGTGACATCAATTACATGTTAATAATTAATTTTTCAGACTAATCCCTAGAATGAAATAATTATTTTTAATTAGATTTTTCATAGGATTTTTTTCCAAATCAATACACAACGTTGATGTCTCTATATCGTAATGTCATGATAATGTCAGGTGTTTGCATCATTTCCGAATTTTTTCTTCATTGAGGTAAACAAAAAAAAGATAAAAAAGAAAACAAGAGTATACCCAAGGAAAAAAATGCAAGGGAAGTTTTCTTTTTTCATTTGAAAATGGTGTCTGTTTTTTGCTTATACAATTGATCTTGATCGTCAAACTATGGATGTTGATTTTTTATTTCTAGTGGGAAATTGACAAAGACATGCTGAACAACTGCTTCATCTGCAGCCGCGAGAGCTACGACTTTGAGAGACAGGGAGGTGTAAGTAAACATCTCATTAAAGATTGACTTGAAAAGATTTTTAATATCTCCCAAATTAAAAAATTCTCTTCAGATAATCCATATAATTCAATTAAGTAAAGATAATCTCTTCAAAATACCAAATTCATTTGTGACACTTTTCTATGAATTCATTACGTCGTTATCTCTTCTAAACAGAAGCGACGTTAACAAAGGGCAACATTATTTTTTCCTTTATTGGTTGATTAAGTAAATTTTTAAGCCAATGATGCTTGTTTTAAGCAAAATTGAATAATTCAATGAAGGTATTAAATTCAATTGACTCAATAATTAATTAATTAAAATTTAATTATTCAATAAAGGTATTAACTGAAATTGAATTATTCAATGAAGGTTTTAAATCCAAGTGGCTCGATAATTAAATAACTCTTTATGAAACCCAATATCCCTCGTCTGCCTTTAATAAATCGTTTGAATTTTGTCTGATAGGGTTTTGAGAAACATGTGAAAGAAGAACATAACCAGTGGGCTTACCTGTTCTTCTTTATTCACCTGGACGAAACACGGCCTAACGACTACTCTGCTCTGGAACTCTACGTCTTCAAGATGGTAAGTGGTCCTATACAGTGGAACCTGTCTTAGTGACCACCTCTATTTAAGAGTCCCAAACGGCCTTAGTGACCACCTCTATTTAAGAGTCCCAAACGGCCATGTATTACTCAGCTTGACCTGTTTATAATAACCAATTGGATATAAAGACCACTTTTCCTTTGTACATTAGATGGTCTCTATAGACACGTTTTAATGTGTATGATTTCAATATAAATGCAGTAAACAGTGTGTTGATTATTGTTTAATAGGTACCCAAGCGCTGGAACTTCACTATCTTATTTCCATTTTGATGCAAGATTTAAATAATTAATTTGATCAGTTTGTGGGGCACCACATTGACCAAATGATTTAGATGTCTCGACATATTACCACAAGCCCTCCACCTCTGGGTCGCAAGTTCGAATCCCAAGTCTGGCAGCTGCCATGTACTGACCGCTGGTCAGGTTTTTCTCCGGGTACTTTCCTCCAAAAAACCTGGCACATCCTTATATGACCCTGGCTGTTAGTAGGAAGTTACACTAAACCCAAACCAGGAAGGAGATTATTCATTTATTTATGTTCTGTAATCATATACGTCGACATTGATCTGAGCAAAGCTTGACTATTGATTGTCATGATAGGTTGTGTCATCGATGAAACAATGTATTTCCAACAAATATTTTTGTTGTATCTAACAAAATGGTTCTTAGTGCAATCTGATTTTCCAATACAGCTCCAGACAGCCAAGTATGACTTCTTCCCCTTGAATCGTGCACTGAGCTTGCAGAATGAGGAGGATTCGAATGAGAGAAAACTGGAGCAACTGAGAATTTCTGTTGAGTACATGGTGAACAAGATGAAGGAGGAGGTACGCTTGTATATTATTAAGATTTATTATAGAAATGTTGATAAAAATTACATAATGGAATACTACGGTGTCTGGTGTCTGACGTCCATTGGTCAACAATCAACTTCTTCATAAACTGCTGGTTGGAATTTAACAAAATTTGACTGGTAGCATCCTTATGGGATGGGAACTTAAAATTGTACAAATAGTTAGGCTGACCTCCTAGGGATCTGAGGGAGTTAAGCCAATAGGGTCAATTTGGCTAACTAAGCATTGAATAATACTCATATTATATTGGTAGCATCCCCATAGGAGGATTGCTAAATGTTTTTATGCATTAACTGTATACCATATAGCCAGTTATTTTCAGTGATGATATTTTCGCGATTTCGCGGTACATTGCTAAGATCCCGAAAATTTGATCCGCAAAATATTGAAAAATGGTTGAATGATATATACTATTAAATCCATATCGCAAAAATTTAGAAATCTTCACCATATGATTGTGGTTTTTAGATCAAATCACAAAAATTTTGGTTGGGAAAATAACCAGTTATGCAGTAATTTGAAGATGCCAACGTTTATGAAACTGAATGAAATTGTTTTGCAGGAAGCAGCAAGAGAACGAGAGAAAGAAAAGAGGAGGCAGTTGGCGTGGGAGCAGCAGCACCGCAAGTCATAATCCTACACACATGGTCAGGGTTATTATTTTGGATGCCATTGAACATGTGCTCATCATTTTCCTAGTTACAATATGACAATCCTTGACAAAGACATGTGATATTTTCTTTGTTCTGTATTTTTTTTATATATTTGTACTTTGATTCCCGATATAAGTTTGGCAGTTTGTTACTTTCATCGAGATGAATAAGGAATCTATCAATTTCAATTTCTAAAATTGATCGGAAGTACATGACAATAATGAATGTTACTTGTAGGGATTTCTATTTCCCCTTTTCCCCTTTGTTATCAAAGTTATTTCCCTTTGCATGCAAATTATTGATATTTATTGAAAGTAAATTTTTATGGTTGTTTTTATATATGAAATGTTGAAAAAATGTAGGCAAAACATTACAGCGATCCTCTGTTTGATAACTTTATTAATATGTAATTTCCTGGGTTCCTTTTTCATTCTACAATTGCTAAACGCAGTTTTCATATTATCTTATCTGAAATTATTCAACAGTTCATATTTAATTAAAACCAATACAAAATGTATCCAATATTCTTTTGTATGGCTTGTGTTAGATATAGCGTAAAATACTAATTTGTGCCAAATGAATTCATAGAAGTATATTCAAATGATAGGAGTTTTGATTGGATAGCTGATTTAACAAAGAGAATGGTAGGTGTCTGAACAGTTTAGTTTTCATTTATATGACATTGTACTGTTTCTTGGTTCTCCGCGAGATGTATACATTTCAAACAATATAATCAAGATGTTTATTCGATGTGTTTTATTCGGACACAATTTTGAAGCATTAATTATTAGTCTTTAATTCAGAAATATTATAGCCTTCTTCAGCTACAGTAAATAGATATTCAGTGTAAATAAGGCATTACCATAATTTTCTGGAGTGATTTTTTTCGAGTGATTTTTTTCCCCCTGAAAATCGGGAGTGCGACCTATACACCAGTGCGACTTATATATGGTATATGCCTGGACTTTTTGTCACTCTAATACATGTTAACATATTTCTGCTCATCATTTCAGTGTTATTACACAAACAATGCTGACCAGTGATAGAAATGGCATTTATAGATGTACTGGGTATATTGAAAGAAATTGATAATTAACTCATATTGATTTCTCCCCTGAAAACACATTTCGGCACTTCAATATCAAAGACTAAGGGTAGTCCATTGTGAAATTCAGGGGTGAGTGAGTTAAGATATACCATGACATTTCACAATATGTTAGTAATAAACTTCTTTGTATTAAACTCATTCATCCCTGAAGACATATTTAGATTCTTCAAATTCAAAACCTGAATTGGTCCATTTTGGAATTTCAGGGGTGTTTGGAGTTCCCACCTAGATTACTTACCTCACTGTTTGAACAAGAGTTCTATTTTGTATTTGTCGCAGATCTGCTATTGTATATTTTGTATATTTATAACCATGACAGTAATATATATATAACTTTCTACCATTTATTTATTATCAATTTTCATTGTTTTGCTGATGTTGGGTACAATCATGTTATATTTTGTGCAATTTCCACTACCTGTTGGAATAGTTTGGCTGTGAATTTGTATTTTATTAAAATAAGATATAATTAATTCTGATACTCGTATCTGATAACATTGTAATAAATAAAGCATTCTTTTGCAAAAATTGATATTTCCATGTAATATAGTAATTTTGTTGAAGTACATTTGCAAACAAGACTAATGGTTAATATATACTTAACACAATTGCTGTCTAAATACTGGTGTAGTGGGTAGCCCATTATCTTTTCATAATCTTTTGACAGAAGTGGTAACATGATTTCTAAGAACTTCAATGACAAAGCTTCTCTTGAATGAAAGAAATAATAACAAAAGGTTGATTTAAGTCACTTGCCTTTTACCTAGCTGACGGGAGAATGATTCCCAGCACAGACATGAAAAGGTCAGGGTTCACCTGCCGGATCTTCAAGTTTTTTCAGAGCACTCCATGAATCCAGTTTCTTGTCACTAAAACACCATCGTACACACTCGGGCCATCGAAAGTGATTTGTGTAACTTGAATAATTTCACAATTGATGAAGAATTAATATTTATATTTTATGTAACAAACTATGTACAAAGTGTACCAACATGAAGCAATCACAATTTTTTTATAAGAAGTTTTGCTGCATGTTCCAGAATGGTGATTTTGATTTTTGATAAGCAGGAAAGATTCGGACTTTCATCCATTTTCTAAGTCAGTTCCTTAATTTATTGATTGTAATAAGTTATTGTATTGTTTTCGCATATGATTATATATTTTGATATTTAATAGGTTATTATTGAACATACAGTGATCCGACACTTTACTGCATGTATTAGTATATTGATGTCGTTGTACAACTTACTGCATTTGTATTTACTGTATTTGACCCAATAAGTGCCCAGGGTATATAAAAAAAGACTGGTGCTTTATAAGATAAAATTATTGAAAAATTCATACAGTTTTGATAGTTTTGGTCTTATGTCTGGGCATGGAAATGGAGACAAGGCCCTAATTATAGGGGAGGGGCGCTTATAGGGACATGGGGGCTTATTGAGTCGAATATAGTGAGGTTCGTTAAATGGCAGTTGTATTTTGTTGAATAACTGTTTACCTAATTATCCATGTTAATTGCTGAATTGCTGAATATGTTTTATCGTCATTATACTTTGATTTGATTGATGTCGCATATTGGCTAAAATTATTGTTATATTAGAAGTATGTTTTAATTATTATGGAAGACAATAATTTAGAAATTACTTAATTTCAGCTTTATTTATTTTTTAACTTGTTAAACACGTGAATTCCTGTGCATTCTAATCAACTGCTTGCACAACCAATAGTTGTAATTCTTTACATACATTACTTGTTCAATATATCTTTGTTTATTTTACTGATTTTAAATTCTTATTTTTATTCTAATCACATATTGTATTTGGTCGGTCGTCCGTCCATTAACAAATTCATGTTCCTGCTACTTCTCATAAAGTACTTATCTGATCTTTCTCCAGTTTCCTGTAGGACCCTAGTTGTGCATATTGGAATTTATTGGCATTTTGGAACTGAACCGCCAACAAAAATACTACTTAAAAGGGATCTTTATGATATATTATTTAAGTCCTTCTTCGTCCCTATAGATTTTCAATTGATTTTGTCAATGAAAAGAAACATATTGATATGCAGTCACCTTGAATTTTATCACTTTTTCCGTAAGTACTGCTTTAAACTTCCTCATAGAAGTTACGTAAGTACTTAGATTTAAACTTCCTCAAATTAAACTTGTGGGGTTTTCTGTAAACTCATTCAGGAACAAATCCAAGCACAACATGACAGACGGTGACAATATTATATTTGACAATTGAAATGTGTTTTTGCTAAACATACTTAATATGAGTTCTAAGTACATGTACATTGTATATGTTTTCAATACTTTAAAAGGGAAAAAAAGTTTTGAAAAATGATCACTCTTATTATTGTTCCAATTTTTGACATAGATTATCCTTTGTGGAGCGCCAAGATCCCTCTAGGATCTCTAGAATTGCTTAATAACTGATCTAGTCCAATTGTAACGGCTTGGTTAACAATTAAAAGGATTTTAATGTCACAAAAATGGGGAAAAAATGCACTCTCGATATCAAACATGTTTCATCTTAATTTTGATTATTTTACTCTGAGAATTATCCACATTACAGTAGATTTTTCTGTTCAACTGAGGAAATGATACAATGACGTGGAGAGTTTATAAATATGTTTAGATACCTCTGCTAGATTATATTTTCCTTATTATTCTGTCATTAACTATATAAAATGTCCTTTTTAGTGAGTTAGTGATATTGATGGGATAAAATATGGAAGGGTACTAAGTTTATTGAGTATACAAAAAGTCTCTCAGATTGGGTAAACATATTAATATTCTGAACAGATAGATTCTTGTTATGTAATTTTATATATTTTTTCAAGTTATATTGATAATTTATATGTCTATTTGTGTTATACGTAATTGTCAAGGACTGTGCCTTTCTTCAATAAAATTGTGACATTCTAATTGGTATGATTTGTGATTATATACAAACATGAAATAACAGTAAATGTACATATTTAATCTAAGTCAAATTTTAACGCAAATAGTTTACAACAGGTTACAATTAGCAATTCAAAGACAGCGAGAAAACCACTAAAATAAAACTACCGCTAAAATAAGTATATTTACAGTAACAAGGAAAGGTGGTCGACAGCAAGCTCTGCTATTTATGATGGGATGGTTCAAACCTCGTATAAACCATATGGCTGGTTATTTTCGCGATTTTGCAGGGCTTTGATCCGCAAAATATTAAGAAATTGTTGAATAATATATAACCTTAATGCCAGATATTGAAAATGAAAAACCACTAAAAAAAATGATTTTCTCGTTTATCAGACCATAGAAACTTTGACCCGCGAAAATAGCCGGCTATACGGTATCTACGGTATTTAAGTTTGAATCTGAAAAACAGTCAAACAATAAAAAAAAAACCACTACCTTTAAAAAATATTGCATCGGAATATATTTCAGAAACTACACTTTTACTGTATACTGTTTTAAAAATCTATTTATACATTAATGTAAGCAGAATTTAAAGTCAACAAAAATGTTTTTAGTCTAGCGCAAAATTATCAGATGATGTAGACAGTTACACAGTGAAAATACAACTTTGAAATGTGTCTACCCCCTGCTCCAAACACCGTTCTGACATGATTGAAAGTTCTCAAAAAGCTTGGAAATGAACTGGTATCAATTCACAACCATTTATTGATTGGTCAGTCTAACAACACAATTGCACGTTCATTCTTTGTAAACTATATAACAAAACCGTAAGCGCCTCCATCCCTAGGATTTAACAATGTTTTACATGTGATGCCTTTAACCTCAGCATTGTATCCTATATCACATGAACTTGTCAGTCTAAATCATGACATACACGTAATAATGATTCTCATTGGTTAAAAGGCATAAGAATGTGACTGTATTAATGTGTCACAAGCACAGAAAGAGTTAAAGATGCTCCACCGCTGACAAAAGGTATTTTTTCACTATCAAAATCAAGGAGCAGACGATTTAGTATTTTTCTTCAGTTACAATAGTTACTTACTTTACACCATTACCAACATCAGAGGTGTCAGCTTCTAATTTTACTTCAAGTTAAAGATATGAAAAATAATTAATTGCTTCCCGAAAAAAATTCATGGCACTGTATCCTATATGGAATTAAGTACTGATTGCGCCTGCACCAAAGGCAACATAATCTTTTTTAGGTCATCTGACCCGAAGGGTCAGGATGACCTATAGTCGTCATGTTTCGTCCGTCGCCGTGCGCCGTGCGTTAACTTTTCACATTTTGAACTTCTTCTCAAGTTCTACCGGTGCGATTAGGCTGAAACTTGCATGAAATGATCCTGACATGGTCCCGACAAAGTGTTGTTATTTTTCGGGTCGATCCGATATCCAAGATGGCCGCCACAGCCGCCATCTTGAAAACACATTTTGAACTTCTTCTCAAGTTCTACCGGTGCAATTAGGCTGAAACTTTCATGAAATGATCCTGACATGGTCCTGAAAAAGTGTTGTTATTTTTCAGGTCGATCCGATATCCAAGATGGCCGCCACAGCCGCCATCTTGAAAACACATTTTGAACTTCTTCTCAAGTTCTACCATTGCAATTTGGCTGAAACTTGCATGAAATGATCCTGACATGGTCCCGACAAAGTGTTGTTATTTTTTTGGGTCAATCCGAAATCCAAGATGGCCGCCAAAGCCGCCATCTTGAAAGCACATTTTGAACTTCTTCTCAAGTTCTACTGGTGCGATTTGGCTGAAACTTGCATGAAATGATCCTGACATGGTCCCGACAAAGTGTTGTTATTTTTCGGGTCGATCCGAAATCCAAGATGGCCGCCACAGCCGCCATCTTGAAAATACATTTTGAACTTCTTCTCAAGTTCTACCGGTGCAATTAGGCTGAAACTTGCATGAAATGATCCTGACATGGTCCGGACAAAGTGTTGTTACTTTTCGGGTCGATCCGAAATCCAAGATGGCCGCCACAGCCGCCATCTTGAAAACACATTTTGAACTTCTTCCCAAGTTCTACCAGTGCGATTTGGCTGAAACTTGCATGAAATGATCCTGACATGGTCCCGACAAAGTGTTGTTATTTTTCGGGTCAATCCGAAATCCAAGATGGCCGCCAAAGCCGCCATCTTGAAAGCACATTTTGAACTTCTTCTCAAGTTCTACTGGTGCGATTTGGCTGAAACTTGCATGAAATGATCCTGACATGGTCCCGACAAAGTGTTGTTATTTTTCGGGTCAATCCGAAATACAAGATGGCCGCCACAGCCGCCATCTTGAAAACACATTTTGAACTTCTTCTCAAGTTCTACCAGTGCGATTTGGCTGAAACTTGCATGAAATGATCCTGACATGGTCTCGACAAAGTGTTATTTTTCGGGTCGATCCGAAATCCAAGATGGCCGCCACAGCCGCCATCTTGAAAATACATTTTGAACTTCTTCTCAAGTTCTACCGGTGCGATTTGGCTGAAACTTGCATGAAATGATCCTGACATGGTCCCGACAAAGTGTTGTTATTTTTCGGGTCGATCCGAAATCCAAGATGGCCGCCACAGCCGCCATCTTGAAAACACATTTTGAACTTCTTCTCAAGTTCTACCGGTGCGATTTGGCTGAAACTTGCATGAAATGATCCTGACATGGTCCCGACAAAGTGTTGTTATTTTTCGGGTCGATCCGAAATCCAAGATGGCCGCCACAGCCGCCATCTTGAAAACACATTTTGAATTTCTTCTAAAGTTCTACCGGTGCGGTTTGGCTGAAACTGGCATGAAATGATCCTGATATGGTCCCGACAAAGTGTTGTTATTTTTCGGGTCGATCCGTAATCCAAGATGGCCGCCAAAGCCGTCATCTTGAAAACACATTTTGAACTTCTCAAGTTCTACCAGTGCGATTTGGCTGAAACTTGCATGAAATGATCCTGACATGGTCCCGACAAAGTGTTGTTACATCTCTGGTTGATCCCAAATCGAAGATGGCTACCATGACACTATATCTAATTAACTTCCTACATGTTAAGGCCCTTTGGCCTCTTGTTTGAAAGAAAATTTGTTGAAAGAAATTGAAAATGATCCTGACATGGTCCTGACAAAGTGACACCATATGAAATTAAATTTACTATTGCCAAGGTAGTCAGATGACCGTTAAGGCCCTTTGGGCCTCTTGTTTATTTTATTTTTAAATTTTATTTTTTGTGTTAATTAGACTATTATATACACGATTAAACACCAATTATTGATCAAATGATGAATATCATTTATGCTCTGTCGGCGGTGGAGCACCTTTAAAATATTGCTGATATGTTTCGTCCACAACTTATATTTTGGTTCACTAATAAGTGCCCCTTTGTTACATTTTTTAAGCAAATACGGTATCAGGATACATGTACACCAAAACCACAGGAAGGAGATCTAGACTGACCAATCTTATTATGAAAGCTAAAGGAACCAAATCGACCAATCATGTCAGGAATTAAATTTGTCCAAAGAAAAATCGAATCACTCAATCATTTACAGGGCCATTCAGGCTGACGTCACACTGGTCAGAACAATAGATTAAGCCACGCCCAACCGGTGGTCTAAATTGGCTTGGGTTT
This sequence comes from Argopecten irradians, assembly GCF_041381155.1. Lineage (NCBI taxonomy): Eukaryota > Metazoa > Mollusca > Bivalvia > Pectinida > Pectinidae > Argopecten > Argopecten irradians. The sequence continues at coordinate 33,874,093 of NC_091147.1, read as the reverse complement.
CGTAGAGATATATAGGGAGAAAAATACAGGTACAATGTAAGTTGATAACTATCGACACAGAAATGTCAACGAAAATTGGAAGACATCATTATAAAGGGCATAAACCCATCACCATTTTGAGATATAACATTTAAGGATCGGTAGGAAAATAAGAAGGAAATCATTAATTAAAAATTTACACTGTACAGTAATACAATGCCAAACCACCAAAGGAGCTTATTAACTGGCCATTGTGACGCCACTAATTACTGTATGAATGGGCTTTGTCTGTCCTGCACTACATAGAGGTTCCTCCACAAGTGACTATTTATCATGTTTATCAAACTCGAGTTAGTTAATTTTTTGAAAATTAACTAACGAAGGTTTTGATAAACATGGCTAATGCTGAAAAACATGACTAATGCTGTTGCTAATGCTGACCACGTTAACCTTCAGTACTTTTGTCAATAGACTATTCACGACTCAACGACCAATGACAATGACATCGATCGTGTCAATACAAAAGGAAGGATCGCTAGGTGGCGCTCACTTCGAAGCATTCACAGTCTTCCATCACACGCGGTCAGTCCACGCGGTCAGAATGTAGTATAATTCATAACAAAGGTAAGTTGTTTCTTTTGACATTTTATTACACAAAGTATTTACGTAGTATTTTTCAGGGGCCGCGGTGGCCGAGTGGTTAAGATGTACCGACATATTACCACATGCCCTCCACCTCTGGGTCGCGAGTTCGAATCCCATGTGGGGCAGTTGCCAGGTACTGGCCGTTGGCGGTGGTTTTTCTCCGGGTACTCCGGCTTTCCTCCACCAACAAACCTGGCACGTCCTTAAATGACCCTGGCTGTCAATAGGACGTTAAACTAATCAAACCAAACCAAAACGTAGTATTTACATATTCAGCAAACCTCTTTGATGCATAATCAATTTTTTATCCTTCTTTCTATAAAATACATACCAAATATGGAGATAGTCACGGTGTTGATGGGTTAGGTGGTAGAAGTAGAAGTAACGGTGCTGACCTACACAAAATTTGTCGGTCAGCACCGTTATGTAAGAATCTAACCTCGGTGGACGGCGAAGCACACGCCGAAGCCTTACGTTGATTAACTAAATATAGTCACACACAAACAATTTAACTTAATTTTAAGTTTTCGAAATGCTTTCACGTCTCAGAGCTTATCACAAAACGCTGCGTATTAGTATGAGAATGTATAGGATACCTAAATATAAAATCATCCTTACTGCAAACAAATGTCATAAGAGGGATTAAAGTAACGTCACCTCTATAGAAAGTTTTAGCGTTACCAACCATATAAAGATATCTTGTAAAAAAAATCTCATGATTAAATCGGTCAGCACCATTATGTACATGTAACATTTTGACCTTGGTGGATAGTAGGTCAACGTTATTTATCTAATTACATAGTCTCAAACAACCAATTGACGAATAGGTTACATTAGAGATATTAAAGTAGCGTCATCTCTATGCAAATTTTAGCGTTATCACTCAAATTAATGGATTTTGTAGAAACGTTACCAGTCGCCAAACATTTTGACATTCATTTCCCCCTCAACCAATCATTTTCCAGAATGATTTTCTGGAGGCGTTATTCATATCTTTCAAAATGTAAATTAGAAGCTATTCCTACCTTTTTCGATGAGTCTATATACAAAAATTTTAATATTCCCCACCCACCCAATCGTTTTCCAGATTCACCCCCATATAAAAGAGATCTATTCCACACAGTCCAAGACAGATTTTCATCTTAAAATCAATATGGCAGAACGGTATTTTTCTGGTTCTGGGTTGTACGTCCAACTGTCAAGTTACAGAGGGATAACATATGTGCATATTAATGGAGGAAACGGGAGGTGCGCTACCGTGAGCGCACCTGACTCTGAACTATCTTGACTTAGCCAATAACTACAACGTCCTTGCGGAGGTTAAAAAAAGGATGGATCAGGTAAGTGTGACTACTACTACCATTTTCTCATTAACAAATTCTGTCGTTTATTCTGTATATGCTGGTACTATAAATGCTTAAACTATTTCTGTGCTTAGGAGTTGTCCAAACCAACAACTAAAGCTACAACCACTACACCGCCACAGGCACCGCAGACGGTGGTCCCACAGGCACCGGTACCGCAGGCAGTTCAGATGGTGAGTATTTTTGTTTACCTCTGTAACACCCAATGTTGATGTTATACGCTTTTACTGGTGCATGGTAGCTTAAATAAGGATTTCCATTTGTTTCAGAAAAGAAAAAGAGACGATGAAGAAGAGGTGACGAAAAGAAGGCGGGTAGCCTCCCCGACACCATCCCCCACCTCATCAAACACTGTGGTAAGTTTTAATTTACCACGAATGAGTTTGTAGCTATTATTTCTAAAGATTCAAAAGTTCTCATAAAAGATAAAAGCAACAGTTTATGTTTTATATTCAGTAAAAATTTAGAAATTTATTGATTTCCCATTTTAGCTAACCTCTGACTTCCAACAAATACATTTGGATGAAGATGTACTCAAGGCCCTTCTCGTCTCATTAGATATGTAAAGTGAGTAACCCATTTTTAAAATGTTCATTTTGAATAAATGATTTTATTTTTTTTCTTTCATTCTGAATGAGATGTCTTATATTGAATACATTATAATATATTTCTTTCTCTCTTTTCAGAAATCCAAAATAAATGTCGTGAATGGTATAAGATGTGTTTGTTCTATCTGTAGTAATAACCAGGTAAAGTATTGATGACTCTAAATGCTACTGTTAACAGACTATTCACACTAATGCTGACCATGTTAACCTTCAGTACTTTTGTCAATAGACTATTCTTGACTCAACGACCAATGACTATGACTTTGACCGTGTCAATACAAAGGAAGGACCGCTAGGTGGCGCTCACGTCGAAGCATGCGCAGTCTTCCACCACGCGGTCAGTCCACGCTGTCAGAATGTAGTATAGTTCATAACAAAGGTAAGTTTTTCTTTTTACATTTTATTGCACAAAGTACTACGTAGTATTTATATATTCGGCAAACTTCCACACTAAAATATACAAGCATAACAATCCTTTTCACTAAAATATTTACAAATCAAAAATGAATCTTACGATAAATTTTTACACAAAAGTGAAACATGAACTGAACGAAAACTATCTGCGAAACGTTAATGAAATACTAAAATTTTGCAAAACAAAAGTGTTGAAGAATTTAAAGTCAATAAACTATTTTCCGATTTTGTAATGTCCGTAGGGTAGAGTGTTGATTCCGTCTAAGACATATCTCTTATCGTCAAAACTGTTTAGAGTTACTTTGTTCTGGCTGAGGATATGGAGTTGGTGTTTCGTGGATTGAATGTGGTGCACGTTGGCGTAAAACACAGTCTGGTCAAATAAACATTCTTTATAGAGTTTGTGGTCTAGGTCATGTTCGATGACAGTTCTAGCTACACATTTAGCGGTACGTTTTTCTTTTTCTCCGTAGATGTAAGAGTACATTTTAGCTCTAAGTCCAACAAACTCCCTGATCGGTTTGAAATTGTTGAATAATATATAACCTTAATGCCAGATATTGAAAATGAAAAACCATTGAAAAATTATTTTCTCGTTTTTAGATCAGACCATAGAAACTTTGCCCCGCGAAAATAGCCGGCTATAGGTATCTACTGTATTTATGCTTGAATCTGAAAAACAGTCAAACAATAAAAAAAACACTACCTTTTAAAAATATTGCATTGGAATATGTTTCAGAAAATACACTTTTACTGTATATTGGTTTAAAAACATTTATGCATTAATGTAAGCAGAGTTTAAAGTCAACAAAAATGTTTTTAGTCTAGCGCAAGATTATCAGATGATGTAGACAGTTACACAGTGAAAATACAACTTTGAAATGTGTCTACCCCCTGCTCCAAACACCGTTCTGACATGATTGAAAGTTCTCAAAAAGCTTGGAAATGAACTGGTATCAATTCACAACCATTTATTGATTGGTCAGTCTAACAACACAATTGCACGTTCATTCTTTGTAAACTATATAACAAAACCGTAAGCGCCTCCATCCCTAGGATTTAACAATGTTTTACATGTGATGCCTTTAACCTCAGCATTGTATCCTATATCACATGAACTTGTCAGTCTAAATCATGACATACACTGTATTAATGTGTCACAAGCACAGAAAGAGTTAAAGATGCTCCACCGCTGACAAAAGGTATTTTTTCACTATCAAAAACAGGAGCAGACGATTTAGTATTTTTCTTCAGTTACAAAAGTTACTTACTTTACACCATTACCAACATTGAGAGGTTTCAGCTTCTAATTTTACTTCAAGTTAAAGATATGAAAAATAATTAATTGCTTCCCGAAAAAAATTCATGGCACTGTATCCTATATGGAATTAAGTACTGATTGCGCCTGCACCAAAGGCAACATAATCTTTTTTATTTTATTTTTTGTGTTAATTAGACTATTATATACACGATTAAACACCAATTATTGATCAAATGATGAATATCATTTATGCTCTGTCGGCGGTGGAGCACCTTTAAAATATTGCTGATATGTTTCGTCCACAACTTATATTTTGGTTCACTAATAAGTGCCCCTTTGTTACATTTTTTAAGCAAATACGGTATCAGGATACATGTACACCAAAACCACAGGAAGGAGATCTAGACTGACCAATCTTATTATGAAAGCTAAAGGAACCAAATCGACCAATCATGTCAGGAATTAAATTTGTCCAAAGAAAAATCGAATCACTCAATCATTTACAGGGCCATTCAGGCTGACGTCACACTGGTCAGAACAATAGATTAAGCCACGCCCAACCGGTGGTCTAAATTGGCTTGGGTTTAGTAGAGATATATAGGGAGAAAAATACAGGTAAGTTGATAACTATCGACACAGAAATGTCAACGAAAATTGGAAGACATCATTGAAAAAGGGCATAAACCCATCACCATTTTGAGATATAACATTTAAGGATCGGTAGGAAAATAAGAAAGAAATCATTAATTAAAAATTTACACTGTACAGTAATACAATGCCAAACCACCAAAGGAGCTTAACTGGCCATTGTGACGTCACTAATTACTGTATGAATGGGCTTTGTCTGTCACTGCTCTATATCAGAAAACATATATACATAGAGATTGGCAACTTCGCCATTTTTACGATAGGCAGATGTACCTCTGTATATCCCTAGGGGCTTTTAGATAAACTCTTTAATAGTTAAATACAACAGAATAACTTTTAATATGTTATAAAAAGTTCAGTAATTTTCAGATGAATGTTGTACATTTTGTTTTTGAAATAAAATAATTCAAGTTTACGGTGCGCATTTGGCTAGGTAAAACTTGAAAAAAAATGATTCCTGGAACACGGTGTCAGTTTGAATGCGTTATATTTTCGGGTCGATCCGAATCAAGATGGCCGCCAAGCCAGGTAAAAATGCTTTTTAACTTCTTCACTTTCAAAAATTCTACGTGTGCAACGAATTTGGCTGAAAACTTGATCAGGGCATAAAATGAAGCATAATGTTTTTCTTCTAAAATTGTTGATTAAAAAATATCATGTTTAAAAGAATAACTTAGAAGTAGTTAGCAAGGGAAATTGCTATAACTGGAGGTCCCTATGCCCTGTCAACATGACATAGAAGGGAGGTTTCCAATCTCTATGTATATATGTTCTGTCTATATAGAAGGTTCCTCGCACAAGTGACTGTTATTTATCATGTTTTTCAAACTCGAGTTAGTTAATTTTTTGAAAATTAACTAATGAAGGTTTTGATAAACATGGCTAATGCTGAAAAAACATGACTAATGCTGTTGCTAATGCTGACCACGTTAACCTTCAGTTACTTTTGGTCAATAGACTATTCACGACTCAACGACCAATGACAATGACATCGATCGTGTGTCAATACAAAAGGAAGGGATCGCTTAGGTGGACGCTCACTTCGAAGCATTCACAGTCTTCCATCACACGCGGTCAGTCCACGCGGTCAGAATGTAGTATAATTCATAACAAAGGTAAGTTGTTTCTTTTGACATTTTATTACACAAAGTATTTACGTAGTATTTTTCAGGGGCCGCGGTGGGCCGAGTGGTTAAGATGTACCGACATATTACCACATTGCCCTCTACCTCTGGGTCGCGAGTTCGAATCCCATGTGGGGCAGTTGCCAGGTACTGGCCGTTGGTCGGTGATTTTTCCTCCGGGTACTCCGGCTTTCCTCCACCAACAAAAACTGGCACGTCCTTAAATGACCCTGGGCTGTCATTAGGACGTTAAAACTAATCAAACCAAACCAAAACGTAGTATTTACATATTCAGCAAACCCCTTTGATGCATAATCAATTTTTTATCCTTCTTTCTATAAAATACATACCAAATATGGAGATAGTCACGGTGTTGATGGGTTAGGTGGTAGAAGTAGAAGTAACGGTGCTGACCTACACAAAATTTGTCGGTCAGCACCGTTATGTAAATAGAATCTAACCTCGGTGGACGGCGAAGCACACGCCGAAGCCTTACGTTGATTAACTAAATATAGTCACACACAAACAATTTATCTTAATATTAAGTTTTCGAAATGCTTTCACGTCTCAGAGCTTATCACAAAACGCTGCGTATTAGTATGAGAATGTATAGGATACCTAAATATAAAATCATCCTTACTGCAAAACAAATGTCATAAGAGGGATTAAAGTAACGTCACCTCTATAGAAAGTTTTAGCGTTACCAACCATATTAAGATATCTTGTAAAAAAAAATCATGATTAAAATCGGTCAGCACCATTATGTACATGTAACATTTTGACCTTGGTGGATAGTAGGTCAACGTTATTTATCTAATTACATAGTCTCAAACAACCAATTGACGAATAGGTTACATTAAAGATATTAAAAGTAGCGTCATCTCTATGCAAATTTTAGCGTTATCACTCAAATTAATGGATTTTGTAGAAAACGTTACCAGTTCGCCAAACATTTTGACATTCATTTCCCCCTCAACCAATCATTTTCCAGAATGATTTTCTGGAGGCGTTAGTTCATATCTTTCAAAATGTAAATTAGAAGCTATTCCTACCTTTTTCGATGAGTCTATATACAAAAAATTTTAATATTCCCCACCCACCCAATCGTTTTCCAGATTCACCCCCATATAAAAGAGATCTATTCCACACAGTCCAAGACAGATTTTCATTCTTAAAATCAATATGGCAGAACGGTATTTTTCTGGTTCTGGGTTGTACGTCCAACTGTCAAGTTACAGAGGGATAACACACTTGATCGTGCACATATTAATGGAGGAAGGCAAACGGGAGACAAAGCATGCAGCTACCAGTGAGCGCACGTCTGACAAAACATATCTTGACTTAGCCATCTCTGAACTAACTACAATCGTCCTTGCGCGTGAGAGGTATTACAAAAAAAAAGGAAATCGGATCAGTGTTAAGTGTGACTACTACTACTACCATTTTCTCATTAACAAATTCTGTCGTTTATTCTGTATATTCTGCTATAAATGCCTGATCTGGTACACTATAAATGGCTTGGTCCTCTTCAAACATGCATTTCTGGCGCTTAGGACCTGTTGTCCAAACCTCTAGCAACAAAGACTTTCAAAGCTACAACCATCTACACCGCCACAGGCACTTGGGACTCCCCGACGCACCACGGTGGTCATCGCCACAGGCACCGCAGACGGTGGTCCCACAGGCACCGGTACCGCAGGGCAGTTCAGATGGTGAGTATTTTTGTTTACCTCTGTAACACCTAATGTTGATGTTATAACGCTTTTACTGGTGCATGGTAGCTTAAATAAGGATTTCCATTTGTTTCAGAAAAGAAAAAGAGACGATGAAGAAGAGGTGACGAAAAGAAGGCGGGTAGGGCCTCCCCGACACCATCCCCCACCTCATCATAAACACTGTGGTAAGTTTTAATTTACCACGAATGAGTTTGTAGCTATTTCTAAAGATTTAAAAGTTCTCATAAAAGATAAAAGCAACAGTTTATGTTTTATAGTTCAGTAAAAAATTAGAAATTTATTGATTTCCCATTTTAGCTAACTTCTCTGACTTCCAACAAATACATTTGGATGAAGATGTACTCAAGGCCCTTCTCGCCTCATTAGATATGTAAAGTGAGTAACCCATTTTTAAAATGTTCATTTTTGAATAAATGATTTTATATTTTTTCTTTCATTCTGAATGAGATGTCTTATATTGAATACGTTATAATATATTTCTTTCTCTCTCTTTTCAGAAATCCAAAATAAATGTCATGAATGGTATAAGATGATGTGTTTGTTCTATCTGTAGTAATAACCAGGTAAAAGTATTGATGACTCTAAATGCTACTGTTAACAGACTATTCACACTAATGCTGACCATGTTAACCTTCAGTAACTTTTTGTCAATGAGAACTATTCTTGACTCAACGACCAATGAACTATGACTTTGACCAAACCGTGACAATTAATACAAAAGAGAGAGGACCGCTTACTAGGGTGGGGGGGGGCGCTCACACACCGGTGGGCGCATTCAGCCACGAAGCGGGATGCGCCGCGTCGACAGTCTTCCTTTTCACCGCAAAAAAGTCAGTTTTTTCCCACCACGCGGGTCAGTCCAACCACCACGCTGTCAGAATGTAGTATATAGTTCATAACCAAAAAGGGGTAAGTTTTTTCTTTTATTACATTTTATTAGCACAAAGTTACTACTACGTAGTATTTTTATAGATATTCGGGCAAAAACTTCTTTCCTACACTTAAAATATACAAGACGCCATAAACAATAATACCTTTTCACTATAAATTATATTTACACAAATTCAAAAATGAATCTTACGATAAATATTTACACAAAAGTGAAACATGAACTGAACGAAAAACTATCTGCGAAACGTTAATGAAATACTAAAATTTTGCAAAACAAAAGTGTTGAAGAATTTAAAGTCAATAAACTATTTTCCGATTTTGTAATGTCCGTAGGGTAGAGTGTTGATTCCGTCTAAGACATATCTCTTATCGTCAAAACTGTTTTTAGAGTTACTTTGTTCTGGCTGAGGATATGGAGTTGGTGTTTCGTGGATTGAATGTGGTGCACGTTTGGCGTTGGCGTAAAACACAGTCTGGTCAAATAAACATTCTTTATAGAGTTTGTGGTCTAGGTCATGTTCGATGACAGTTCTAGCTACACATTTAGCGGTACGTTTTTCTTTTTCTCCGTAGATGTAAGAGTACATTTTAGCTCTAAGTCCAACAAAACTCCCTGATTTTGAAATTGTTGAATAATATATAACCTTAATGCCAGATATTGAAAATGAAAAACCATTAAAAAATGATTTTCTCGTTTTTTAGATCAGACCATAGAAACTTTGCCCGCGAAAATAGCCGACTATACGGTATCTACTGTATTTAAGTTTGAATCTGAAAAACAGTCAAAACAATAAAAAAAAAACACTACCTTTTAAAAATATTGCATTGGAATATGTTTCAGAAAATATACACTTTTACTGTATATTGGTTTAAAAAAACTATTTATGCATCAATGTAAGCAGAGTTTAAAGTCAACAAAAATGTTTTTAAGTCTAGCGCAAAATTATCAGATGATGTAGACAGTTACACAGTGAAAATACAACTTTGAAATGTGTCTACCCTCTGCTCCAAACACCGTTCTGACATGATTGAAAGTTCTCAAAAAGCTTGGAAATGAACTGGTATCAATTCACAACCATTTATTGATTGGTCAGTCTAAACAACACAATTGCACGTTCATTCTTTGTAAACTATATAACAAAACCGTAAGCGCCTCCATCCCTAGGATTTAACAATGTTTTACATGTGATGCCTCTAACCTCAGCATTGTATCCTATATCACATGAACTTGTGAGTCTAAATCATGACATACACGTAATAATGATTCTCATTGGTTAAAAGGCATAAGAATGTGACTGTATTAATGTGTCACAAGCACAGAAAGAGTTAAAGATGCTCCACCGCTGACAAAAGGTATTTTTTCACTATCAAAAACAGGAGCAGACGATTTAGTATTTTTCTTCAGTTACAAAAGTTACTTACTTTACACCATTACCAACATTGAGAGGTTTCAGCTTCTAATTTTACTTCAAGTTAAAGATATGAAAAATAATTAATTGCTTCCCGAAAAAAATTCATGGCACTGTATCCTATATGGAATTAAGTACTGATTGCGCCTGCACCAAAGGCAACATAATCTTTTTTATTTTATTTTTTGTGTTAATTAGACTATTATATACACGATTAAACACCAATTATTGATCAAATGATGAATATCATTTATGCTCTGTCGGCGGTGGAGCACCTTTAAAATATTGCTGATATGTTTCGTCCACAACTTATATTTTGGTTCACTAATAAGTGCCCCTTTGTTACATTTTTTAAGCAAATACGGTATCAGGATACATGTACACCAAAACCACAGGAAGGAGATCTAGACTGACCAATCTTATTATGAAAGCTAAAGGAACCAAATCGACCAATCATGTCAGGAATTAAATTTGTCCAAAGAAAAATCGAATCACTCAATCATTTACAGGGCCATTCAGGCTGACGTCACACTGGTCAGAACAATAGATTAAGCCACGCCCACCGGTGGTCTAAATTGGCTTGGGTTTAGTAGAGATATATAGCGAGAAAAATACAGGTACAATGTAAGTTGATAACTATCGACACAGAAATGTCAACGAAAATTGGAAGACATCATTATAAAGGGCATAAACCCATCACCATTTTGAGATATAACATTTAAGGATCGGTAGGAAAATAAGAAGGAAATCATTAATTAAAAATTTACACTGTACAGTAATACAATGCCAAACCACCAAAGGAGCTTAACTGCATTGTGACCATTGTGACGTCTGTCTGCTAATTACTGTATGAATGGGCTTTGTAGCAGATGTCCTGCTCTTTAATAGTTAATACACTACATAAAAAAAATATTTTAACGTATATATTAATAAAACAAAATGCACTTCCGGTTTTGAATGCCTTTTCCACTCAAGATAACATCAATTGGAAAACTGATCTATTTGTTTAAACTTTGTGTTGATGCAAAAATATCATGTTTAAAAGAATTATTAGAAGTAGTTAGCAAGGGAAAATGCTAATAACTGAGTCCTAACATAGACAAAGAAGGAGTTTCCAATCTCTATGTATATATGTTTCTGTCTGTATAGAGGTTCCTCCACAAGTGACTGTTATTTATCATTTTATCAAACTGAGTTAAATTTTTTAAAATTAACTAACGAAGGTTTTGATAAACATGGCTAATGCTGAAAAACATGACTAATGCTGTTGCTAATGCTGACCACGTTAACCTTCAGTACTTTTGTCAATAGACTATTCACGACTCAACGACCAATGACTATGACATCGATCGTGTCAATACAAAAGGAAGGATCGCTAGGTGGCGCTCACGTCGAAGCATTCACAGTCTTCCATCACACGCGGTCAGTCCACGCGGTCAGAATGTAGTATAACTCATAACAAAGGTAAGTTGTTTCTTTTGACATTTTATTACACAAAGTATTTACGTAGTATTTTTCAGGGGCCGCGGTGGCCGAGTGGTTAAGATGTACCGACATATTACCACATGCCCTCCACCTCTGGGTCGCGAGTTCGAATCCCATGTGGGGCAGTTGCCAGGTACTGGCCGTTGGTCGGTGATTTTTCTCCGGGTACTCCGGCTTTCCTCCACCAACAAACCTGGCACGTCCTTAAATGACCCTGGCTGTCATTAGGACGTTAAACTAATCAAACTAAACCAAAACGTAGTATTTACATATTCAGCAAACCCCTTTGATGCATAATCAATTTTTTATCCTTCTTTCTATAAAATACATACCAAATATGGAGATAGTCACAGTGTTGATGGGTTAGGTGGTAGAAGTAGAAGTAACGGTGCTGACCTACACAAAATTTGTCGGTCAGCACCGGTATGTAAGAATTTAACCTCGGTGGACGGCGAAGCACACGCCGAAGCCTTACGTTGATTAACTAAATATAGTCACACACAAACAATTTATCTTAATATTAAGTTTTCGAAATGCTTTCACGTCTCAGAGCTTATCACAAAACGCTGCGTATTAGTATGAGAATGTATAGGATACCTAAAAATGTCATAAGAGGGATTAAAGTAGCGTCACCTCTATAGAAAGTTTTGGCGTTACCAACCATATTAAGATATCTTGTAAAAAAAAAATCATGATTAAATCGGTCAGCACCATTATGTACATGTAACATTTTGACCTTGGTGGATAGTAGGTCAACGTTATTTATCTAATTACATAGTCTCAAACAACCAATTGACGAATAGGTTACATTAGAGAATTTAAAGTAGCGTCATCTCTATGCAAATTTTAGCGTTATCACTCAAATTAAAGGATTTTGTAGAAACGTTACCAGTCGCCAAACATTTTGACATTCATTTCCCCCTCAACCAATCATTTTCCAGAATGATTTTCTGGAGGCGTTATTCATATCTTTCAAAATGTAAATTAGAAGCTATTCCTACCTTTTTCGATGAGTCTATATACAAAAATTTTAATATTCCGCACCCACCCAATCGTTTTCCAGATTCACCCCATATAAAAGAGATCTATTCCACACAGTCCAAGACAGATTTTCATCTTAAAATCAATATGGCAGAACGGTATTTTTCTGGTTCTGGGTTGTACGTCCAACTGTCAAGTTACAGAGGGATAACATATGTGCATATTAATGGAGGAAACGGGAGGTGCGCTTCCATGAGCGCACCTGAATATCTTGACTTAGCCAATAATTACAACGTCCTTGCGGAGGTTAAAAAAAGGATGGATCAGGTAAGTGTGACTACTACTACCATTTTCTCATTAACAAATTCTGTCGTTTATTCTGTATATGCTGGTACTATAAATGCTTAAACTATTTCTGTGCTTAGGAGTTGTCCAAACCAACAACTAAAGCTACAACCACTACACCGCCACAGGCACCGCAGACGGTGGTCCCACAGGCACCGGTACCGCAGGCAGTTCAGATGGTGAGTATTTTTGTTTACCTCTGTAACACCTAATGTTGATGTTATACGCTTTTACTGGTGCATGGTAGCTTAAATAAGGATTTCCATTTGTTTCAGAAAAGAAAAAGAGACGATGAAGAAGAGGTGACGAAAAGAAGGCGGGTAGCCTCCCCGACACCATCCCCCACCTCATCAAACACGGTGGTAAGTTTTAATTTACCACGATTGAGTTTGTAGCTATTATTTCTAAAGATTTAAAAGTTCTCATAAAAGATAAAAGCAACAGTTTATGTTTTATATTCAGTAAAAATTTAGAAATTTATTGATTTCCCATTTTCGCTAACCTCTGACTTCCAACAAATACATTTGGATGAAGATGTACTCAAGGCCCTTCTCGCCTCATTAGATATGTAAAGTGAGTAACCCATTTTTAAACTGTTCATTTTGAATAAATGATTTTATTTATTTATTTCTTTCATTCTGAATGAGATGTCTTATATTGATTACATTATAATAGATTTCTTTCTCTCTTTTCAGAAATCCAAAATAAATGTCGTGAATGGTATAAGATGTGTTTGTTCTATCTGTAGTAATAACCAGATAAAGTATTGATGAATGACTTGTGAGTGATAAATACTATTGTTAACAGACTATTCACACTAATGCTGACCACGTTAACCTTCAGTACTTTTGTCAATAGACTATTCTTGACTCAACGACCAATGACTATGACTTTGACCGTGTCAATACAAAGGAAGGACCGCTAGGTGGCGCTCACGTCGAAGCATGCGCAGTCTTCCACCACGCGGTCAGTCCACGCTGTCAGAATGTAGTATAGTTCATAACAAAGGTAAGTTTTTCTTTTTACATTTTATTGCACAAAGTACTACGTAGTATTTATATATTCGGCAAACTTCCACACTAAAATATACAAGCATAACAATCCTTTTCACTAAAATATTTACAAATCAAAAATGAATCTTACGATAAATTTTTACACAAAAGTGAAACATGAACTGAACGAAAACTATCTGCGAAACGTTAATGAAATACTAAAATTTTGCAAAACAAAAGTGTTGAAGAATTTAAAGTCAATAAACTATTTTCCGATTTTGTAATGTCCGTAGGGTAGAGTGTTGATTCCGTCTAAGACATATCTCTTATCGTCAAAACTGTTTAGAGTTACTTTGTTCTGGCTGAGGATATGGAGTTGGTGTTTCGTGGATTGAATGCGGTGCATGTTGGCGTAAAACACAGTCTGGTCAAATAAACATTCTTTATAGAGTTTGTGGTCTAGGTCATGTTCGATGACAGCTCTAGCTACACCTTTAGCGGTACGTTTTTCTTTTTCTCCGTAGATGTAAGAGTACATTTTAGCTCTAAGTCCAACAAACTCCCTGATCGGTTTCCCTCCCGTCTCATCTTTCATTTTCCCGAGCACTTTTTTTTATTGTTTGTACTGTACAACAAGTCATCTGTTGGGTAGTTTGAGGTGTCAAACAGGTCCAAGTTAACAAACATGTCAGCGTAGATGTCGTCCGTACGTGTCCATCCGTGTCCGTAAATAACAATTTTGTATTCTGTCCGTATTTCCTTTTCATATAATTTTAATGAAAGTCATACATGATAATCTTGGAGAGGTCGAGTACAGTAAATCCGACGTAGACGGGACGGTTTAATACTAGATTTGTTTTCTGCATTTGTACACCTACTAAATCCTCGTTGAAAACTGTACAGTGTTGAAATGAAGGTTTGGCACAATATTTGCAGAGTCTGTTTTCTGAATGTATGAGCTTGATATCTATGCGCTTACGTAGATTCTCCATTGTTTTTTTTAAACTGCATTATTCTTTAATTTGTAGTAATCCTTTTCAAAATCGTTGGTGGCTTGTTTTCTCTTTTTTTTTTCGGTGTTAAAGTCGATGTAAGGCTTTAGCCAAGGACTTTGTCTGAACTGAATGGCGCGATGTACTTTGTTGAGGATCATGCCCTGGTCTAATTAAAATTGTAGATTTCTGTAGTGTACAACATACAAATGTAGCGTTCTTTATCGTGTAGATTCGGAATGAGTTTTGATGTCGAATGATAGTGGTTTAAGCAGTCGTGATCCTGAGTGCATCCTGGTAAAACTTCTCCATAAGGTCTGACTGTAGTGTGATAGTTCATCTTTGATCACGGTCTTGATTTCTGCTGCCAAAGGATTATTTGAATGTTCATTATGCAAATGCTGGGGATAATGCATATTTATTTCGAATATGTACCCGTATTGAACCTCTTTTGGAATAGTGGATATGTATAAGTATTCAGCCCACTCACTGTGGCACACCTATCATTGCGCCCATATAAATGGATTCAATGATAGGTGTACCACAGTGAGTGTGGCTGAATATCTAGATTTAGCCACGAACTACAACCTCCTTGCGGAGGTTAAAAAAGAATGGATCAGGTAAGTGTGAATACTACTATCATTTTTTCATAAACAAGTTCGGTCGTTTATTCTGTATTGTATATGTCAACAATATTAAGAAATAATGTTTAAACTATTTCTATGTTTAGGAGTTGTACGCCCCATCAACCAAAGTTGCAGCCATCACACCACCACCGCCGCTATCCTCACCACTACAGACTAAATGCCTTGCCGCGAAGACGGCGGTGTCAGTTTTACCACCGGTTCGGGTGGTGAGTGTTTCTTCCTTCCACTATAACGTCTAATATCAATATTACACACTTTTAAACACTACATTAATTTTGTTTTATTTTATTTTTATAGAATCTGGACTCTGATACCATTTTACCACCGGTACCGATGTCACAGGTTGTTCAGATGGTGAGTATTTTTGTTTATTTCTGTAACGTCTTAAGTTATTATACATTATTTAATACCGCAATATCTTATTACGACTTTGGAGGAATTTCAATTGTTTCAGAAAAGGAAGAGAGAGGATCGGGAAGTGGAGGCGAGGAAAAGGATGGGGGTAGTCTCTCCAATATTATCCCCCACTCCGATATCACCTCCCACTCCGACAACATCAACCCCCACCTCCATCAAACCACTAATGAGTTTGTAGTTGTTTTGAAAGAAAATTAACAGTTTATGTTTTATTTTCAATGAAAATTTAGAAGTTATTGTTTTCCCTTTTCAGTTAACCTCTGACTTCCATGAAAACGAGGTGGATGAGGAGGTGTTAAAGGCTCTCTTCCCTTCATTTGATTTATAAATTGAGTAAGTGTGATTTCTTTTTTTTAAATGTTCTTTTTGAATAAACGATTTTATTTATATATATATCCCATTCTGATTCAAAATTGCTTTTATTCAAAAATATGTAACAAACATTTTTTATTTTGTCTTTTCAGATATCTAAAATAAATGAAACGAACTCTAAAAGATGTGTTTGTTCTATCTGTAGTAATAACCAGGTAAAGTATTGATGAATGACTTGTGTGACTGATAAATACTACTGTAGAGTAATCTGTCGCACGTCATAGTTTTTAAAGTTGTAGGGGTTCAGTGAATAACGTACGGAAAAGGCTTGTGTGCTTACCAATCCCGTGATGATTTTATTGGGTCTACTCCGTTGAAAAATACTGTCCCAGGATACACTCAGTTGACCTTGTGGTACAGACTTGACTTTGATTTCCGATTTGTCGTATGGGTACTTGGCATTCATCTTTTGTAATGCTTCGGCATGACCGTAAATGATGGCTGGGTTTGCAAGCTCTCAGTACGATATCTTCGATGATGACTTCGTAGTTAGGGTTCAATTCCTCGGATAAGAGGCAGAAGCTTGAAGGACTTCTATATAGTTTTAATCCTACATCTACCTGATTCAAAATGTAGCGATTGATCTTGAATAAATCCTGAAACAAAGTTCCCTCCATGTCGACAGATTGCTTTGTCTAGTAAAAGTACTGCGCTCGGAAATCCGCTATTTGCTCCATTGGGTTTGGTCTCTTCCACAAATCCTGGTGTGTCTTTGGAGAATAGTTGTGAGGTCAGCTGGGTCTGTTTACACTCATCACCATAATTCAGTAGAGTTTGCATCATAGCTTTGTAGGGGTAATGGTTATTGGTAGAAGTAATGAGTTTTCCTTGTAATGTGACGTCGATCTGACTCCAGAGACTCTGCAGAAATAAATTGATGGGTCCTACTTTTTCGTCGGCTATGAGATCACTGCAATCACTTGCTCTGATTTTACAACTGACGTATAATCGGGAGCGGGATAAATCTAAATATTCCATCCCATTCTGCCCAGATAGGTGAAATTCAATCGGAGACTGGCCTGCCACTAGAGATATGGATCGACAATCCTAATAAAAAATCTCTTCAACGGCAGTTTGTGTGTGATGAATCGTAAACAGATCTTACTCTTTAGGCTGCATTTCTTGAAAGGTTTTCGTAGATAGCAATGCCATATTCAAAATGCTGTAGTTTTCAGAGAGCTCTTATTCTTCGTCTTACCCTTACCGGTGAATTTCCTGATACTGCCATTTTTATTAAGCCAACTTCTTTTTATCTTCTTTTTTCGTTCCAGTTCGGATTTAGGTTGTTCCACCACCTGCTGAGCGGGAGATACCATGGTGACCTTGACATTGTCCGGCGTTTTCTGGAGGTCTTCTTTAGTCAGGTAATCGTCTATACAAATACCCGACCCACACCTACTATTACCTCCTAGGTTACCTGATTGTACGTTTCTGTAGTTATCATACTTCAACTTGATCTCCCCGTTGGCTAGTTTTCTGTAGAATGTAACCCACTTGTTGATATCGGGGACGTAGAGTTTGTTCATCGTAAAAAGGGGGTAACGTTTAAGGTGAAGTGTCAGGTAGCTCGTTCCACTCAGGAATGAAGCAGGTTCGTCATTTGTAGTCTTTATATCGATACCTATATTGGGCATATGTCGTAAGTTGATACGTCGGTAATAGGGGTTCTCGAATGAATTCTCGTTATGAAATATACGTCTTAAAATATTGGTGATTGTAGACTCCCACTGAAATTCGGTAAGAATTTTGACCACGGTGTATTATCTGGATAAATGTCTAGACATTGTCTACTATCTAAATACAGATAGAGATCCATGGTTCGAATGGTATTGTTTTAGCTTAGTCAAGTGTTTTTTTTATATCTTTCACTGGTACATATTGGGTAAATTGTTTCGGCTACCATTCGAACTGTACTAGGTACTCTATTTTTCCGTTTCTTTGACGCTTCTTTAGGATTTTAGATATCTTCCATAATTCATTCTCATTCTTTTTGAACTTTCTGTAATTCTGATTGGTAAAAGTTCCCTTCACAGATTTGTCTTGGAAGTCTTTGACCGTGTACATTGGAATGCCTTGGGAATTCTCCATCTGTAAATATTGACTTTAACGCTTTTACTCTTTGACCTTTTATCTGATAATGGTTGTATCCATAGAAACTTGAAGGAAATGTCGATAACCACTAACAAATACTGAATTTTATCATTGTGTTTTACCAGGTTTCTGACGTCTAGAAGATCGGCTTGGAATTCTTCGTCGATGTGAGTGACAATGACTCGTTGCCTTCTATATTTGTGACGGACTGGTTTCAGCAATTAATACGTATCTTCATTCTGAATGAACTGTTTGATCTGCCCGTTACTAAATGAACCCTTAAGTGTCTTATACAATTTCCTTGGACCACTGAAAGCTGCTGGATTACCTAAGTTGTGATAAAATTGTCTTAAGTACTTCATGTTGTCTTGTGTCAACTGTCTCGTCATCGTGTCTCAAATGAGAGATAAATTTCAAACAACAAATATTTATAAAATAACAACAATGAAATATTATAATACAATATTTTATTTACAACATAAGCAGAATAAATACAGTATAAAAATCATGTACAATATTGATGCAAATAAATTGATTGAACGCATTCCTTTTTCATACTCACGAATCAAGATGAGCTTTTAATATGTTATTCATCACCAAAAAATACCAACTTTTTGAAAATTACAATGCTTGCAATGCATAGGTTTTAATTTTACATGTACAAATAAGAGTTGAAAATGATTTTTGGCAGTACTGCCAAAAATCATTTATTTACATCAATAGTGAAGTGAAATGAGTACATACGGTGAGACCATGAAGCCAAATTGTGGTCTACAATTTCATTACACATTTTTACAATGTTTTTAGTAATTATAAAGTGACTTCTGCAAGTATGTTTTCATTCAAACCTATTTAGGCATAAAAACAACAATTTTTCAGTACAAAATTTCTGTGTTATAACTTATGCTTTTAAGTCATCTGAAGCCATTTGAACAAGTAGTAGTATACTTAACAGCTCTCTATGACTTCCGAGTATGAAGACTTCATTTCTGGGCCTTTGTTGAAATCTCTTTCATTTATAAGATATCTTATAAAGCAACGAGCTTTCAATTATATATAATATATCTTATATTTTATATAAGGTATCTTATATAGATAACTTAAATGAGATGTCTTATATACGATATAAGATATCTTAAATAGGATTAATTAAAAAAAAGAGAGATATCTCATATATTATATAAGAATATCTTATATATTAAATGAGATATCTCATATATCATATGAGATATCTTATATTTTAATCAAGATATCTTTATATATATGCAGCGAAATTAAATAGGGATAAGGATCGACTTTGCTCTTAGAATAAATGTCATTTTGGCTTGCCATACATATTCATTTTGCAACAGCAGTGATCTCGACTCAAATAGAATAAGTGTAACAGGAGAGACAATAGCAAGAAATGCTGTAGAAATGTTCATGAATCTTTGCTTTAAGTCAATGTGTAATGCAATGATAATAGAAATCCCCAATTTCTGGTAGAAGTATAAAATAATTTATTCATTTTGCAATAAGAGAGAAATTCATCTTGTAACAGTAGTGACTTTAATTTGATACTCATTCAATTTTTTCTGCTAGAAATATATTCAGCTAAATAAAACAAGAGGCCCATGGGGCCTTAACGGTCACCTGAGTTCAGATATAAAATGATACAGAGACATATAAACACTATAGACTGGCCCTTGACGTCAATCAGTGATTTTACCAATTTGACTTTTTAATCTATGAAGAGAACATGTAGTTGCTTCCATCAAAAATTAAACTTCCATATCTTAGGCTAATAACTCTCATCAAGTTTTACTCATTTTCTATGAAAATTGAGCAAATAATATTACAACAAGAGGCCCAAAGGGCCTTAACGGTCATCTGACTACCTTGGCAATAGTAAAATTAATTTCATATGGTGTCACTTTGTCAGGACCATGTCAGGATCATTTTCCATTTCCTTCAATTTTTTTTTATTTTCAAACAAGAGGCCCAAGGGCCTTAACGTGTAGTGAATTAATCAGATATAGTGTCATGGCCGCCTTATTCGATTTGCGATCAACCAGAGATGTAACAATACTTTATCGAACCATGTCAGGATCATCTCATGCAAGTTTCAGCCAAATCACATAGGTGAAACTTAAGTAGAAGTTCAAAATATGTTTTCAAGATGGCGGCTGTGGTGGCCATCTTGGATTTCGGATCGACCCGAAAAATAAAAACGGCCATTTTGTTGTTATTTTTCGGGTCGATCTAAAATCCAAGATGGCCGCCACAGCCGCCATCTTGAAAACACATTTTGAACTTCTCCTGAAGTTCTACCGGTGCGATTTGTTCAATGATTTTTTCAATGTGTTTTCAAGATGGCGGCTGTGGCGGCCATCTTGGATTTCGGATCGACCTGAAAAATAACAACACTTTGTCGGGACCATGTCAGGATCATTTCATGCAAATTTCAGCCAAATCGCACCGGTAGAACTTGAGAAGAAGTTCAAAATGTGAAAAGTTAACGCTAGGCGCACGGCGGACGGCGGACGGTGGACGACGACGGACGAAACATGACGAATATAGGTCATCCTGACCCTTCGGGTCAGATGACCTAAAAATGTGGTTTTCCTATATAGACAGAAGAAAACTTTACGATGTCTGCAGGAGGTAACGTGAGACCCCGTCCCACAGCCCCTTGGGGGGTGGGGACCATATTATTCATCGGGACCATACAATGCACAATTATGACTGGCCTTATGCTTTTTAAAGTTTGTGCAAAATTTCATTGAAATTGCTTCAGCAGTTTTGAAGTTGAAAATGTAAATAGTTTATCGCTGCACAACGGGCAACGGATAACGGCGGACAAAAGGCGATTAGAAAAGGTCACCATGAGAATTGATCTCAGGTGATCTAAAAATAAACAAGAGGCCCATGGCCATAACGGTCCCACCTGAGTTCATATACAGAGTGAAACAAAGACATATAACCACTATATATTGGCCCACCAGTCAGTAATTTTATAAATTTGACTTTTTAATCTATGAAGAGTATTTGGTTCCATTAAATCTGTGAATTCAGAAGAAAGGTTTTTGAAATATTATCCATTTTTAACCCCCTTTGGCCCCGGCCCTCTGGCCCCTAGGGGTCGGCCAGGAGCAATATTGATATGACTGGCTATCTCAGGCTAATAATTCTAACCCAAATTGACTAATTTCCTATGAAAACTAAGTATATAATGTTCATCAATGTGTTTTTTCCTACATAAACTATAGTAAATTTGACCCCCCTCCCCCCCCGGCAAAATCTGAGATTCCAAGGCCATGAAATTCACATCCAATTGTTGTAAAGGGCCTTAAGACCTTCCAATCTATGAAGAGTATTGATACTGCCAGTTCCAGAAATTCATCAGAAGAAGTTTGAAGTTTTGGCCTATTTGACCTATTTTGGCCCCGCCCCTTAGGCCCCTGGGGGTTAGTCATGTAAAATTTGTTAATAGGAATTCAATGCTACCTCATAGGGATATTTCTGACAACATTTGACTAATTTCCTATTTTAAATGACCAAATAAATGCTAAAAAATGTGTTTTCCCTATATAAACTATAGTAAACTTAACCACCTCCCCAGGGGAATTCTGAGACCCCAAGGTCATATTATTCACAACTTGTGTAGAGGGCTTTGAGACATTTTCATCTATGAAGAGTATTTGTCAATAAGAGTGTATTTAACAGTATATCAAATTTGTGATAGTAATATTCAATATTTAGAAACACCTAGAGCAGTGGGATAATATCATTTAAACATATATAATGATAATATAAATAACTGAATGCACCGATTAAGAAGACCAGAATGAGGGACAAAATACAGAAACAGACATATATAAAAAATCAGAAAGACGAGTAACTTATAAGATGAGTAAAAGAAAGATGAAGACAATAAGAGCAGAAAAAAAAAAAAAACAAAGAAAAAAATAAATGTAACATTCTTTAAGTACACTTTCTTTTTTCCTGCAGTTTCACAGGACACTAACAATGTATAACCATATTTCTGTCATATGCTTTTGTTTTATAACATTTCCTCTTTAACAGGCCCCATGGCAATGCCATAAGATGTTTTGTACCAGAAACCATGAATTTATTTGTTCTATTTTGGTTTGCTTGTTTGACTACTTTATTGTTCGAAGTGGTGCCATGATTTTCTCTTCATTGACTGGCTACTTTTGTTTACTTTTTCATCATGCTCCTTAACCATGTGCTTATGATGTCGAAAAACAATTTTATTAGTAAAATATGGCTGTTATGTTTAAGACAGCAAACTATCTTTGAGAGTATAATTTCTTTCTAATACATCACTGTAAGTATAAATTATTGAAATTGTTAATGAAAGATTAATTATTTAAATCTTTAATC
Organism: Argopecten irradians; assembly: GCF_041381155.1. Lineage (NCBI taxonomy): Eukaryota > Metazoa > Mollusca > Bivalvia > Pectinida > Pectinidae > Argopecten > Argopecten irradians. Next base: position 33,851,306 of record NC_091147.1, on the reverse strand, counting down.
AATGTTGAAGGATTTGTCATAAGTTTCAGCAATTCATTTCTATATGTACATATTTTATGTTAGGTGACAATGTCTTAAATTGTAAAATTTTTTTTTCTGATATCCTTAAAGTTGTATTGCTGCTAATTTCACTGTAACGATATGTAACTTAAACATTTGATATTTAAACATTGACATGTAACTTGATGATTTAGCTCCCCAAAAGCATATGTCGGCCTATAAGAGAGCCGAAATCTAGGAATCATATATTCCTGGTTTTGAATAAAGCGCCTTCAATCACCGCCATGTTCAGTGACTTCGGATTCCGAATCGTATCACGTGACTGACGTTCGACACGACCTGCACGTGGTGAGCCAGATAACTAGCGTAAGCGCACATGTGTTTGTTTACGTTTTCCTTCTGGCCTATATGAGCAAATCATACTGGTATATGTCCACAGATTGAGTATTTGAAACATCCAATTTACACATTACCGTAAAATGTTGTGTGTCTCAAATATTGTAATGTGCGAGCATTATTTTCTTTGTAGATAGAGTCTGATGAGGTCGACCACATATTTTGTTTATGAAAAATTGTTGATATTTTTTCTTGGTTTCACAACTCTCGTTTTACTTCGAGATTGTCGCGACGATGTTCGGAAGAGTTCGGAATGATTCGGCATCTTTCGAGCCCATTTTCCACGTGTACACGTTAAAAAGATTTTTTTACTTTTATAATCAAAGATACTTCCAGTGCTGCAACTTTATAAAAAGTGGTAAAAATTAGAAAGACACTTAAACAGTTTTCACTATGACCAAAAGAGCGAAAGTTATAGACCATACAACTTTAAAAAAACAATGATTGATATATGTAAATTTGTTTTCAAACTGAAATAAGCTGATTCAGCAAACCTCTTTATTATAAATAACAACTCCAGAGGGCATATTTTTTTTGTAGATACTCTTTTGTACAGGAAGCTGAAGCCAAAATATCACACCAGCTCCTGGGACCGTCACTTTCAACAATCTGTATGGATGTACATATATATGTATACCAGTATGTTCCATTCATGGGTAGACCTAGGTATAGATCCCACACATTGAAAACTTACCATTGTTGGACTACAAAACAAGAGGCCCATGGGCCTTAACGGTCATCTGACTCATGGCACAAAACAACAGTCAAAGTTTAATGGAGTGGTTAAAAATTAACATAAGCAATACAAGGAACTTCTTTTTTAATATGTAAGTTTCTGAAATAGGTAAAGGTCATTTGTTGAACAAACTTGGTAGCCCTTCTGCCATATATGGTTTTAAACCCATTCAAGAATGAAGGAGGAGTCAGATTTTAAAGCTAAATTTTCAGCAAAGCTCCCATTTTGGACCCCTGACGTTCTATCCCCATGGGTCTTACCTCGTCCTTTATAAAATATGTTCCCCCTTCTGAGCCCCGCCCCTCTGTCCCCTAGGGTCTGACCTAACTCGTTTATTATTAAATATGATTGTCCTTCCCCAGTGATGTTTCCACTCAAGGGTTTAAGAAGGAGTAGGCTTTTAAAGCAAAATATAATCAAAATTCCCCATTCTGAGCCCCGCCCCTCTGTCCCCAGGGGTCGGACCTAACTTGTTTATAGAAAATATGACAGTCCTTCCTCTGCAATCTTTTACACAAAATATGGATGAAATCCACTCAAGGGTTAAGGAGGAGTAGGATTTTAAAGCTAAACCAAGTACATGTACTCATTGTAATGGACACAAATACATAATCCCCCAAATGACCTTCTCCGTCCCCCATCTCCACTTGCAGTTGCACAGTGTATGAACATTCTGAAAGAAATTTATGAGGTACTTTTACATTCAATGAATTGCAGACAAAAAAATGAAAAAACAGGAGGTTTGCCCAGCAAAAATCTTTTCAAAATTTTTATCATACTGATAAGCATCCTTTATAACCGTTTATACTAAATTTCATTGAAATCAGAGACCGAAATATAAAAACAGGAAGTTGGTCCAGCGGCCATCTTGGAATACCAAAATCTTTTACCAAAATGTTTGCATGTTGTTCGCCATCCCTTAAAACCCCTATAGACCATTTTTCATTGAGATCAGAGATTGAAGACTGAAAACAGGAAGTGGGCTAGCGGCCATCTTGGAATACTAAAATCTTTATATAAAATACGATTGTCCTTCCCTAATGATGTTTCACACCAAATATGAATGAAATCAACCCAAGGAGGAAGGAGGAGTAGGATTTTAAAGCTAAAAAATAAAAAATTGCCCTTTTGGGGCCCCACCCCCTCAGCCCCTAAGGGTCGGACCAAGCTCATTTATATAAAATATGATTGTCCTTCCCCAATTTATTTCACACCAAATATGGATGAAATCCACTGAGCGGTTAAGGTGGAGTAGCGTGTTAAAGGAAAAAGTTTACGGACGACGGACGGTGGACGACGACGGACGAATCAGATGACCAAAAACTGAATACATGTATTATTCTTTTTGACCTAACATGTACTGGTATTTTAACTTTCAAAATTACTCCAGTAATATCAAAAATAATAGATTAATAATATGGCATTTGAACAGATTAATTTCTTTGAATGAAAGCAAAGACTCCATAATTTTTTGAAACAATAATAGTGTTGCAATATTTTTTTAAAACTTTTATATTCACTTTAAGTGTTTTTATTTTTTGCTGTAAAATGTTTCTGAATTGACCTAAAATGCACTACAGTATTGAAACTATCTAAACAATAAAGTAAACGAATACAACAAAAATACATACATATATATATGGTGCAGTATTTATGATGCATAAAAATGATAAATTAATTAAAAAAATTATGAAGTAATTTTTATATGCACAACTAGCAATGGTTTTAGGAAAATAAGTAGAGAACAATGACACATAAATGTAAAAACCCCTGTCCTCCCGCAAGTTTTGATGGTGTAATTAAAGAAACCTTTAATAGATTTATATTCTTTAATATACATTGTCTTTAAAGGTTAGTATGTTACTCTTCAATGTCGATGCTGGAAAGGATATAAAAGGGATTAGAAAAAATTGCATGTACTTCAGACTTCAGTATTTTTCCTTAAACGCCATTTTGTTGTCGGTTCATCTAGAATTTCAACATAAATATTGTGCTCATTATTATTTACACAACACAGTTAATTTAAAAAATAAATCCCCCCAATATGGCATGTAGGTTAACTTAACAAAATACCAAGGATTTGATTTTACATTTTGGGCATGTGTCCATGGATCTGTAATGATTTTTCAAATAATGTGGATTTTTTTTTTGTAAATTTACCATTACCTTACATAAAAATAATTCAATTATTTGATTATTTTCATTATGTAATTTTTAGTAACTGATTACATGCCATAAAATATCACCTACAATAGACCTAGTACCTTAGTTTTTTTTTATTAGCTGGCATACAAATGACATGTGATTATGTCTACACATGAAAAAATATCCCGGCAACCCAAGGGGAAAATGTATAAATCAGAAGTATATATATATAGATTTATATGTTTCTGGTTAAATGTGACAATATTTATACAAATATAAATAGGCGTAAATATATAGATCTCTTACTTATGAATTAAATGTTTAATGTTTCAATTCTTAAATCGTTTTTTCATATTCTCGGTTAGGCGTACCCATACCTTCTACATACATGTAAGAAGCAAGAAATAATTTAGTATCGGGCATGTTGTTGCTCGCGAGCATCAACACTGATTAAAGGACCGATCGCTAAAATGTCACATGTCTGATAATAAATCAAACAGACAAAAAACAGAGTCAAAATAAATCCAATATCTGCCAATTGAAACTGTAGATACATATATAGTTGTTGATTACATACTGTATTTGTCGTAATTATTTTCATTTTAGAAACTCTGATAATTTGACAATATCCGATTCTGACCTTCTATTACAAACCGCGTGAGTTACATGGTAACAAAATCAGCTGAAAATGTGTTATCAATATAAACATGGATATACTGAGATGTAGTACGTGTAATGAAATATTTTACTGTATAGTACAGTATATTGTACACTTAAAGACGCTCCATCGCTGACAAATGATATTTTGTTTTCACTAATAAAAACAGGGGCAGACGATTTAGTATTTTTCTTCAGTTACAAAAGTTACTTACTTTACACCATTACCACTATTGAAAAGTTTGAGCTTCTTATTTTACTAAAGTTATAAATATGAAAAAAATAATTAATTGCATCCCGAAAAAATTCTATGGCACCATATCCTATATGGAATGAAGTACTGATTGCACATGCACCAAAGGCAAAATAAATTGTTTTATATTATTTTTTGTGTTAATTAGACATATATATACATGTATACGATTAAACACCAATCATTTGTTCAAATGATGAATATCATTTATGCTCTGTCAGCGGTGGAGCATCTTTAAAATATGCCTGCTTGGAAGGTAGACCGCTAGTCTAGGACTGCAGTTGCCATGGTCACTTGGACTTCATACTGTTCGATCAACTACACATTTATGATAATGTAAATTACCTAACATCGGTCAGACTAGGGCCTTCATTGGGCCCTTTCAATTTGTTCAGTCAGGTGTATCACAGACTTACAACACATATATACGTACCTTATCCCAACCCCAGGAGGTCCATTTATAGCATGCTGTACTTAGGTGGTAGCCTCTCTACATACATACATTGTACTCATCACACAAATACGTACAATAAGCAACAATTGCAAGTCAATAGGGATATGTATTTCAACTGGTTGTTGCATTTTAATTAAATTGATAATGAAGCTTTGTATACTAAATTTAAAAAAAAATCAAAAATACCAGGTGTATAATTAACAAAATTATCTGTTTCTAGATTATTGGAACGTCTAAATTTCACCCAATTGCTCTTTATTAATTCTATTATTATTTTTTTTTTGACGCTGGCTTTATACATATATCAAAAACCTGATTATTCTGATTATGTATATAGATACTATATTATGATGTGTGACATAAGTAACCTAAACTCAATTTTGATCATTGATACATGATTTTTGTAAAATGCATGGTTTTGTGACAGGTACAGTGTGCTATGATTTACGCCCTATAGTTCACAAAAAACAGCTTCCGTCAGCGAGCTCCACTTCACGGCTTATGCCTTTCTTGACAATATTATTGAGGTGTTTATCAGCAGGGCACAATGACTTATGTTTTAACCTCCTACCAATCTATCCCACCTATAATTAATAAATCCTTGCCCACAGGGGATACGATGTACATGTTAACCACCAGGCTCCCCAACATGGCAAGTGTACATGTATCAAATTAAGAAGTGGTATGTTATGTGTTTCAAGTTCATATACCTATATGACTTTTTTAAACCGGCCCAAAGTATTTTGTTTTGTTATCAAAACTTACTTACAAAGGGTACCTGCACCCTTTCTCGTTAAAGCCGTTTTGAAATACAGAAAGCAACCGATATATGCCCTCTGGCCATCTAGATCTATCGATGGGCAAATGGAGATACAGCCTTGAGGGTGTGTTCTCCATTTGCCCACTTTTTAGAGAACAAAGAAAAGTGTTGGTATACGAGAACAATGGAAAACCAATTATAGTCAGTTCCATATTAATTTTTACCTGTGCTTACATGTTTTGGTTTACCTGAGCTACCTATAGTTTGTCAAAAGTGGGGAAATAGAGAGATAGCAATAGGTATGTATACAGTACAGTAACAGTATTAAATAAAATTATGTGCATTTTGACAGACAGATCTTTATAAATTTCACCATTAAAATGGTGAATTAAAGAACAAAATTGCATCCAAGTTTTAGGAGAATTAAGTGTCAGAAAAAGTGGGTTTTTTACAAACTGTTGCAATTTCAATTATTAGTAAAAAACAAATACGTGATGTTTATTTTTATTATTATTAGTAATACACATATTCCACTATTATTATTATAAAGACTTTGTCAAGACAATAATGCTTGTAATATATATACATGTTGGCATGTGCACTTAAATCGTGTAGCTACATATCGATATAGAGAATATATCACAAGATACTGTTCAACTCTATAGGATGATACACGTAACAGTATAAGCGTGTATGTACATGTAAAAACAAACGTATATTGTACTTGTATCTAATTAATTATACCATATTACAGTTGTATACCATATATATCAAACTGTACTGATGTACTGAAATTCCATTTCTTCAATGACAAAAAAAAAAATCAAACATACTGTATATATATTTTGTATGTTAGCCATCAAGAAAGTAAAGATATTTTAAATACCGTATACGTTTTATTCAATATGCAATATTTGGATTCATTTAAATATCTTTTGTTTTAAATGTTACACTGTAAATAGCGAAAGTGTAACCCGCAAAACTTACATTTGCATTTGTGAATTTGTATGATTTGACAAGTAATTTTGTCATGTATATACATGTATAATGCGCATCCCTCTTATCACACTTTAAAACCTAAGCATTTCTACAGAATATAGACTTCTGCAGATTGCAAGTTGTTTGAGAGAATGTGAATGTTATTGAGATGATTGTTTAGCTAGTGATAGTTCGAACACTGATTTTTGATAATAAACTATATTTCAGATAGTTCGAACATGTCAAATTATGAACGTAAAAGTAAGATTTTTGTCGGCAAAATGGCTCAACGGCATTCCTAAAAAATGACGATATATTGCAGTATAGATATTTCAGTAGAATTGTCACAAAGGTGATTTCTAATGAAAAGAGGCGTAAACATAAATTGCATGATAACATAATTATTACCATAAAACAATTTTTATAAATTTGTTGAATGTGAATTTTTCTTACAAATGCCACTAGAGTTTATACATGTATGTACCTCAATACATGTGGCTCTATATCCAAGAAGGTCTGTTGATTGAACTACATGTACAACTAGCAACTATAGTTATCATATATGTGTTTATATGTACATGTACATGTATTTCAATGTAGTTTTATGAACATATATACACGACGTATATGTTTGTCAAAAAGAGAGGAATGGATTTTGAAGTTTTTGAAGTTACGACCAAATATAAATGTTACGTTTGATGTGTTAATTATATTTTATTAATATAAAAAAATCAAGAACATAACTGACATCAAAAAAAGAGTAACAAACTAAAAGATTATTACATGTAATATTATTTCCGTCAGATAAGATAATTTATTAACGTCTCATCTTAAAAGATTTACAATCATATTAAAACATCGAAAGGTACAAATCTTTAAAAAAGACACTCTGAAAAGAGTTATGAGAGACTTATCCTAAAAAAGTCAAATTCAAACTTGTTTACATAAAATATAATGTACTTTTCTCTATACATTATATATCATACATATAAAGGTATACATAAATATGAGTAAATATCAATGTATCAAAAACATTACATGTTATACATAAATGATACCCTTATGGGATAAGTACAGGTAAAACACAGGTAAATCAGGGATAACTTCTCTGAAATAGACTATAATCCTTGTCACAACATTCTGCTAATTATCAAATTATAAAAAGTGGGCAAATGGAGATACAGCCACCTTGAGGTAACTGTTAGCTGGATACTGTGGCTTACCTGTATGTTTAAAAAGTTATAATTATTGGACCATGGCGCAATATTCGGTCAAGATAACTTGCGGGGTTGGGATCATCAACATATTGTGTTTACCGGTAATAAAAAAATAAAAACAAGCTGAATTGGTACTTGGGTAGAGTAGCCTGCAGTAAGTGGAAGACGTCACATAGTTTGAAGTGGATTTAATTCCGCATTATCTTTTATAAAGCAATCAGTTTTAATAAGGGACAATTAAGCTATTTTCATGTACACTACTTTTAGAACTTAAAACAGCAAAGAAAAATAATATACAAGTGTATATATTTTAATGAAAGACGATTTGCAAGGGTATCGCTAGATAACTGATTAATATGAATCAAATCTTTTTATTTAAAAGCTATGTATTATAAGGTATATGATTGTATTACTGATAGCTTATTATAAAATAAAAAGTGTCTCAAAAGCACAACAGGACTGGTTTTTGCTGCATTCAAAGTTATTTTTGACTGGTGTGAAAATGCTTGTATATCATGTAAATGATATATATTTAAACATTTTCTGTATGTTTAATTAAATTTATCCATAAAATATTGACAGAATGACTTTTTAAAACGTAATATATTCTAGATATGAAATGGAAACTAATGATATAAAATTAACCAGACAGTCACATAAACTTAATGAATATAAATTAATCTTTGTTACTTTTGCGGTGAACAGGTAACGTTATGTACAGAGATGTATATTACTAAGAAAAATAGCGTATATTGTTATATATAATGTACGGTAAATATTCATTCGAACCACGGTTATATGTTGCTGAATCTGACGTGTAGGATCGTTATTTTCGTCCAAAGGTCATATTTTATCCAAGATTTAACAGAAAAAGTAATCTCAAAGCTCTTTTATCATCTTAAACAGACGCGGACGTAAACATTACACTGTACCACCCGAGCCACGAGGAGCCATGTGGGTTTGTTTGTATCCAAAATGCGAAATCACGTCGAATCTCGCAAACTCTCGCACTTCCGGATCCGCTTTCCAGACCGGCGTGAGATCCGAAGTTGTCAAGTCATAGTGGGATCATAATATAAAACATTGAGCTGAATATAGAGCCAAGAAAATGAAGATGAACATAACTTCAGCAGGTAAAAGAACTGCCAATAGCGCCATTTGTCAATACAGAATGAAATAATCGCCTCAGTCATCACGTACTTGGACAATAAGTTATTTTCGAAATTCCATTTTAGAAAAACAACTTACGACATTAGAACAAAACAATGAAAGATATACAAAGACAAGTGTGTGCAGTAATTAATTGAAAATGAATTAAAACCTCTTTCAAATGTGTAAGGTAGATCCTTTATGAAACAATCTGACTAATATTTCCAAATGGACACTGATCAATTATGCTTTCTTTATTCTATTTTCGGTTTGACTTTGAATTTGAATTGCATCAAGTCGAACTAACATTACACTGAGTCATTAAAAACGTTATCGCTGATTATGTATTTGCTTTTGTATTATATAAAATTTGTTTTGTCTAATTGCAGCTGGGGTTATCTCCCTGCTGGATGAGCCAGAACCACAGTTAAAGGTTTGTACACCCATGAAAAACAAATCAAACTTAGTTCTCAAATTCAGTTGGATAAATTTACACAGTTATATTAATATAAGGGCAATTTAGATATTATCTTTTTATTTATTTATTTTTTTTCAAATTAAAGAAATGCTGGTAAGTTGAAATATATATAAATTTTTGAGACGTGCACCCTTATTTTGGGGATATGTAATTGCATCATTTTATTCTTACAGGTCTTTGCCTTAGAAAAACTAAATAAGATCGTCGATGTATTTTGGGCAGAGATTTCTGAGGCTGTGGATAAGATGTAAGTATATTACAATTTGTTCAAATCATCATAGAATTCAATACAATTATACAGTAATTCATGAGTATAAGCAGAGAAATACTTAGAAATGTAGCGGGATTGGACTGCGTCGATCATCGGTGACCAGGTAGCTCAGTCGGTAGAGCACTCGGCTAGTGTTCAGAGGGTTCCGGGTTCGAATCCCAGTCTGGCCACTACATTTTCTCCTCTCCTGTTACAAAATTGGCGCCCAACTAAATAACCTACGGTGGTGGTGTTTAGAAGAGTCTTGTGTGTCTTAGAGGGCGAAGACTTCCAGAAAGGAGGGAGGAGTATAGCGGGATTGGACTGGGTCAATCATTGGTGACCAGGGAGCACTTGGCTAGTGTTCGGAGGGTCCCAGGTTTGAATCCCGGTCTGGCCGCTACATTTTCTCCTCTCCTGTTACAGAAAGCTTATTATGTTGATAATAAGATTATAAGATTTCTTTTTTTTTTTTTACATATTTCCTAGTAAATTACTCAATACTTCTGAAGAAAACCTGTACTTTTCAAAGGATTTTTATATATTTATAGATTTTTTTGTTTAAATTTTCAATAAATGAATTCTATAGCAAATGAACAGCTGGACTGGAACACATCCATAAATTAGAAAAAAAATTGATTCAATTTACTAATATTTGTTTTTTAGTGAGATTCTGTATGAAGATATTGGCTTCAAAAACAAAGAGTTGGCAGCTCTTGTAGCATCAAAGGTAAGCTAAACTAAGCTTTGTCAAATATTTGGTTAGTAATTGCTACTGTTCATTTGTCTAGATCTAGACTGACTATTTGGTATGTCCAGACTGACCATAGCCAGATTGATGATTGATTCTAGTAATGCAAGTCACAGACCTGCCTACTTCTACGATTTCGCACAGTAAATTACGCCTTAAGCTTTGTAATTGTTTTTCTATGCTTTTTGAATGTTAAGAAATAAGAAAACAAAAATATTGGCTACAATCTTCAAAAGGCATAACTCTAGGTGCCAATCAGACGCACCCACACATCAATGTCATTGAAATGCTTCTATGCATTCAAAACACTTTCACGGCCATGATTATAGAGCATCATGGTTTCAATGCAAATGCAACATGAATATCTGTCTCATTTACAAATATTCATGTATATAGCACAGTATGCAATCATTAATAATGGGCACTTCTATAATTTCTCTTCTCTTGTGTACCTCTGCACGATGGGGAGATCCTCCCATTTTCATGTGTGCCCCCCTTCCGTCTGTCTGTTAACAATTCTTGTTATCGCTATTTCTCAGAAAGCACTGAAGGGATCTGTCTCAAAATTCATGTGTATGTTCCCCTAGGGCCCTAGTTGTGCATAATGTATTTTGGGACTGATCAGTCAACAAGATGGCCGCCAGGCAGCCATCTTGAATTTTGATAGTTAAAGTTTGTTATCGCTATTTCTTAGAAAGTACTGAAGGGATCTGTTTCAAATTTCACATGTAGGTTCCCCTAGGACCCTAGTTGGCAATATTGGGATTTGGGACCGAGTGATCAACGAGATGGCTGTCAAGGAGCCATCTTGGATTTTGATAATTGAAGTTTGTTACTGCTATTTCTCAGAAAGTACTGAAGCGATCTGTCTAGAATTTTATGTGTAGTATATGTTTAAAAAAGTTTAAAAAGTAGAGAAAAGATCCCTCTTTCCATTGTCAGACATAGATCATTCTTTAGTGGGTGCCAATATCCCTCTGGGATCTCTTGTTTGAAATAATTAATATTATTTCAAACATGTGCTTCTAAATGCATGAGGGAACGTCATTAAATGACCCTGGTTGGTAATAGGACTTTAAATATAGTAAATCAAACTAAACATCTTTATGAATTAAATATCATAGTGTTAAAACACTCTAAGTGGTTGTTATTTGTTCTCAAAATCTTGATGTCATATATACATATGGAAAACTACTCTTTTTCTTCGAAAACTACTCTTTTTTTTCTCTCTCAACAAACTACACTTCACAACAAAATTAGGTAGGCAGGTCTGAAATCAATCAATATATGTGGGAATCTTATTTTGTATATATATATATGTAATAGTTCAAATTCGATGCAATAAAGTGACTAGTCAGGCAAAGGAAGGTTAAAGCCAGTAAAATTGGTTTTAATATATCCAGTATAATTTCATATGAAATAGAAAAATAAAATTTCCATCAAAATCACTCTGCATGTGAAGAAATAAATTTTTATCAAAGGAATCCTAAAACATCCTCCCGTCTGGCTTTGTCCGTGTTGACATTTCCACTCGCTTTCAAAAAGTTGGGCAAATTTATTTTTAGAACTGTGCTAAATTTACACAGGACTTTTCCATAATTTCAATGGTCAAAACGGGACAACATAAGCAGATTCTTACCATCGTTTTGGTATGAAAGGACTTTGTGAAGGTCAGTGAAGGCAGTTAGACTGGTTTTCTTTGCTCTACTATTCACTTTAATCATCTGACAACTTCTAGGAAATGTTTCGTTTTCAGGTATACTACCATTTAGGAGCTTTTGAAGAATCTCTGACATATGCCCTTGGAGCTGGAGGTCTATTTAATGTCAACGACACTACCGAATATGTGGAGACCACAATTGGTATAGTTACCTTTATTTTACCTCTACACTTGAGCTTGTGTGTTCAACACAATTGTTAAATAAATTGCACTCTGAAATGTCATTATTTAAAGAATATACCTAACAGTTGCATAATATAATTCATTTGGCTCAAACTCTCTTCCCCTCACCCTTCCTCTCCATTTTTGGGAGAAAAATGTTAATTAATTGCAAAATTTAAAAATATTCTATTTTATTTTTAGAATTTCCCAAATATTTTATTCAAATAACCGGAGGCCATGTAAAAGTCTATTCAAATACACGGAGTTGAAAAACAAAGATAAAGAAGGAAAAAATCGGGACCGCATAATTTTATGCAAATAACCGAAATATTCAAATAACCGTTATTCGATTATGTGGAGTCCTCTGTACTTCAAAAGTTTCAAAACCCTAAAAAGTGTTTGTTTTCTTCTCAATGTTAAAAGTTTAATCATTAACATCGTTCAATGTCCAGATTTTACTTGTGTGCTTTAACTGTTGAATGCTCTGCTTTGTAGCCAAGTGTATCGACTTCTACACGAAAGGCATGCAAGGGAACACTGACAGACAGGTTGATGATAAAAAGGAGATTGACCCCCGTCTGGAGACCATCGTTAACCGCATGTTCCAGAGGTGTTTTGATGACAAACAGTACAAACAGGCAAGTGCAATAAGATTTTAATTGTTATCTGTAATAAGTTTACTTCATTGATAATATTTCTACTCTAATCAATCTAAAACCCTGATAAATTTAGAGTTAAGTCAGTAAAGATACTATATTAAAGACCAAAATCAAAAGTTAAAAAAGCGTGTTACATTATTTTTTATTATAATTATTTTCTGGCTACTGTATTCATCTTAATTAGCGCCCAGGGTGCTTAAATAATTGTAATAAAGGAAGTGCTTACTAATAAACCAAAGTGTAAGATGTGGACAAAAAGGCAGCCATATTTAAAATCTTTCTGTACTTGTGGTACAATAGTCTGTTACAGAGTAAACATAAATATGCCTTTTATCGTATGAAATGCATCATTATGTTGTGATTGACATGTAAAAGACTCATGTAATATGGGAAACAATGCTAATGTTAGAGGCATCATATGTATTAAAATTGTTAAATCCGTGGAAAGGGAGTGTTTATACAACTTCAACTCTTCTCTAGAAAAGGGGGGGGGGGCGCTTATAGGGGGGGGGGCGCTAATTACATTGAATACAACATCTTGTTCAAGAAAACAAATACAGTCAAACCTGGCGTCTATAAACACCACCCAAGGGACCAAGAGGCCTTTATAGAAAAATTGTCTTTATACACAACCCTAGGCCTATAAAAGTGGTCTTTATACAGAGGTTGTTGCTATGACTGGTTTTGCTGTAATGTTAAATTTTCATGATCATAGCAATACCTGTAGATACTGAAAATACTCAAACCCGAGAAAATAACCTGATATGTGGTATAGTCTGATTGATGGCTGATAAATAATAAAGGGTGTAGAATGTTTGCTAACTGAAATAAATATTCGTTTTTTTTTATGTTATACAGGCGGTGGGCATTGCACTGGAGACACGTAGGATTGACATCTTCAGGAGGGCCATCTTGGAAAGTGTAAGTTAACAGCTTAGGAAGAAATGTTTTGTATTTTGAGAAGAAAAAAAAATGGCAAAAATAGAGAGAAAAAATAATGAAAAAAATAAATAAAAGAAATTAAAATGTATGAGATAGAATAATATACTGTATGTATATCTTATTATAAAAATACCTGAGTGGAAATGATAATTTCATGCGTTACTGGTTACCCTCTGGTTTGTGTGGTAGTGATCTAGACAAATGGTTTTCTCTCCCTAGAGTTTGAGGTTAGCACTATAAAGGCTATCATTTACATGCTATCACATGGAGACAAACCTACTCCGAACAGGTACATGTATCAACAGAATCATGCAAAATTTTATCATACATAAAAAGTTGCTAAAACCAGTTATATTCGAGAATCTAAGGTTTTGTATAAATTTGTTTTTATTGTACTATGGTGCTTCCTTTGGTATCAATCTTATGTGATTTCCCCTCCAGGATGATGTGGCTGCCATGTTGTCCTACAGTCTGAAAGTGTGCATGTCTTTGATACAACATCGTCAATTCCGCAACGAGATTCTCACCGTTCTCACGAAACTCTACATGGAATTAGGGACACCCGACTACATCAATGTCTGCCAGGTTGGTACGCTTAGTGTTTACACAAAGGAAGAAAAAGAAATAGTACACTCAAAGAAGCAATTCTTAATGTTACCTGAAGTATCATATTTTATGTGTCGGAAATTTTAGTTTTACGTAGTTATCCCCCTTATGTATCGCTTGTTTGTTATTGTTCGTATGTAAAGAATAATTTTAATTTCAGAAACAGCAGCACAATTTCCCCACATGATGTAATTACTAATCTTTTCCTTGGGGTAGATACACCATTCTATCTTTATTTTTAGCCCACCATCATCAGATGGTAGGCTATTCCAATCGGTCAACAAGATGGCCGCCAGGCAGCCATCTTGGATTTTGATAGTTAAAGTTTGTTATCACTATTTCTCAGAAAGTACTGAAGGGATAATTCTCAAATTTTATGTGCAGTTTTCAGCTTGGGGCCCTTGTTGTGCATATTGCATTCTGGGACCGATCAGTGAAGAAGATAGCCAATAGACTGCCATCTTCTATTTTGATAGTTAAAGTTTGTTACCGCTATTTCTCAGAAAGTACTAAAGCGATTTGTTTCATATTTTATATGTAGTATAAAAAGTTTGAAAAGCAGTGAAAAGGTCCCTCTTTCCATTGTCAGACATAGATCATTCTTTGGTAGGCGCCAAGATCCCCTGTATTATTGGTATATACTGTTTTGGAGATGAAAAATGATACAATGGTACTCTGGGGAAGGAACGAAATGCTTTGTATCACTGATTACATGAGAAAATATATCTACTTTATCCTAAGAAATGCCTCTGACTGAAGATATTTTAAGAATGGATCTGAAATAAATTTTTAAACGTTGTAACATGATTAATAGATAACAATTCTGATATTATTTTCTTTTGCAGTGCTATATTTTCTTAGATGATCCCCAGTCGGTTTCCGAGATCCTAGAAAAACTGATGCAAGGATCCGAGGTAAACATAAGTTTGATATTTGATTAAGAAAAAAATATTGAATATTTACATATAGGGTCATTTTGGATGTTATTTACACATAAAAAAAATCTACTCACGGGTAGCTTCGGCCCATACTTTGATGGTCACTTAGCAGTTAAAGATTTATCTAGTATGAGATTTAGTCACATGATCCAGGGAGTGTACAGTTCCAATCACTTAAAATCAAAATTTGTCTTCAGGTTATGCGTTTAACTTAACGGTAAGGTTCAGTTGAATAAACATTTGGGAATTCCGGGGAGCCTAACCCAAGGACCCATCATAAAAAGGTTTAAAAGCTTAGTGATCTTTATACACAGGTTAAAATGTGAAAAGTGTTTAGAACCTCCAGGAATGTGGTCTTACTAAACAATTATGGAGTGGCTGTTACAATGGGTTTTACTATATACATTTGTTTGTATGAATGCCCATTTCAATTCTGTTTCATGTATTTACATCCTTTTGATCTTCCTTGTCTGACTAACAAAGAGCTGTCATAGATAAAGTATCAAACCTTTCTTTGTGTGTTTCAGAATGACATCTTGATGGCGTACCAGATCGCCTTTGATTTATACGACAGTGCCACACAACAGTTTCTTCAGCGAGTCGGTAATGGACTCCGAACCTCTGGTCCCGTAGCAGGGACTGAGAAAGGGCGCATCGTCACCACAGTGTCCGACGCAAAGGAGGAGGAGAAAGATGGAGATTCTGGGTAACATTTGTTTCAGAATACATTTAATTGAAATTGATTTAATTTAATTACCTGAACTGAAAGGTAACTTGTGATAAGGCATGGTTATTCAGCCCATCTGTATTACTGCTGATGACATAGAAGATATAACAGGATAAATGTATTTTGTTTCGCTGTAAACATCCATTGAAAGTTAAATTAACCATTTAAACTTTAGAAGAAATGAAAGTATTAGATATTCTCAGAATTTTTGTTTTCGCACAGTTTTTCTATAAACTGAAAAATTGTTCTATGAAAAACCGTTACTTTCAAAAATATATATCAAAATTCAACAGAAACTGATTTTATCTTTTTGGAGTATCAATATATACCTTGTAGTGTTTTTTGATCATTGATATTAAAGTGAATAGTCGGGCAAAGAAAACCAGTCTAAATGCGTTCATTGGCCTTCCAAAAGTTCTCACATATTAATACGAAGGTCAAGTTCTGCTTACCCCAGTTCTGACCATTAAAGTAAAGAAAAGTTAAAAGCATTGAAAGTGAAGCTGCGTGGAAATGTAACCACGGACATAGTGAGCCGGGAGGACGTTTTAGAATTTCTATACTTTAAATTAATTTCTTCGTACGCAGACAGATTTTGATGAGAGATTTTATTTTTCCATTTCATAAGAAATTATACTGGATACATTCACACCATTTTTTACCGACTTTAGCCATCCTTGCCCGACTGTTCACTTTAACTTGTTGAAAAAAAATTTAAGAATGAGAATGATTGCTTGCTTGGTTTGTCATTTTTCTGTTTTTGTTTTTAACAGAGAGATACAGATAGGCAAGGTGGAACCTGAGGTGAGTGTATAGCCCACCCATAACTATATCCATGTATGAGAGTGACAGGGATCAATCTAGGTTTTAGAGGAAATACCCTTTTTCAAAATAGGGGAAAAGTCTGGCGAAATATAGGGGAATTTGAATCTTCTTATTTTGGTTCAAAATGATATTCATTTTGACAAGAAGTATTGTAAAACAACTAATTTTATTTTTAGATTTAATAGAGCAAGATTTTAAGCTCAATAATGAAAAATTTGAGTTTATCATTAAATATGCAGTAGCTGTATGATAAATATGAAGAAATTTGCAAACAAAAGTCATAAAAAATTAATGAAAAATAAGTCACAGGGGAAAATTGTGTTACAAAAACGGTATTTTTTTTAACTTCAAATTGGGAATTTTTAAGTCTTCAGGGGAATTTAAGGCCAGAGGGGAATTCATTCCTTGAGGGGAAATTTACCCATAAACGGTAATAAATCAGAGCTAGATGGATCCCTGAGTGATGAGATTACTTCTAATCAATATTGCTGAAATGATATCTTTTATGTTTAAATATTACTTATAAACTTTAACAATTACTGTAATTTTATTTTTTTTATCTTAAGGTATTTGAGGAACATACTCAATTATATGTCTGTCAAGTGAATTGTGATATTTTATTCCTTATGAAAGATTTTGGCTTATCATACAAGATCATCACTCAGATAGCCTTTTGCCAGCTTACCATTTTTTCACTTTGATCATTCATATCTCAATTTTATCACTACCATGTTGATAAAGGTTTGGCATATAAAAAGTAATATTGATATGACCTCATTGATTAACATATATAAGTATACGTAATAAATATTTTTATTTCATATTTCAGAGTGTTTGATAATTCATATCTCAATTTGATTACTATCATGTTGATCTGGCATATAAAAATAATATTGATATGACCTCATTGATTAACATGTAAGTGTACATATTAGGTATTTTTATTTTATGTTTCAGAGTGAAGCCGAAGTAAAAGTTCAAGATAACATGATGAAGCTAAAAAATATACTGTCAGGGGACATAACTATCAACCTGCATCTACAGTTCCTGATCCGAAACAACAAGACAGACATGCTTATACTGAAAAACACAAAGGTATTGCACCTTCTTGTAACAAAAAACTTTACTCAACTTTAAATGCACAGTTGTGAAATTAATTTACATCATAAACACACTCGTTAGTCAGAAAAGAATTTAAATGTGAGTTACTTAAAAACACAAAGGTATTGCACCTACATGTAACAAAAAACTTAACTCAACTTTAAAGGCACAGTTGTGAAATTTATTTACATCATAAACTTGTTAGTCAGAAAAGAATTTTAATGTATGGCACAGAAGTCTGAGGCAGACACAGAAGTCAGGCACCAAAAAAGTATTTCAATATATATTGTCAACAGTTCTTCTCTTGTATCAAAGTTTACCCATTATTATTTGTGAATGAATTTGTCGTGTTTGTTTTATAGGAAGCTGTTCGTAACTCCGTTTGTCATACAGCTACTGTTATTGCTAACTCGTACATGCACTGTGGAACAACCTGTGATCAGTTCCTCAGGTAAATAAAAAAAAATCTCAAAATTATTTTAGTTTATTTGACAATAGTATTTGTATTAATTTCATATGCAGACGAAGCTGAGCTATTGTATAGTTTGATGGAGATATATGAATTGTCTCCCATGTATTATGAATTCAGCTTCTTTAATATCAGCAAATTTACCTGCAAGCTTGTAACTAGTCAATGTTAGAATAATATTCTCTATCTTATCCAAGCGCTGTATAATCACTTAAATCTCTATTATTAACTTTCTAAAGTTTAGCTAAGATAGCTTTTATATTCATATCTATTATATATTATCTCTGTTCAATTGTGTATTATTATAAATTACTTATGTATTATTATAAATTACCTATCTCTATTTCAAATCAATGACCAGTTATCAACTACTGGAGAAATTACTGCTTTGTGTCATTTTATGTATCCTACAGCCTAAAATTGAGCTAAAATGTCATGTATTATTACAGAGATAATTTGGAATGGTTAGCAAGAGCAACAAATTGGGCCAAATTTTCTGCCACAGCCAGTTTAGGAACAATACACAAGGTAGGTCTAATGATGTTTGTGAATTATATACCTGTGATTAGGTTTATGTATTTTTTTACTGGCCTAAAAGAATCAAATGTCGACCAAAGACATACAGTACACAAGATAAGTCTAATGATATTTGTGGACTTTTCCCTTTAATAGGTTAATAATAGTCTCTTTATACTGACCTGATTTTAATCAGACTAAGTACAAGTCATTATTTTCAAATTGCTAAAAAAATAGTGGAATATTGCATGCACATGTAGCAGGAAAATAAATTAATGGTAATGATGTTCACATCATGATTCTATTTTGTGAAAAATAGTTAAAGTTGTGGTAATATGTCAAACAAGAAATTCAAATATTATTGAGAAAACAGCATTTTATTAATGCAGTGACGTCAAGTGATTGTATTGCACGGTAGCCAAGTAATCACAGCCACGCGTGACACGGTATATTACATATGATAACCAAGTTCTACACCTGTATACAAGTATAAGAGAACAGGATCTATTTATTCCCGATTTCTTGCTAACAAACCTGTATTTGTCCTGTTGTGTTTTCCAGGGTCATGAAAAAGAAGCTCTAAATCTAATGTCAACATACTTACCTAAAGATTCTGGTCCAGGATCTGCTTATTCAGAAGGTGGTGGCTTATATGCTTTAGGTAAGTAAAGAGGAAACATATACTTACCCAAACATTACTGGGTTTTCGCATTTTCTGTATACTACTTTTGATCAAGCAGAAAATAGTGATTTTAATAGCAGTTACCTGTTAAAAGTGAAGTTTGTACAGTAAAACCCCTATCACTTGCGCAAACAGCAGGGGACCAGGTCAATAGTTCAAGGAATACAGGGTATTTGACTCATCCGAGGTTGGTCACGATCTACAGTCAAAATGTCCTGTTTCAAACTATGACAAACAATGCATGGCGATGAAATTTTAAATAACTCTATCTTTTAGCATTATGGATTTCTTTATTTAAGTGTTTTATCGATAGCAATATCAAGTTGAAAAAAACCAACAATCGTAAATCAAATGTCATTCACAGCAGAGTAAGCGATCGTCATCTAGGTCAATTTACAATCCATATTGGTCAACAAGGAGTACATTTTCAATTATTTAAAAATACATACTCACAATAAAGTTGTTAACCAGCATAATTATGGACATAAAAAACGATACCTATAGATCTAAAAGCGTTAGGTTGCATGTGTTCACTAGTAAAATTACAAAATACAATTTATGGGAAAAGATACGGAACGCACTGATAGAATTTGCATATCGTTTGGTAGTATTGTTTACATCTTTCGATAAATAACATTGCGTTTGCCTATCAAATAAAAACAACATAGGAATAAAAAGGTGAACTTATATAGTTAGGCGGAAGCAGCGATTTTTTCCGCTTCTTTGTCATTTTACAATGCGTACTTTCTATTAACACAGAACAACAACTTCTGTATTTTGGTATTTACAGCGAAAATTATTAAGAGAGAAACAGCGATAATTTAATACCCTTTCTGAAATGTTCTAATAAAATCAAGGTCGGTAATACTGACACTGTTAATCCCTTAATTACCCAAAGGCTTGATACGACAACTGTATTAACAAAAGATCGTTAGCAATTATCCATACGGGTCGGTGCAGTCAGGTGTGACACAGTTAAACAATTCTCAAGGGCCAAACACCTGTTTTACGAATACATGGGTAAATACTATGTATTTGATGAAACGGGGATATATTTCTGTTCGGGGAATGAGGGGTATTAGACGAATAGCTGTTGGAGCTATCCCGGGTGTTGTTACATAGATTATATAGGGACACGGTCGGGACCGTACGACCAGTTCGACAAATAGAGGTATTCAAGGAATCTGGGTTCGAGTTAGAGGGGTTTTACTGCACTTAATTTTGATTGTATGAAAAGAGATACGTTGAGCAGTATTTCATTTAACAGCTTTTAAATTGACTGTAATATTAAAACTTAAAAAATTCTTTTAAATAACATGTTTTTTTCTTTTAAATAACATGTTTTTTGAGCAAAAGGTAATAGTTTTTTGAGAAGATAATAGAAAATAATATTTTCTATAACAAAATATTGAAGTCACAATCAATACCTACCTGCAAGGACAGATAACTCTGTAATTTGCAAGAAAGGAAATGGATGTTATGGATATGATTCAGAATCTTTAATAACAAACGCTAAATGCAGTGTTCTGTTTAATAGGTTAAACTTCTATTGACTATTTTTATTTTTCAGGTTTAATCCACGCAAACCACGGAGGGGAGATTACAGACTATTTATTAAATCAGTTAAAAGATGCCTCAACAGATGTAAGTATTAATCGTTATTACCAAACCTACATTATTGTTGTTATGCTCAACATGTAATAGAGGTTGGTTTTACAGACAATGCTTGGTATTGTCATTCAGATATCTTGGTGAATTCAATGTGTTTTTTCTGTAGAATGAATTAAATATGATTATTGTAAATTTTATTTCAGATGGTTAGACACGGAGGTTGTTTAGGTGTCGGACTGGCAGCGATGGGGACAGCTAGACAAGGTAATTAGCCTAATTAAAGCAACACTATACGTAACTATCAACAAAAATTCAAGTTAAATTCGACTCCGATATTGTTAGCATTTGTAGATGTAGTTAAAATTAAGATATATTAAAGAATATTTATAATGTTTTTAAGTAACTTTGGTACAGCAGTTGTTGAAAGTCGATACATGTAAACATGCCTTCATTTTAAACTGGTCGCCATAGAAGTTACGATTATTGCCGATTATTGCCAAACGGAAGTCGGAAAGTTCATCACCCGTTTTCGGAAGAGTTCGGACAGACGTTACCTAGTTACGGTAGTCACATGACGTTCTCGGCAACGACGTTACAATGTCGGCTAACTTTGACTTATTTGACTAAGTGGGACCCACCAGGCGATGTTAAATATTTATTTGATTTTTTATCAAATGTTTCACAATCATTATCACTCTAATGTGCTTGGGCATGATATATATTCTTATTCACTTTCCTATTTGTTAAGTATGAACCATGTATAAATACCAGATAGCAGGTGAGCGATTCGGGCCCATTGGGCCCTTGTAATATGATGAACTATTTTTGATAACTTTTGTTACATTATATTTCAGATGTTTATGAACAACTAAAATTTAATTTATACCAAGACGACGCTGTAACAGGTATGTGTAGTTCATGTATTACTTTTCATGTAAAAATTTTCTTTCAATTTCTTACATTTACAATTTGAATTTTGTGTCTTTCTCAAAACAGAAAACTTAGCTTTAATATAGATTCATGATAAGTAATGGTTGTAATAACTTTACTTTTTCATTAATTGGGTCATTTTTTATTATGGATAAAAAGACACAAAATTTACAAAAAATATGTTAATAATAAATAAGAATGCACAAAAAAGGGAAAAAAAATCATAATCATGAAATAAAGTCTCTAGTAGAATCCCGTGAAGATTACTGAATATAAGTATCCCTTTGTTTTAAGCATGGCAAATAAATGATTTATTTAATCCTTTCGATTACATTCATCACTACATGAACCCGATCTGTAATAAACTGTGTATGTTTACCCAGGTGAAGCCGCTGGCCTGGCCATGGGGCTAGTAATGTTGGGTACAAAGTCCGCCACTGCTATAGGAGACATGGTCTCGGTAAGTAGGTCAAGGTCATGTCGCAAGGTCAACAAATCCTTGTAAGGCAGACATATTCCAAGGTCAATATTAACCCTTATGGAAGAGAACCATTCCAGTAGTTATGTGCAAAGCATTGGTAGCTATGTCAGAAGAGGATGGCACTATATTTGTATATTGTACCAGGTCATCTTTTATATGATAAATTTGATGGTTTCCCTTTTATCGGCCAGTATGTATGAGACAATGTTCCAGGGTAGGTGGTTCTCTCTTCCATACTTGACAGAGTTATCTCAAGGTTGCTAGGGATAACATACCCTGCTTAAAGATGGCCAACATGCACTAGACAATGATGTTATCAATAAGGTGGCAACCATTGTCAACGTCATTAATTTTGATGTGTTGCGACGTCAATGTGAAGATGTCTTATGTAAATGTTTCTAAACAACTTAATTTTCATAATTTTTCGTTAAAATATTGGAAAAAAGAAACAACATGGATCTGTCAAGAAGACAGGGATATCTCGACTCTTGTGAAAGATTTTGGCCGTGAACCCTCGGCAAGCCTTGGGTTGACAAGCCACAATCTTTTACTTAGCTGAATTAAGCTTGTCCACATAACAGACCCATGTAAGATTGTTTTAGTTTATAGCATCCAAATACAAAAAAAGTTCAAGATTTGCAATTTAATCATAGTGCTTACATGTTTTAGATTTATTTCATGCTATAATTTAATTGAAAAAATTGTTTACAACATGGAAAATGTAAGTCGCTAAAATTTTCTGTTTTTGTTTTAGTCTAAAGCATCCACACACAATAAAAAGCAGAGTCTTGTGTTCAAGATTTACAAATTCAACGTTGTGCTTACCTGTTTTACATTGTTTACAGTACGCAAAAGCTAAGTCTCTAAAATTTTCTGTTACACAGTATGCTAAGGAAACCCAACACGAAAAGATCCTACGAGGGTTGGCCGTAGGGATCTCGCTGACCATGTATGGACGACTGGAGGAAGCTGATACACTCATTGAGAGCCTGTGTCGAGATAAAGACCCAATCCTCCGATGGTCCGGCATGTTCACAATCGCGATGGCATACTGCGGATCCGCAAACAACCAGGCTATTAGGCGACTACTACATGTGGCAGTAAGTGTATTTTTGAACAATAAATAATGCCGGCATCCGGTAGACCCCTGAGGGTATGTTTTTGATTCTCAATAATCATATATTGAGTTTGAAGCACATGTTTATTTGTCATAGGCTTTCAATCTTCTGATTCTGAGAAAGGATGATTTGACTTCAGAATATGCTTAAAGTCGAGGGTCAACTGGATGCTATGCAATGGTAAAAAACGTTGTATAAGTAAATAATTTTGTGTTTTTCATTATGTACCACAAATTTGCAGTAATTTTGTTTCTTGAATTCTGTTTTATTAAGAATTTATTATATAACTTTGCGATCAAATTTGCCATCATTCATTTTTGCGATTATTTTCCTCTTATTGCAAAATTACGAAATTAGATTATGCGTAAATGTACCTTGGTAGTTCACCAGATGTGAACCTGTTTGTCAGTCATGTGTCAAGTATAATGAGGTAGAACGAATTATAATATGAAGCTTTCAATATACATTTATATGCGTTATTCAGTACCACTTAGAGTTTATCTATGCCCTTATAATAATGTACACCCCAATTTATACAATTTTATCAAAATTTGTGACCTCATATGACTTTTTTATCAACTTTTTTTTTGCATCATTTGTTGTCTGTTGTGTCTCATATTATGTGCATATTGGTGTGACTGACACCCTTCCCTTAGAGTCCAAAGGAGCCAAATTGACTGAAGTTTCCACAATTTTCATGACAGAAACTATACTCTTTAAAGATAGAAATTTTTAAAAGTCTTCTACCAAGTTTGTGAATTTTATACTTGACCTTATACATATGTAATAAGGTACAATGCTGAGCTCAACAATATCATTCAGGACATTTTTCAGCAACATTTTTGGTTATTACCAATGGCAAAGCCTTTTATGCTTTGCCAATTTAACCCTTAAATTTCCCCAAATCCAAGTTACTTGAAACTTATTCAAAACATTTGAATTAATTTAGTGAATGATAAGACTTCAAATATTTGTGTACTTGCTTCAGAAAAGCAATGTTTTATTTCATATTCTGTTATCTTATCTAAATCTTGGTTTTGTCTCATATTTGCCCAAATTGAAAGCTACATGCATCATTTCTAAAATAGTGAAAAAAGGCCAGTCATAATATTTCGCTTGTCCGTTCACTTTCCAAGAACCCAAGCCACGGGGTCCAAAGGGATTTATTTGGCCATTATCTGTAAACGACTTCTTGTCTGAAAGTTATAAATGGATATTGCACAAATTTTGTATGACAGATCCTTATTGGTTGGGGATTCAAAATTGTAGAGTGTTTGGGCTGACCCTTAGGGTGCCCCGAGGGTTTCTGCATGGATGCCCTTTAATACAGGTATGACCACTCTTTGTACCATGTGTAGTAGTAATACTTGACATCTTTGCCTCTCTAAGTAATCCTATACATGGCTTACATGCAGTATAACGACTTGTCTGTGAAGTGGTTCGCCTGCTTGCTTGCTAATCTGGCCAGGTGTAACTGACCGACTTCTTGTTGATCAATAAACTGGAGTCTGACATTCCTCATCTTTAATGGTTATCCAAAACCTATACTTATTCATCTCTTTCTGTATTCAAATATATATACGGTATGTATATGGTGTCTGAAAAAACTTCTGCACAATTTTCAAGCGTTTGAAGAAATTTTTAGAAAAGATATGAAATATTGATTTTTGTGAGGTACATATTCAGTTTTATTGTTTTTGAACCCTATTTTTGATTAAAGCTCAAAAAGGAATTAAGAGTCGCATACAAATGTTTTTAACCTTACGTCTCATTCATAACAAATTATGGTAGATGTATACAGTATATGCATACAGTAAAACCTGCCATAGTGACCACCTCTGTATAAAGACCAATTACTTCATAACCACTTTCCAAAGGCACTAAATTGTCCTTTATAACACAATTTGTAAATAAAGGCCACATGGCTAAAAGAAAATTTTTTGTTCCTTTGGTTGTCTTTATAGACAGGTTTGACTGTATATTTATAGCTTGTTAAAACTGTCTGAACATAATCGTCAATACTTATTTATACAACAGAGACTATTCCTTCAAATTTTTCGGTTACATAATATAAGCCTTTGACGAGGGATATGAAAATGTTACATGTATTAAGAAAACAATTTACCTACTAGCGTTAACTCAATCGCCCCTGAAGATACATTTGAACTCTTCTGATTCAAAAGCAGGAACAGTCCATTATGAATTTTGAGGGGTGAATGAGTTACATATTTATATACAATATACCAGGGTCAGATGATAATGTTTCAGCCATTGATCTGACAAACAAAACTCTTGGTTGTTCATAAAATTTCAGGGGCTTGGGAAATGTACTCATTTGCTTACCCAGACGTATGGAACACTTGTCCGTCGGACGAGTAAACATTTCTCATGCTGATTACGACATCGACCTTAATTATAATCTAAAATGCATGCTTCGTTTATCGCTCAATTTAAAACTGACAATCAACTGAATACTTCTAAAACAAATGATAATATATACACAGTCTCTGATGATTAATTATCTGGAAAATATTGAAGGCTAGTGAAAATGCCCCAAGGACGAGTAAAGTTTAGAGGAGCACTTGTTCCGACGGATGAGTACATTTTAAAGTTTTTCCACATCCCTAAATTCAACAGATTCCCATCTGTGCGTTATAATATGTGGCAGTATTAGATACTGGTGTGCTCAGTTTGATAGTCAAGGTAAACGCTGTACAACCGGTAGCCAGATCAATACATTCCCAGTTTTTATAGATATATCTGTGAAATAATGCCATTAAAGCGGGTCTATTAGGTGTCACTAATCTGCCATAAACCTGTTCAATTAAGTAATGAAAAATGAATCGCCTGAAAGCTGTTCACCGGGATACAGATATCTGATTCTTCTATAGAGTCCTTTTAGAACTGACCTATATTTAGGCATCTTTTGCTTTCTAGTAGGACCTGTACATATACAAGCTTGAACAAATTGACCCCTGAAAAGTCATAACAAACTCGTATAGTCTCTGAATTGGAATGGTTCAAGTGTGTCTTCAGGGATGAACAGGTTAAATTTTGTAAACCAACTTTCTTTTATCAATTTTGCTATCAAAGTCAATTGGTAAAAGTTTATCTGCATGGATTCAATCAACTCAATCAGTGTAGGCATTTTGTGAAAAATACTTTAAAATACCCATGAGGGCCTTGAGAAACCAATTAGTACGCCCATGTCTATCCCCAGGTACTTCCTAATCAAGACAATGTGTATTCCATGATCCCTCGGATGGAGCTGACCTTTTGACCCCTTTCAAGTGTTTCTTTCGGGATTTAGGAAGGTCCCTAATGTACAATATTCTTAATACCAGTGACATCTGGTGATGAGATTGACCCAATGTGACTGGTCCTGAAGGGCCAATGAGATTTGTTGTATCTGTATGAAGTAGATGTTCACCAGTATAACAAAGTAATTTTCAGCTACAGATCCTACACTGATGATTTACCATTATCTTGTCTTTATCTTGTTGACCACTACAACATCACTTTTATAATCATAACAGCTGATATCTGGTACTGTTAAATTTAACAGTGGGGATGTTGAGTGACTTTCAATATGTTGTACTTGTCTAAGAGAGGGATAGAAATTTTTATTGAATATAAACTATGTCATTTATCTGTCTGTCTCTGTCTGTCCTCATGTCTGTCATCTGTCTACTGTCCTTGTGTCTGTCATCTGTCTGTCTTTGTGTCTGTCATTTGACTGTCCTTGTGTCTGTCTCTGTCTGTCTGTCCTTTTGTCTGCCTCTGTCTGTCTGTCCTTATGTCTGCCTCTGTCTGTCTGTCCTTATGTCTGTCTCTGTCTGTCTGTCCTTGTGTCTGTCTCTGTCTTTGTGTCTGTCATCTGACTGACCTTGTGTCTGTCTCTGTCCTTGTATCTGTCCATGTCTGTCCTTGTATCTGTCTCTGTCTGTCTGTCCCTGTGTCTGTCTATGTCTGTCTGTCCTTGTGTCTGTCTCTGTCTGTCTGTCCTTGTGTCTGTCTCTGTCTGTCCTTGTGTCTGTCTCTGTCTGTCTGTCCTTTTGTCTGCATCTGTCTGTCTGCCCTTGTGTCTGTCTCTGTCTGTCTGTCCTTATGTCTGTCTCTGTCTGTCTGTCCTTGTTTTTGTTATCTGTCTGTCTGTCTGTCTAACCATCTGTCTATCTTGTGTGTATAAACATCTATCTTAGGTGTCCCTTCCACATTGATACACCATCTTCAGGTCATTGTGACCTTGATCTCAAATAAGTCATCTTTTTCAATACCTATCTGGACCATGACATAAAATATTCATGAAAAAATTTGTTGTAGAAAAAACTGTATATGTGACTAATTATCAAAAGATGTAATATTAACACAGTTCAAATTAACCTTGAATATTAACTTTGTCACTTGTAGGTCAGTGATGTCAACGATGACGTGAGAAGAGTAGCAGTGACCTCCCTTGGATTCCTGCTGTTCAGGTAAGTGTTTTTGTTATTTTTCAGAGCTGTTTGTACAAAATACAATGTCATGTTTGGAGTCATTTGTATCCGAATATGAGCTTGATTTGTTGGTACCAGAATGTGACGTCAAGCTCTGAATTTTTTGATATACAGAATACAGGGTCATCATTATCTTTCAGGACAGGAGGTACAATTTCAATTTCAGGGGGTCCTTTTCTGTACTATCTGTATGCTATCTAATGTAATTTAGCCCAAATCAGGCGGTACCACAGCCAGGTTTAACGGCAAAAAGTACCAGGTACTGCCTGATATTGAAACTCATGAGAAAATGATGTCATGTCATTAGTTGCTGGTATAAGAATCTGACGTCATGCATTGATTGATTGATAAAAGCCATGAGTCATATTTGTACCACCATATGAGTCATACTCTGATGTGCTGATATCCGGGAATCTGATATTAGGCTTCAAATCTTTGGTCCCAGAATAGGATGTCATGTTCACAGTTGTTGGTACCAGAATGGTTGTACGACATTACAAATTCTTGAAAGAATGTCTTTCCCTACCCTTTGTCATGACGTAACTATCAATGCCTAAAATAGCCAATAACCATGCCTAACAAAAGGTGAAATATTCTTATGTATTTTGCAGATATGTCTGGTTCTTTGTTAAAATACACAAGTTTGAGTATCAGACATAGATGGTTGTTTATACCGGTACAAGGTGATGTGCTGTGTAATAAGATTAATATACTTTTTAAGGAAGTGTCTGACAGATTAGGAAATCACTTTTAGTAAAATTACAACCCTTCATCCCTGATTTTCTACAATCTCCACTATGATTTCTGACCTTCTCTGATGTAAGGTTCAGTGATTTATGGGACTCTCCTAGTCAAGTCTTGGGCCCAGTTTCACAAACATTCCTTACATACTTAAGGAATTCCTTAACATAAAATTCTCCATAGAAAAGTATGACAAAAGTTAAGGAAAACTCCTTAACTTAAGTTGTTCTCTTCTCTTCTGTAATGCTTTCTTAAGGGTAATTTTAAGTCAGGGAATTCCTTAAGGAATGTTCGTGAAACTGGGCCCAGGATACATTTGTTTTAGTTAGAGGTGGTTCAGGTAGAATCTAGATGATCCACATTTACAAATCACCAGTAGATGTTTTTTCTGTCATGTATATGAGTATTACTTGCATAAAAGTTATCCAAGTTCTGTTTAGAGTTAATTAAATTTGGGGCCCTGTTGTAAGCTGGTTTGGAGCTTAATTTGGGGCCCTCCTGTAAGCTGGTTTGGA
Organism: Argopecten irradians; assembly: GCF_041381155.1. NCBI lineage: Eukaryota > Metazoa > Mollusca > Bivalvia > Pectinida > Pectinidae > Argopecten > Argopecten irradians. The sequence continues at coordinate 33,821,843 of NC_091147.1, read as the reverse complement.
GCTCTCTTGTAAGCTGGTTTGGAGCTAAGTTTGAGGCTCTCCTGTAAGCTAGTTTGGAGCTCTCCTGTAAGCTGGTTTGGAGCTAAGTTTGGGGCTCTCCTGTAAGCTGGTTTGGAGCTAAATTTGGGGCTCTCCTGTAAGCTGGTTTGGAGCTAAATTTGGGGCTCTCCTGTAAGCTGGTTTGGAACTAAGTTTGGGGCTCTCCTGTAAGCTGGTTTGGAGCTCTCTCTGTAAGCTGGTTTGGAGCTAAGTTTGAAGCTCTCCTGTAAGCTAGTTTGGAGCTAAATTTGGGGCTATTCTGTAAGCTGGTTTGGAGCTAAGTTTGGGGTTCTCCTGTAAGCTGTTTTGAAGCTAAGTTTGGGGCTCTCCTGTAAGCAGGTTTGGAGCTAAGTTTGGGGCTCTCCTGTAAGCTGGTTTGGAGCTAAGTTTGGGGGCCTCTTGTAAGCTGGTTTGGGGCTGTCCTGTAAGCTGGTTTGGAGCTAAGTTTGGGGCTGTCCTGTAAGCTGGTTTGGAGCTAAGTTTGGGGCTCTCCTGTAAGCTGGTTTGGAGCTAAGTTTGGGGCCCTCCTGTAAGCTGGTTTGGAGCTAAGTTTGGGGCTGTCCTGTAAGCTGGTTTGGAGCTAAGTTTGGAGCTCTTCTGTAGGCTGGTTTGGAGCTAAGTTTGGGGCTGTCCTGTAAGCTGGTTTGGAGCTAAGTTTGGGGCCCCCCTGTAAGCTGGTTTGGGGCTCTCCTGTAAGCTGGTTTGGAGCTAAGTTTGGGGCCCTCCTGTCAGCTGGTTTGGAGCTAAGTTTGGGGCCCTCCTGTAAGCTGGTTTGGAGCTAAGTTGGGGCTGTCCTGTAAGCTGGTTTGGAGCTAAGTTTGGAGCTCTTCTGTAGGCTGGTTTGGAGCTAAGTTTGGGGCTGTCCGGTAAGCTGGTTTGGAGCTAAGTTTGGGGCTGTCCTGTAAGCTGGTTTGGAGCTGAGTTTGGGGCTGTCCTGTAAGCTGGTTTGGAGCTAAGTTTGGAGCTCTCCTGTAGGCTGGTTTGGAGCTAAGTTTGGGGCCCTCTTGTAAGCTGGTTTGGAGCTAAGTTTGGGGCTCTCATGTTAGTTGGTTTGGAGCTTAGTTGGGGCTCTCCTGTTAGTTGGTTTGGAGCTAAGTTTGGGGACCTCCTGTAAGCTGGTTTGGAGCTAAGTTTGGGGCTCTCCTGTAAGCTGGTTTGGACAAGCCTTCCATACTTGATGGAATTTCACTTGTTTAAAAGATGTTTAATGTATCATCATCACTAAAATGTTGTATTGCATCAAAACTGATGATGTCATCAACAGTGTTTTGATGGATTACCAATGTGTCGCCATCATAGAAATGTCTTTAGCATCAAAACAAGTGCTGGTCAAAATCTTTCAAGAAGGTTCATAAATATATCTTTGTCCTCCTGACAGACCCATGTTTGATTCTTTTCCTCCCATACCTTAACGAAACATTTTGAATATGCAGTTGTTTATAAACATTTCCACCGCCATCATTGGAATGTCGCAATGCAACAAAAATAATGATGTGGCCAACAAAAGTCGCCACTTGTATTGATGACGTCACGTCATTGTCTAGCACGTGTGAGATGTTTTTACTCGACCCCGGTAAAAAAACAGAGTTATCTTTTCCCTAGCAACCGTGGGATAACCCTGTCAAGTGTAAGAGAGAAATTTTCTGGACAGGCTCTACTGCATACTACACTACTTACTACATGCCAGACGGTCGAGTACTGGTGAAAAAATTTTACAGGACCCTTGAGTATGCACTTTATACCATTATTTACCAGTGCTTTGGACTCATTAAACTTATGTTTTTTCTTTCTATGTCGTCAATCTTCTGTGGTATACAGAAGGGTTAGAAGTAGCATAAAACAAAAAACAAAAAACCCAAAAAAAACCAATGAGTTCAGTCCACTGATAGCATTTCTGAAGATGTTTGTCTCCTTTATTCATTTAGAGAATCATAATAATCCTTCTGACTTTATGAACTACCTTCTATCCGGTCGCAAGTTTTGGCATGGCTTGCAATTGAAAAAAAAATAATAATTAGAAGTTCCAACCAAATGTTGCCTATTTAAGTTAGAATTCTTTCAAGAATTTTTTTTGTTTTTTTGTTATTGTTTATTTTTTAAGGCATTTATATATACATGTAGTATAAAACAAAAAGCAATCATTCGTCATCAATCATCATTAACATCATCATCATTATCAACATCTTATCTTCTTCATCATGATTATCATCATCATTATCAGCATCTTATCATTATCCTCATGAACATCATTATCAGAGATAATCAGAAATATTACCATCAAAATCATCATCATCCTTATCGTCATATCATCAACCTTCATCATCATTATTGCCTTTCATAAACGTACACGTACACCGTTATACACATTCTTTTACACACCTTAACAAACTTTCACAGTTTTTGCTTAGAAGTGGTGGTTCTGCATGATTATAATGTACATGTTTTCGGATAGGGTTAATCAAGATTATTGTGTTTGTTTGGCGAAAACAATTACCAAGGTTTATACCGCCCTCAGTTAAAACTTGTTTTCAGAGTTTCTAACAAATATTTATCACCTTTCTGAACTGTTGACATAGTGCTTTTATCCCATCAAAATGTCTCTGTACTTTTCGACTTCCAAAGCTAATGGAGATATTGAATTGGTAGGATTCTTTGGTGTGCAGTGTCGAGTACAGCTGTTGTTCCTATCGTCAAGCTGAACCATTTTGCCCTGTGTCTAAACCAAGTTTTCTTGATGTTTTCCTAAAAAAAAATTGAGTATTTTCGAATTTCATCTGGGTGCCACTGTAAGATTCCAAAACTTTGTAGGGATTCAGGAATTTGAGGTTTGAAGCCAAAGCATTTTCGCTAATCCATGCATTCTCCCCAGTAAGTTCATAATGAGCTGTCCCAGTCATTGCATTTGAAGAGTTTAAATGTGTTGTCAGGGGTAAATGAGTTTATGTTTCCTTAACATATCTCGCTTAAAAGATTTAAGGTAGGGAAAATGAAATAAACACTATCCGACTTAAGGTAACCTATATCCGTCGTAAAATGTCATTTATTGGTGTGTGTAGCAAAAACACACTTTGTGGTAATATTTATGATAAAAATGTTTTGCTTCCTGCTTTGTTAAACTAATTAAATTTCCATCTTAATTTACTTTTTATTCACATTGGAGAATATTTATGACTTGAGAAGTGAATATTTTGTACCGAAATTTGATAACAAACGCGCTCAGATCAGAACTGACATCTGTTGTAAGAAGAAAAAGTTAACGGCCACCACAGTGTACTATATGACAGTATCATGGTGATACCGTCCAGATATTTTTGTTCATTAAATCTTCAGATGGGATGTCTTTCTTGTCAATTTGCAGGATTTAGTGTCATACTATATAAAGTAATTAATTGTCTTCGTTATACTGATCAACATTCAAAAGATACAGGTTCTTGGCATCAGAAAATGATCTTGAATCTAAAATCTTAAACTTAGTCAATCATAGATGATGTCATCAAAAGTAATGTCATTTTGGATTTGCTAAACAATAATGTTAAAACTAAATTAGCCAATCACAGATGATGTCTTCAAAAGTAATGTCATTTTGAATTGGCTAAACAATAATGTTAAAACTTAGCCAATCATAGATGATGTCTTCAAAAGTAACATCATTTTGGATTAGGTAAACAATAATGTTAAAACTAAATTAGCCAATCATAGATTATGTCTTCTAAAGAAAACATCATTTTGGAATGGGTAAACAATAACATAAGTATGTAAGATTGGTTCATAATCTGGTTACCTGAGCAATAAGAATTATGTGTTTCAAGTACAACCACTTCAGCACAGACCGATCCTTTTCTCAGATGAGAAATATCCAGCTATCATTTAGAGTAGGCAGTGTAAAACTTGACTTAGCTCAGATCGTCATTAGCGCTATGTATTGTATATACCGAAAAATTGCTGTAACTGACAAGACCTTCAATGACCTTGGGTGTTGATAGGATGTAAAATAAAATAAAAACAAAATAAATGATACAGCTTGTGTCTGCTTGGGCGAGTTAAATAAGATGGGCTGTTGAGCATTCTAGATTAGATCAGGTGGACTACACTCACATTATTATTCGTTTTATTTGTCTGTAAATGACCCAATATGCTTGTAAATTTGCCAGGTTCCATACCATATACAGACTAGCTTGTAATTCTTTTGGAAGTTCGATAAGGACAGGCAATAGGCATTTAGGGTAGCAGAACAAATGCGAACCTAATAACTGTCTTATCTTCTCTATAATGTTCCATAATTCTGTCCCCCACACACACATATACTCCGCTAATTTTACAGCTTTCTATTTGCAGTGCAATATTCTGTGCTTCTTTATGTAGTAATGGAGAAGGAAATTGCATGAGAGAAAGTGATTATACCAGAAATGGTCTTCTTTGATAAACTTGATACATCTGCAGCCTTATTTGAGGGCTTTAGCGTGAGAGATGATTGAGTCGGGGGGATAAAGCCAGAAGGACTGTGTGAGCTTTGTCTTAAGACCAATATATGTCATTCAAACACAAAGAACGTCATCATCGGCTAAGTAGCTTCACACCAATTCCCGATTTTTGTATTTAATGTGATAAATTTAGAATTTATCTGTAATTAGGTACCTTACACTGTCAGAGAGATTAAACCAGGGGAGATAACTTGTAACTTTGGCAATTCATTGATTCAATTTAAAATTATTTCATGGATATGAATTAACATATAAGAATTTGACATCAGACAAAGCCTAACACTTGCTTTTTATAGGTTTATTGATGGAATTTGTTAGAATAGACTGGTTCAAGGAGATACAGTCCAACCTGTCTTTAAAGACCACCAAAGGGACAAACCTGTCTATATAGACTACCCAAGGGACCAACCTGTCTATAAAGACCACCCAAGGGACCAACCTGTCTATAAAGACCACCCAAGGGACCAACCTGTCTATAAAGACCACCCAAGGGACCAACCTGTCTATAAAGACCACCCAAGGGACCAACCTGTCTATAAAGACCACCCAAGGGACCAACCTGTCTATAAAGACCACCCAAGGGACCAACCTGTCTATAAAGACCACCCAAGGGACCAACCTGTCCATAAAGACCACCCAAGGGACCAACCTGTCTATAAAGACCACCCAAGGGACCAACCTGTCTATAAAGACCACCCAAGGGACAAACCTGTCTATAAAGACCACCAAGGGACAAACCTGTCTATAAAGACCACCCAAGGGAACCTGTCTATAAAGACCACCCAAGGGACAAACCTGTCTATAAAGACCACCCAAGGGACAAACCTGTCTATAAAGACCACCCAAGGGACCAAACCTGTCTATAAAGACCACCCAAGGGACCAAACCTGTCTATAAAGACCACCCAAGGGACCAACCTGTCTATAAAGACCACCCAAGGGACCAACCTGTCTATAAAGACCACCCAAGGGACCAACCTGTCTATAAAGACCACCCAAGGGACCAACCTGTCTATAAAGACCACCCAAGGGACCAACCTGTCTATAAAGACCACCCAAGGGACCAACCTGTCTATAAAGACCACCCAAGGGACCAACCTGTCTATAAAGACCACCCAAGGGACCAACCTGTCTATAAAGACCACCCAAGGGACCAACCTGTCTATAAAGACCACCCAAGGGACCAACCTGTCTATAAAGACCACCCAAGGGACCAACCTGTCTATAAAGACCACCCAAGGGACCTGGACAAACCTGTCTATAAAGACCACCCAAGGGACCAACCTGTCTATAAAGACCACCCAAGGGACCAAACCTGTCTATAAAGACCACCCAAGGGACCAACCTGTCTATAAAGACCACCCAAGGGACCAACCTGTCTATAAAGACCACCCAAGGGACAAACCTGTCTATAAAGACCACCCAAGGGACCAACCTGTCTATAAAGACCACCCAAGGGACAAACCTGTCTATAAAGACCACCCAAGGGACCAAACCTGTCTATAAAGACCACCCAAGGGACAAACCTGTCTATAAAGACCACCCAAGGGACCAAACCTGTCTATAAAGACCACCCAAGGGACAAACCTGTCTATAAAGACCACCCAAGGGACCAAACCTGTCTATAAAGACCACCCAAGGGACAAACCTGTCTATAAAGACCACCCAAGGGACCAAACCTGTCTATAAAGACCACCCAAGGGACCAACCTGTCTATAAAGACCACCCAAGGGACCAACCTGTCTATAAAGACCACCCAAGGGACCAACCTGTCTATAAAGACCACCCAAGGGACCAATCTGTCTATAAAGACCACCCAAGGGACCAACCTGTCTATAAAGACCACCCAAGGGACCAACCTGTCTATAAAGACCACCCAAGGGACAAACCTGTCTATAAAGACCACCCAAGGGACCAAACCTGTCTATAAAGACCACCCAAGGGACCAACCTGTCTATAAAGACCACCCAAGGGACAAACCTGTCTATAAAGACCACCCAAGGGACAAACCTGTCTATAAAGACCACCCAAGGGACAACCTGTCTATAAAGACCACCCAAGGGACCAACCTGTCTATAAAGACCACCCAAGGGACCAACCTGTCTATAAAGACCACCCAAGGGACCAACCTGTCTATATAGACTACCCAAGGGACCAACCTGTCTATAAAGACCACCCAAGGGACAAACCTGTCTATAAAGACCACCCAAGGGACAAACCTGTCTATAAAGACCACCCAAGGGACCAACCTGTCTATAAAGACCACCCAAGGGACCAACCTGTCTATAAAGACCACCCAAGGGACCAACCTGTCTATAAAGACCACCCAAGGGACCAACCTGTCTATAAAGACCACCCAAGGGACCAACCTGTCTATAAAGACCACCCAAGGGACCAACCTGTCTATAAAGACCACCAAAGGGACCAACCTGTCTATAAAGACCACCCAAGGGACCAACCTGTCTATAAAGACCACCCAAGGGACCAACCTGTCTATAAAGACCACCCAAGGGACCAACCTGTCTATAAAGACCACCCAAGGGACCAACCTGTCTATAAAGACCACCCAAGGGACCAACCTGTCTATAAAGACTACCCAAGGGACCAACCTGTCTATAAAGACCACCCAAGGGACCAACCTGTCTATAAAGACCACCCAAGGGACCAACCTGTCTATAAAGACCACCCAAGGGACCAACCTGTCTATAAAGACCACCCAAGGGACAAACCTGTCTATAAAGACCACCCAAGGGACCAACCTGTCTATAAAGACCACCCAAGGGACAAACCTGTCTATAAAGACCACCCAAGGGACCAACCTGTCTATAAAGACCACCCAAGGGACCAACCTGTCTATAAAGACCACCCAAGGGACCAACCTGTCTATAAAGACCACCCAAGGGACCAACCTGTCTATAAAGACCACCCAAGGGACCAACCTGTCTATAAAGACCACCCAAGGGACCAACCTGTCTATAAAGACCACCCAAGGGACCAAACCTGTCTATAAAGACCACCCAAGGGACCAACCTGTCTATAAAGACCACCCAAGGGACAGTCAAACCTGTCTATAAAGACCACCCAAGGGACCAACCTGTCTATAAAGACCACCCAAGGGACCAACCTGTCTATAAAGACCACCCAAGGGACCAACCTGTCTATAAAGACCACCCAAGGGACCAACCTGTCTATAAAGACCACCCAAGGGACCAACCTGTCTATAAAGACCACCCAAGGGACCAACCTGTCTATAAAGACCACCCAAGGGACCAACCTGTCTATAAAGACCACCCAAGGGACCAACCTGTCTATAAAGACCACCCAAGGGACCAACCTGTCTATAAAGACCACCCAAGGGACCAACCTGTCTATAAAGACCACCCAAGGGACAGTCAAACCTGTCTATAAAGACCACCCAAGGGACAGTCAAACCTGTCTATAAAGACCACCCAAGGGACAGTCAAACCTGTCTATAAAGACCACCCAAGGGACCAACCTGTCTATAAAGACTACCCAAGGGACAAACCTGTCTACCTGTCTATAAAGACCACCCAAGGGACCAAACCTGTCTATAAAGACCACCCAAGGGACCAAACCTGTCTATAAAGACCACCCAAGGGACCAACCTGTCTATAAAGACCACCCAAGGGACCAACCTGTCTATAAAGACCACCCAAGGGACCAACCTGTCTATAAAGACCACCCAAGGGACAGTCCAACCTGTCTATAAAGACCACCCAAGGGACCAACCTGTCTATAAAGACCACCCAAGGGACCAACCTGTCTATAAAGACCACCCAAGGGACCAACCTGTCTATAAAGACCACCCAAGGGACCAACCTGTCTATAAAGACCACCCAAGGGACCAACCTGTCTATAAAGACCACCAAAGGGACCAACCTGTCTATAAAGACCACCCAAGGGACCAACCTGTCTATAAAGACCACCCAAGGGACCAACCTGTCTATAAAGACCACCCAAGGGACCAACCTGTCTATAAAGACCACCCAAGGGACCAACCTGTCTATAAAGACCACCCAAGGGACCAACCTGTCTATAAAGACCACCAAAGGGACCAAGAATAATGGTCTCGAGAGCCAAGTTGTCTGTATATATACAGGTCAAATTGTGTTTAAAATGACCATTTAGGACCTTGATCTTTTTAAGCAGGTAGTCTTTATATAAAGGTGGTCACTAAGACAGCTGGGTTTAACTGCGTATATTTCATTTCGGTAACAGAATATGTAAGAATTGCAAGGCCTGTACATTATAAAGGGTCTATCATTAAGAATTATAAGTAGATTTTCCAGTTGAAGAAGAACCAAGATGAGACAGGAAGAATGACTTAGAGGAGAACTAAGATTCCACTTCTAACATGCAATATTTGTCTGGGGCGGGTAACTCAATGATAAAGTCATCAGCGGCCATTTCCAGCCTTCCCTATTTGGCGGTTATATATTAAAATGTAAATAAAATGATGAGATTAGGAGAATGTCTGATGAAGTCTTACAGGAGTTAGTTGTGGCGCCGTAACTCGCCCTCACATGTTGATGTCTTTTTTTAGGCTATAGAATCACAGGACGAAAAGTCGTTGTAATTGTGTGAACGTTTCTAAATCAACACGTTCCGACCATGTGATGTATCGGGATAGATTTGTAAGTAAACACGGTGGCCGTCAATCCCACAGATAATGTCGAGTTCGGAGTCTCATATCAAACAAGATTGGTGTAATAAGTCTGAAGACCTTTCTGTGGTAACCTATCACAAATGATGTTGTTAGTTTTTATTAGGTACACCATATATAGATAGTGACGTCTCAGTTTGGACGAGTCACCCATTAGCTGTAAAGCCTTTATGTATAGCCACTGTATCAGATATAATTGTACGTCTATATTGAAATGAAGATGTTGTTAATTTTGCTATATAGACAGAATTTCATTTATAATTCATATTTGTTTTTGATATTCATTATAAGGAGAGCCACATATGGACATACAGTTCTTAATTTGGACGAAACACTAATGAATTTTACAACATCTATGCATATTGTATGTGTATCAAATAGAGAGCCGGAAGTGGTTTGAATTTTTGATTTGTACCCTTAGTGTTCTGTAAAGACAGGCCTGACTGTATATTGAAGATAATTTGTTGATATGATGGTCAAAGGCCTACAAATTATAAAAGAAATTCATGTAGCAGTATAAATGTTTCTCACAGGCTTATTTTGAAAACTTCAGAATTTTCAATCATTCACAAGGTTGTTTTGAAAGCTAGAAGGATGGAACCCTGCACAGACAAGTCAAATCAGCTAACACCTTGGCTGTATTTTTGGAATCCATTTAAAACAGTTTAGAAGTGACAAAATGATAATAAATAATACAAGCAGAACTCCTATTTAAGTTTTCTCTGCATTTATATATATATATATACTTTTTGACTCCCACATATTCTGCTGTCATTTTCAAAACTTCTATACCTGTTTGACAGGTTTGCCATTCCTTATAACACGTTTTTAAAAAATGAAACACACATTAAAACTAGGAAAAGCTGCCAGGAGATCTGAGGTAGGATTTTTGACACCGACATTGTTGTTTTTATCGTGAAAAATGAGATTTACTGATAGGAAAAGACAGACGTGATCTATTGTCTTTTAAACTTCATCCCTGAATACTTTGGCTGCATCTTGTTTCCTTGTCTTTCGAAATCGAGAGATTTGTCTTAAAATTGTGTAATGAAACGATTCAAGTTCCTTGTTTTTTATTCAGAAAAAGTTTGATGATATTCCATGTGATCTGAGCCTGATCAGGAATCCAGATGATGCCTCGGTAGTTCTAGAAATCGTGGGAGGAAATGTAATGGATTCATATCAGGTGATCGATTGACAGGAAAATAAGACGTTTAAAAGCCATAGAAATGTGAAACCATCCATTCGTAATAAAAATATAAATTATTGAACATTTATCTCAATTATTCTCTTTTCTACTTCAGTTTTTGTTCACAGGATACACCATGCTGAAACATACATGGACAAATTATGACTATGATATCAGTTGGCCACTGAATTTAGAGATTTTTTTCCCCACATGAAAATTTGATCCAATAATGGAAGCTATTATCTGTAATAATTGCTATAATTGTCTTTGATATGTTTATTGTCTTACATAAGAGGTCTAAAAATCCTTATTAGCTCAGTTGATTGAGCCATTACCTTGGGCAAAGAGTTTTTTCAGTTTCGTTTGATATTGCTTAAATGTATCAACATTTTGAAAGACTGATGTAGTGTTGCGTCTCCTTGGGATAGTGGTATTGCCTGCTTTATTGTGTTATCTCTAGCTACACACCATGATTATCATATTACATTTATTTTGTCTTTTAAAGAGTTAAATGCCCATACAGATAACCATTTATTGTGAGGTCATGTGTCTGTGAGCGAAATCTCATGTTTTTCAGACAGTTACTCTTAAAGTTAAGGGGTGGGGATGGGGGTGTATATACTGTAATCAGGTTGTCCATCTGTCTGTCTGGTGATCGGCACAACTATGTCTGGTAAACTCCTCCTACACTACTTGACAGATTTTTTGAAAAAATTGGTACGCAGAACCACAACATAAAGGGGAGTGGAGTAAACTATATAGGGTTCTACACTGTCCCCTATTAATTGAGTTTTTACTAAATTTGTGCAGAAGGGGTATAAGGCGGCCAGTCTGGCGACAATTCTAGTTATTGCACAGTTTTATGACATATTAGGCTTGAACTTTTCCCATATTTACGTTGATTGTCACATAAGGCCTAGAACTTTTGGCAGACCAAGCATTTCTCTATATTCATACATAGGAATGCAGATTTATTTATCAAATCTTTACATTGGCAGTTATCTGACATCCTTTGACTATCATTTACGTACATATGTACTCAAATAAATAACAAGCTTCAATCAGGGAAAATTTTGTAGTTGTTCCTGGTTTTTCACTTAGAATCTAATTATGGTTATGTGTTATAGCCTTTATAGGCAAAGTCAAGTCTGATAATGGAGTGAGCATATAGAAACCTTGTCTATCTAAAAATATCAAGAAAAGGTTAAATGCAGACTTCAGATTTTCTCATGACTGGTAAAGGAATCTGTTTTACCAAAAATGAAATGGAAAGGTGAAAAATAAAGGGCATTTGCTAAGTTAGACGGTGAGCAATAAATCATTCTGTGAAATCCTTATTTTTTAATGGAATCCAAGGTGATCAGTTTACTACTGAATTATTAATCAGTGATGGCTGTACTAAAATGATTACGACGTATTACCAGCAGACAAGCCCAGTGCTAGTGTCCCTGAATGTATTGTTACTACTTTCCCAGAACAAATCACTTAACATGTGATTTTGTGTCATTAAAAAGTTGATAGATTCTATCATTGTATACTCTTTGTCCAATATTGGAATCAACCAACATTTTAAGTTAAACCTGTCATAGCACAAAAAATTCTAGTGCAAAATTGATTTTGAACAGATTCATGCCGAGATGAATTCATGCAATATGTCTTATTGATAGCTATACTAATGTTTTATACAAAATATGATTAGCACAATTATATTTGAATGCAAAATGTCTATATCAAACAGCACTAAGATATGATAACAACTGAAATATGTAGTTACATATCCTCAAAACTCAATTGAATCAATAATTCTCCATTGTCCAATGTCTTTGTATATTATAGAGAAATCTCCCTTGAAAGTTTAAGTATTTATTGTGATCCCCATGGAAAATGTTTGCATATTATAGAGAAATCTCCCTTGCAAGTATAAGAATTTATTGTGATCCCCATGGAAAATGTGAGTGGGATCCCACTGTTACATCCCACGGATGTTGTTGCATAATGGGCAAAAATTACGTTGTTTTCTCTGAAGAATATGTTGTGTTTCACATAAAAACATTACATGACAATCGCTGCCTATCTACAAGGGCAGATAACTCTGTTTTATGCAAAAAATTGAGAAAGATCTTTTGAGTTCACAGGAAAATGTACTCAATATAGACCATTGATGTGGCCTACTGTCGTCTGCTCTAAAGATCAAAATGGTTTTGGCTAAATTGAACTTTTTTAATCAAACTTCCTAGATTAAAAACTCCTTGTTAAAGTGGTTCGGAGATCACATGTTTCAATACAATGAAAAAAGAGGCAATTGACTCTCCAGATGAAATTTTCGGTACTAGGAACTACAGTACTCCCACTATTCCTCTGATGAAATAATCTTCCCACAAACCCTTGTCCAGTGGGAGAGTTGTATACCTCGTCACTCAACAATTAATAGTATCCTAGAATCTATACGAAATACCAAATCGGGAACAAAGCCTCGACAGAGTGTTATATGGCGAGAGAACTCGACAGAGTGTTATATGGCGAGAGAAATGTAACAACATAAAGCATGCAGTTAGATGTTAAACAGAGAATTATACCACTACAATCATCAGTGAAACCATTCCTTCTAATTAGGAGAAACTTGTTTTTTCCCCTAAATAACAAGTTAATTATTTAATTATCTTTCACTGCTTTGTGTAATTAATTTGTTGGGGTTCCATATTTAGCTGAGATACGTTAAAGTAGAAGAGAGTAGGATATGCAATTAGGGAAAGGAATCATTCTTCGGGAGAACATTTAATCTACAGACAGCAAGTTCGTACAAAGTTCAACTTCTTAAATGTTAAACGTTTTCAATTGTTTAGCAGTCTAATTTTTTTTTTCATTCATTAATTTTGCAAAAAAAACCAACCAGGGAATAGATATTGGATGACTAGCCAATGACTTTTTATTCTCCCACCATTCATTGATTTGTCACCGGTATTGTCACTCGACATGCCTCAGGTTGGACGTTTATGCATTACTCCTCGGGTTGTGATTTTGTTGTCATACCCTCTAGGTAGGGAAAGATTCTATTAATCTATCTACTCTCTAAATATGTAATGATTAGAACTTTAATTATTCTCACAAATGGTACCCAATTAAAGTTCCATCATGACAGACGTATAAGCATGATCAAAGCTTCTATTTTTGACCATAGCCACAATTACATTAAAGACTGGTTGTGTGTCTATAAAAAACAAACTAATTAAAATCCTTGTTATATTTTTGATGACGCCAACTTACAGTTAAACAGCAATGTTGATGTTATTCTTGCCTGTCATGTAATAATATTGACAATTCAAAGATTTAAATCTCAATTCATGTCTATTTATAGCTGAGCAGAACGTCATTCAATCATTTGTGTACCAAGAAGCAAAATATGGCATAAATGTATTGTTTTATATTTTTTATGAAACATATAACATAGAATATTGACAAATTCCACATCATTGTTTAGTATTTTAATTGATACCATTGTAATTACAAATCGTTGATCAATGTGATTAAGCAGGTACAATTTGTACACCATACCCATACAAGAGCCAAAATCACGCACGTCAAACAGATGAACCACATAACCACTGAGGAGGTGATCAAATGATTTTTAGGCAAGAAAATTCACCTAATAAGGTAAACACGCTACTGTCAGAGCGATTTGAGCAGTTCTTGACAAAAGTTTCATTGCTCTACAAGAAAGTGACGGGGTTCCGCATAAAGATGTTCAACCAAAAAGTGTAATTATGTCATTAATCTCTCAGCCAATCAACAATCATTTTTCTCAATTTGATGTCATTGCATTTTGTGTCAATAAAGTGTTCAATGTTAGTTAATTATTATTAGTTACAGTATTGAGTGTTAACAAACCCCTATCATCAGCACACCTTGAACTAGTATCTTTAGAGGAAGCCAATTTGATACAGAGAACCAGGTCCATGGAGGCTCATTCAGTCTCAAATAATGTGTGACTTCATCAGAGTCAGGACTTACAAGACTGCCCATCATTTAAGTTTAGCCTAAATGTCTTTCTGAATGCTTCGTAGAGATTAAAGTCTTTAGAATGTCCCAAAATGGTTCTTAATTGGTTGAATGTGTTCATTTCTGAGCATTCCTGTTGGCTGGTATCTAACAATGTTAACTTACGGTTGAGGAGCCTTTGAAATGGGAGAACATTGTTAAAATTTAAAGAAGATTTTTCTTTAAGATCAAGAATAGATTAAGTTGTAATTATTGTGAAATCAAAAGTTTCTCTTTAAGACTTATAAATAATCTTACAGACATATGAAGAATTGATTTTCAGAAACTGAATTAATGTGATTGTAACGTGAATTTCCAAGAATGAAATTGAAATCCGGTAGCTGGTCTAACTTATTTGAACAAAAAATTGGTTTAATAAGTTATCAGATATCAGGCACCGATGGTAATTACTTTCATTGTGGCTTTCATAATAGTAACAGTATATATAGAATTTGCTGTCATGTCGTTGGATAATTAAAATGAAAGTGAGACAGAAAAAAAAATTGAAAAGAGAATGAAGAAATCTAGGTTAGTTATAAGTTATTGCAGTGGAAATAAATCAACCTAATTTGTTTTTATATGATGTGAAAATCTTCCCTATTTCAATAATGAACAGGTCCAACTTAAAAATAAGAAGATCTTCCCTATTTCAATAATGAACAGGTCCAACTTAAAAATAAGAAGATCTTCCCTATTTCAATAATGAACAGGTCCAACTTAAAAATAAGAAGATCTTCCCTATTTCAATAATGAACAGGTCCAACTTAAAATAAGAAGATCTTCCCTATTTCAATAATGAACAGGTCAACTTAAAAATAAGAAGATCTTCCCTATTTCAATAATGAACAGGTCCAACTTAAAAATAAGAAGATCTTCCCTATTTCAATAATGAACAGGTCCAACTTAAAAATAAGAAGATCTTCCCTATTTCAATAATGAACAGGTCCAACTTAAAAATAAGAAGATCTTCCCTATTTCAATAATGAACAGGTCCAACTTAAAAATAAGAAGATCTTCCCTATTTCAATAATGAACAGGTCCAACTTAAAAATCAGAAGAAAATGTATATGGTGGTGGTAAATGAGTCATGAATAATTTTTTTTTTAATTACCGTATTCGACCCAGTAAGCGCCCAGGGCGCTTAAAAAATGAAAAAAAAATGTAAAGATGCTAATTAGTCAAAATTATTGCAAATCTCTACCGTTTTATGTAATTTTGGTCCTTATTTATGCATGGGCAATTGAAATTGAGGCCTCAAAAAGGGGGAGGGGCGCTTATAGGGACATGGGCGCTTATTGGGTCGAATACGGTATCTGTTAAATGATACTAATTATAGTTTCTGATTAATGTTTTGTTGTACTTTCAGCATTTTAGAAAATTCTTGTGAAACAATAACCAGCATCTCTGTCATCAGGAAAATAGTCAGTTAGTTCAGTAAATGAAGACTGAGTGAATCTGTCATTATTTTCTCATTATATCAGTTAGTACATAATTTGTTATACTACTTCATAGACAAAGGCATTCATCTGAAGTCAAAAAAAGAACAGAGAAAAAAAAAGAAAGAAGGAAAAACTGATATTAAGTGCAAACTTGATATCGCAAATAGAAAAATCAGTAAAAAAATGTGATGAAAATATGACAGGTGAATTTAACATTAAATTGACATCTGTTGTAGAAGCGAAAAACATTGGTTGATTGTTTTTCATTCTGCCAATTATGAAAACAAATGTGAGAAAATAGTATAGGATGGAGTTTTACACCAAAAATCTAGGGATAAGAAGATTTGGACCAGGTGTTCATCAGGTGATGGGTTTTATATTAATTCATCCCCACCCCTAAAGAAACATTTGAACTTTACTTATTGTTAAGGCTGGAACAGTTCATTATGAAATTTTAGGGGGTGAATAAATTCAATGTAATTGAAAAAGCAGATGTTTACTTTTCCATGGGCAAGGAACAAAATCATAGGTCCTTCAAATGAATATGGCATTGTCGATCCTCATGAAATATTTAAACGAAGAAAGCTTGACTTATGAAGCTTAGAGTTCACCAAAATTTCTATCTTATACTGTAAACCTAGTTGTTTTTACTTCATTTAATATGTTATGTCAATAACTTTTGTGCAGTGATTTTATTTCACAATATCAACTATATTGGTTCATACTGTACATGTGTTTGAACAATTTTCACAGCAATTAATTTTCCAACATTGATGTAGCACATGAAATTTCACTTTTTTTTTTTTTCATTTTTTTTTTCACAAAAAAACCCTAAACATTTAATACCCCAGACATGTTATACATCTGTCATGCATCATATTTTTCCCAAAAATTCAAAACAATATTTATGTAAAATAGGTATATAAACTTTACAGAACTATATATGCTTTTATTAGAAGAATTTCTATGAATTTATTTAAGAAATTTTACCAATATAGATACTCTGTGAAGTTGAATTGCACACCAAAACATGTTGGATTACAGTGTAAGATTACTTTAAATCATTTTAAGCTGAGGAGACAGTCAGAAGAAATATTTTGAAGATTAGGTATGGCTAAGAATACATTTGAGGTTTGGAAACAAAGCACATTGCAAATGAAAATTCTAAATGTTCATTCTGTTCAAAAGATAAATGTAAAGCTTTAAAGTACTTTTAAGAAAAACTTAAAAAATGGTGCAAATCCATAAAAATCAAGTGAAGATTCCTTTCATTATTTTTTGAACTTTTAGTTTCTGTATTCAATTTGCCGTTTGGGAAATACATTTGGAAACATTTCTCACAAGGATGTCGAAGGATTCTTCAACGAGGAGCTGCAGCGTTATTAAACCTATAATGTTAGCAGGATTCCACCTATAAACTGTACTGCAAGACAGGGTGTTGTATCGCTTAGCTAGCAGATAGTTCAACAGTCAGCCTGTATTTCTAACTAGAGAAGTATGCATAGTGACGTATGCCTTTCTTGTCAAGCAAAATAGAGTCAGTCTTTACAGAATCAATATCACCCCAATTGATACGGTATGACGCTTTAACAAGCATCTAAAATTCTGTTTTCTTCTGGTTTAATATTCTAAAAACAATTTTTTCTTTTTTTTTTACAAGTGCAAAAAAAAAAAAAAAAAAAAAAGAAAAAGAAAAAAAGAATGGTATGTGTTTGTATGCTTCCCTCTGTTCCCTAAATAAATCCAGGAGGGACTCTTTTTAATTCATTTTCCCCTGAAATTTCATAATGGACAGGTCTAATGGACAGGTCTAGTCTTTGATTTAGGAGAGTCTAACTGTGTCTTCAGGGGTGAGCGAGTTGAATTGATTATAGACTTATCTATTCCACTGAACTTTGCGTTCGTTATTGACAATTAGTGATAATAGACAAACTGATATAAAGTGTGAACTGGTATGACAAGGATGTATAAATTATCAGTCATGACGTCATGTGTTGTTTTACGCCTGTGATTCAGTCACCAATCAAAGGAGTGTCATGTCCCGGGGGTTAATTTACGTACACCCGCAATACGACCCTAATCAATCTTTACATATGGAAAACATTTTATGTGTTGGCAAGGCCAATGTATCAATAACTGATCACCTTTAAAGTAAAAGCATGGTTTTCTTTGCTATACTGTAAGAATATCAGGATTTTGATTCCTCCGTTTCTGTTAGATATCAATAATTATCTTGTTACCAAGAAAATTAGCTAAAACATAAACATTTATGATGGGTGTATATAAGTAGTTGGTGCAGAGATCCTTGTTACACTACTATTGCTACAAAGTAGATTTAAACCTGCTTGTTATAAAAGTTTATTTTATTACATTGGCACCCATGTCTTTTCAAGGAACTTAGAAATGATAATGTGCCATTCTCTGACCACAAGCATTGCTATAACCACTAGAAGCTTGAAGAGAAGTTATTTTGTGGCGAGGGAATGTATCCTTGGTGAATGCTATAGCCTTACTGTGTCTTTAAATTTCAGCTAGACAGATCGTTTGAGTGTTTGACTGTAGTAAGCCAGAGGTCCCAAGTTTGATCCTCCCTGTAAATCAAGGTTCTGTCCACCAGCCGAGACATACCATAGTCTATAAAAGGGAGTGGGACAACTTATCTGTCTATGATATATAATGTGACCGGGTGAGATGTGTTGGTTGGTTGTTATGGGAGTATGCTTCAGTGAGATAGCACTATAAAATGGTCCAGAGTTCCACTATCACAAAGAGACACAATATGAATAACCTGCAGCCTCCCAAAATGTACAGACATTTATATATGAAACTCTTTGCAAAAATGGGATGCCAACCTTAAATGACTTGTTAATAGGATGATAAACGTAATCAGCGAGCCTACCAGTAAACCTATAGCCCAACCTTTGAATAAATCTGATTAATATGCATTGTAATTCTGTTACATTTAGGAACAGAAACAATGGTCTGTTGAACTTTGTATAACAGCAGCTGATATGAGGAGAAAATCTGTGAAAAATGTCCTGTTAGCATAGATACTGCTCAATTTAAGGTACTCAATTGGCTCGATGATTGCCGAGGGATGGTTGCTGATTCCTATCAGGGCTAAACTGTATCTGCTTTCCATTAATTATTACTCCCACTCCTGTCTGTGTACACACAAGGACAGGCAAGGTCAATAAACTCTCTACCTCATCTGGAATGGTCTACTACAATGCAATTCATTTTCTCTCGAATGGTCCTTCAATAGAATTTTTACATGTCCTCTGGATCGGTCCTACAATAGAATTTTTACATCTCCTCTGGAGTGGTCCTACAATAGAATTTTTACATCTCCGCTGGAATGGTCCTACAATAGAATATTTTTTTCATCTCCTCTGGAATGGTCCAACAATAGAATTTTTACATCTCCGCTGGAATGGTCCTACAATAGAATTTTTACATCTCCTCTGGAGTGGTCCTACAATAGAATTTTTACATCTCGTCTGAAATGGTCCTAAAATAGAATTTTTACATCTCCTCTGGAGTAGTCCTACAATAGAATTTTTACATCTCCTTTTGAAATAGTCCTGCAATAGAATATTTTTCATCTCTTCTGGAATAGTTCGATAATAGAATTTTTACATCTCCTCTGGAATGGTCCTACGATAGAATTTTTATATCTCCTCTGGATCGGTCCAACAATAGAATTTTTACATCTCCTCTGGAGTGGTCCTACAATAGAATTTTTACATCTCCGCTAGAATGGTCCTACAATAGAATTTTTACATCTCCTCTGGATCGGTCCTACAATAGAATTTTTACATCTCTGAATAGGTCCTACAATAGAATTTTTACATCTCCTCTGGAAATGGTCCTACAATAGAATTTTTTACATCTCTTCTGGAATGGTCCAACAATAGAATTTTTACATCTCCCCTGGAATGGTCCTACAATAGAATTTTTACATCTCCTCTGGATTGGTCCTACAATAGAATTTTTTTTCAACTCCCCTGGAAATTGTCCTACAATAGAATTTTTACATCTCTTCTGGAATGGTCTCACAATAGAATTTTGTACATCTCCTCTGAATCGTTCCTAATACAACAATTGTGGTTTTTCACCAGGAGTTTTCTACATAAGACCTATGAATAGTGCTATCTACAAAGACATGTGGGGTTAGGGTTTATTTTGTTTAATGATCTATTGACATCCAAGGTCAGTTATTAGGTCATGACAAATTTGGGATGTGAAGAAGTACCTGAAGAAGAACAATTGACCACAGCACATGGCAACTGCTCCAGAATTATATAAACAGTTTTTCATTGAGCTTATATCGATTAAAGAATTCAATAAATTGATTTTCAATGAGTTTATAGGTCTAGATTTAAGTCTGGGATGTATATATATTTCATAAGAGCAACCACATGAAAAAGTGGGAGTTATTGTCAAAGGGATAAGAAACTTTGTAATCAGGCAAGAAGTGGTCATTTAAGGGTGTGTCATGTTTCAGATGTGACGGAGTACTTGAAGTAAAAACCTCTGATCTATGGCTTGAAAGGTTAATACCTGGCAAAACTGCTTCAGAATTCCATAAACAGATTTTGAATGAGCTTTATAGATTGAAGGCCATGATATATGTATTTAATAGAGCAACCATGTGGGTGAAAGTGAAGAAGGCAGGAGTTATTGTCAAAGGAATTAACAAATTTTGTAATCATGCCAGGAAGAACAGGTTGTTACACCTCAGTTTAAGACAAACAGGTCTTATTTTTGTTCATTATTATTTTCAGAAACTCCACAAATGAGTCTTGTCACAGCACGCTAATGAATCCAGTCATGGTTTTGTGTTCTATAGGTCTATAGAATACCATCCACTGGTAGCATCAACTCTCAAAGGATGTAGTCCAGTTTTCTTTTATTGCTCTAAGATTAGCTTGCTATCTTCTTGTTAGAAAGTGTTGTAATTGGACATTTGGGAGTAAATTTGTGCCTGCAATTGCCACATTTTGGTATTGGTTAAGGGTCCTTAGGCATCTTGGGAGCTGACGTTAGATATTTGACTATAGATGTGAAATAATATGATGTGATATGCGCTATATCAACTGAACTTTTAGTAATATCCTGCTATTGTTGTTCTGTGCTCCATCCTTACATTTTTATAATAGAAATATTATCCCCAAGATGTTTTCAGAAAATTGCATAAAACTTCAATATTTTAATGAATTGTACAGGAAATGGTTGAAACATAAATGAATCATGATTCTTAACAATTTTGTTTTTGCATAACTGAATCATGATTCTTAAATTTTATTTTGCAATTACTAAATAATATTTTGGGTTGATTTACTCATTTTGTGAGCTTCATACTTTGTGAAGTTTTGGTTAAGTGACTATCTGTGTAATTATCCTGCTTACATAAAAAAATTTATTTTACTTTTTGAGAAAACTACTTACCGTGTTCGATCAAATAAATGCCCATGTCCCTATAAACGCCCCTCCCCCTTTTGAGGCCTCAATTTCAATTGCCTGGGCATAAGACCAAAACTATTAAAATTGTATAGGTTTGCAATAATTTCATCTTATTAAGCACCTTTGCGTATTTTCAGTTTTTTTTAAAATGCCCAGGACACTTATTGGGTCGAATACGGTAGAAAAGACAGTAAGGATCTGTCAGGATAATAGTCTGTGGCTTGTCGACATCGTTGCCTGACAACATTTGTTGACATTGCTCAACTTGTGATGCCTATCAGACAGGAACAGGAAGTGGTCGAGAAACACTAATCACTGACTATCGGAATCTCACTAATCAAATCAACCGCAGTTAAAAAAACAGAATTACTTTCCTAATGGTGTTTCCCCCCCCCACCTCACCTGACAATCAAACGCTGTTGTCATGGGAGATGTTTTAATGGCTGTAACAAGCTGTGGCATTTCAGGAAGACATTACAGATAATAACACCTTTCTCCATACAAAAACAAAACATAGATTTATATAGCATTATTGAAATAACTATGTCAAATGTACATTTTTTCAGCCCTTTATCGGAAAATTTCACCACCAACAGGGCATAAACGTTACTTATCATTTTTACAATAATTGAAGTTTAATTGTGTATATGGATTAAATTTAACATAAAAATACATCAAAAATAATTAATTTTACTTTTTATACATGCATAATCAGTACTTCATTCCATATAGGTCATAATAAAAGTGCCATGGAGTTTTCAATGTTGGTAATGGTGTGAAGTAAATAACTTTTTTAACTGAAGAAAAATACTGGTATTAATTTTTCTGAAACAGATACCATTTGTCAACAGTGTTGCATGTTTAAAAGCTGCGTTAACTTTGTGGTGAAGAAATATGAAGGTTTATGGTGATCTTTGATTGTTTAAATCCCTTAAAAATTATGTTGTGAATATGGCAGGTTTTGTTGGTGAAGTTTTCAGAGGAAAAACCTCCGACAAACTACAACATATGTATTTGAATAGACCTACAAATTCAATGCTTTGAAAATTTGGGGTTAATTCGTTACAGCCAGGGTAGTTTAAGCTAGGGCATGCCAATTATAACAAAGTGAATGAAAGTCAGATTACTTGGAAGAAAAACCAAACATATGGTCATTGTTACCTAGCTAGAAATGCCCTACATATGGGTTTGCAACTCATAACCTAAAACGCTTTTGGTAAAATATATAAGGAAGCAATTTAATCAATGACCACTTGGTTGTCTTGAAATAATGAGCTAGTAGGGTAATTAAAATCTAGATACCTATAAAGTAAGTAAACTAAGCAAACTTCAGAGAAAAGATGATTCAGCCACAAAGGGGCCATGATGGCCAAGTGGTTAAGATGTCGCAGCATATTACCACAAGCCCTTTACCTCTTGGTCACTTATTTGAATACTGACTGCTGGTCGGTGGTTTTTCTCTAGGGACTCTGGATTTCCTCTATCAATAAACTCTTTGCATCCTTAAATGACCCCCAGGCTGTTAATAGGATGTAAAACTAAACAAACAAAACTGATTCAGCCACATAAAATCTTCACTGTTGTTAATGTCATATAAAACAAATTTAGGCCCCCCCCCTATGGCCCCCCCCCCCCCCCCCCCCCCCCAGAGACATTATGTATCCATTAGGAACCCCCTATATGTATACATTGAGATTGCTCCGGAGGACATTGTTACGATTTACTAGTGTTGCCTTCAGGGAGTTGGTCATCCTTTAAGATTTACACCCTGTGTTTTATTCCGGTATGACCATGTTTTGGGGGAAGCGACAGTACCAATTGACCCTCTCATTATTCCCCTGATGGCTTTTAGTCCTGTAGTGCTCATGGAAATGTGCTAATTCTACAATGGAACAATGTTTACAGGTCTTGTGGTATAAACTTGGATAATAGTATTGAGTTAATGTGTTTGTGAGTGTCCTATGGCTTCATTGGGATCATGCTAAGTTGCGGTTAATGCTATCTGCTAGCCAAAACAACACTGTGACAACTCTAGCCGAATACTTATTTAGGTTTATTCTTCTCCGACTAAGACAATTCTTCCCGACTGTGCCGAGGGAATACAGATTTTGGCTTACTCTGACATCATCTTGGTGTTTCGTGTCAAGCAGTCTGAGTGTTGCCGTCACACATGACAAATGACAGACCAAAGATTATTATTCACTGTAATATTTTCTTTGTTTTCTTGCTTTGATGATGAATGCTTTACTAAAATATTCATAAAATTGAAGGTTATATCATACTGGTATTGCTAGTTAGTGTTTCACCGTCGCTGAAACGGTCAGAATTTAATTTTGCAGCCGCGAAAAGACATTATTTGCTTGTATGTGATGCAGATCAAGGCTGTGGACATAAACTGTATATTTTAAAGAAAACTTAGAGCTTACAACTACAATGTTCATGGTTTTTATTTGCCCTAAAGTTAGTTATAGAAAATAAAGAGCAGAAAATAATTCTTATTTAATGGTGGAAACCATCTTATTTTCATGTGTGCTTAAATTTGGGATATTTCGCAGGCAATTGGAAATCCCGAAAATGAAACGCTGTAAAAGTGTAAGTAAATACAGAAATTATGAATGATTAAACATACAACCTAAATATCTGAGCTGACCGAGAGCTCTCAATGGCTACTGTCCATCTTGTTTACTCTAATTGTTGACACTAGGTGGCGTGGTTACCTTGCAATCAAAGTACTGTAGATTCATACGACTCTATAAATCGGGAAATTGAATTGTCTTGAAAAAGTTGTTTGGCATGCAAATGTGAAAATAAATTGTTGCAAAAATCAGTTGGTGACAATATTTGTCTGTAATAGTTACTGAAATAACACAAAATGGATTCCATTATGAGCACAATGGATTAGACATTGATATATGATCTATAAGGTTACCGTCTGTGCAGCGTGTTGGAATAAGTGATGATTTGTCAACTAATCATGTGACATGAATATTCAAGTAGAGACCTCAATTGAAGTGGACACCTATATCTAAATGATGAAGTTGATAAAATCACCTAAATTGATAGAATCCTTCTTTTTTTTCTGTAAAAAGATACTCTCCTATTGAAGAGATGTAGATGATCATTGTCCCCGGGGTGGTGTCACCGGCCCTTTAGAATACAGATGGACTTGTATGCCACAAGACAATTTATCTTCATCGACATTCTATAGAAACTCACCAAGAATTGTTCCAATTCCTGGACAAAGTATGACAGCTTTGTAACCGGTAATGTGATTGGTGGTAAGATGTCAGTAAGTTTTGTTTCAATTGCTTTGATTGGTCAGTACAAAGTGACGATGGATATTAGAGTTGACATGGATAGGTTACCATGGGGATTTTAGTTTGAGCAGAAGTGACAGTGTTAGCGTGTCTAAGTGTGAACTCCTCTGTCCTAGAAAAGAAAATGGTCATGGTCAGAAATTAGGGAAATAAGTTAATGATACTGGTCCAAAAAGGTCTTCTCCAATATATGGTTACTTGGTTGAACAGTGGATTGAGCTTCAAAGGAATAATCAGAATACCAAAGACTATTTTAAGTTAAGAAAAAGGAAAACAAAATATTGAAACTATGTGTCATACAATATTAAATGCCAAAGAAATCCCCAGTTCATTACATAGAAGGACATTATTCTAAATTTTTTCTTGTTAAGATTCTTTTTCATTCTTTTTCTTGTTAAGATTCTTTTTCATTCAACATTTTCTACATTTAAAATTTAAGTTTCAAACTCTTGTCACCAATGTAGGTGAAGATGTTTGCTCTTATCCGACATACTGCACATAATGGTTTTCATACAGTAATAGTTATAGATTTCCTTACAAATCTATATTTTAAGGACACCATGAAATTGGAGAGGGAAAGAGAGGAATATTGTAATACCTAAATAGTTTCTCATTGTGCAGCATCCGTATCCGTATCCCACTAGGCAGGACCAATTATGTCTTAAAGACGATTTTAGCTGTCCATTGCTGCCCTCGGACCTAACAGCCAATTTTGAATTATAGCGATAATTTGGGATGTATTTTTTCCTTATTTTTTTTACCCCATGCTGTTTCTACACCAGTGTAACTGGGACAAGACCTAATTAGTTGCAATATGATGAATGGTGGATCAGAACTGTGAATGGATAACTGTTTAGAGTACAGCAGACCTGTTAGGGATAAAAGCATCACCTCTTCTAAGAGATATTGAGGAGAAGATTTCAGAGACAGATACAGCAGTCCATCATCCATATCAGTTCTATAGCACATCACCAGCAACCTGGGCATAAATATGGGGGGAGAAAACTGTTATAAGGTCTACTGGAGTTTTAGTGTTATTTTGGGCAGTCGATCTTTACAGTATTCTGAACATGTCAGTGGTTCTGCTAGTGCTTCTGTGTATGGGGGAAGCAAATATGGAATCTTGAATCAAGTTCAATGTACTAAAAATATTGAATTTTATAAATGTTTTGATTTTTGTATGGAAGAAATAGACATTTTGAAATTATATGAATATATTCATTAAAATATTCCGTCTTTGCTTATTACAGAGTTCGCTCCCTTGCGGATAGGTATCGATTGTTATGTCATTATTTTGTGAGTACAATTCACTTTAAATTTCTCTGAAAACTATTATTTTACGCTCGCAAACACATGACGTAACAATCAATACCTACTAGTAAGGGCACATAACTCTGTAATATGCAATTATTCTGAAATAAGGTATTTTATAAAGCTTTTTAAAAATTTAAATTTCCTTCAATATGGACTCTGTCGTATTTCTATCCTAACAATATTTTATTATTTCTATCCTAACAATATTTTACATATTAAAATCTGTGACTTCCAACAGTTAAACCAGTCAATAAAGACCACCCAAAGAACCAAAAAATATAAACTTGTCTTTAAAGCCAAGGGGGCATAGGTCAAATTGTGATGAAACTGGATTTTTATGACCTTGAAGAAAGAGTTTAAGGTTGTAATTAAACAGGTGTTCATCTTGCACAGTTCAAATTAGGATGAATTTGGAGCTCTGAAAAGTGGTCTTATTAGACAGTTGGTCTTATTAGACAGGTGGTCTTATTAAACAGTTGGTCTTATTAGACAGGTGGTCTTATTAGACAGGTGGTCTTATTAAACAGGTGGTCTTATTAAACAGGTGGTCTTATTAATAGACAGGTGTCTTATTAGACAGTGGTCTTATTGAAACAGTGGTCTTATTAGACAGTGCAAGTGGTCTTATTAACAGGGTTCTATTAAACAGTGGTGGTCTTATTAGACAGTGGTCTTATTAGACAGTGGTCTTATTAGACATTGGTCTTATTAAACAGTGGTCTTATTAGACAGTAGACTTTATTATACAGAGGTGATAATGGGTTTTAAGGCAGGTGGTACTGTAATTCCTGAACTTGAAGAATGTGAATCTTCTAAAACCAAATCAGCAAGATAAAAATGTCTTGTCAGGGAGCTTCATTCCACTGGGATAGGATTTATAGGTGTTTGTTTTTAGAAGACTTTATTTTCGCAAGCATGTGCTGTTACAAATTGAAACCTGTCGCTCTTTCGGCTCATACAATATATACTTTTAACAAAGGCCGTTCCCTATCAAAACTTATCGACCTCTGAGAAATTACTGGGCATGTTGTTGAATCAATTCTTTGGAATTGAGCAATAGTTTCTCCCTGTTAACTGTTACATCAATAAAAATGCTGTAGTCACGATTTAAGCTCAATTGACTTCGAGATTAGGATGGTAAAAGTCTCTGTGAGATACAGTGAGGTGAGAACGGATCATAAGCTCTCTACCACTCCCCTTGTAAACCCACACATGGCCAGGACTAATTGTGTTCTGTAAATGCCTCAGTAGTCCATACACACTGACATAAGTATATTTCATTGATAAAAGCAGTATGTGTAAAATGCATGACTTCATCATCATCTCCTGGAGGCATATTTATGATGTTGTACGTGCTCTGTGTGATTACGTGTCGTGACTAATTGCTCTCTGACGTAACTATAAAGTTAAAAAAGAAAGAAGAAAAAAAAGAAACAACACCAGGTTCATAATTGGCTTTATATGTGATACCATGGTTAAAGACTAATAGAATCTTACGTTGGTCGGTCAGATGGCCAGGGATATCTCAACCTGAGTGAAAGATTTTGGCTGGTCAACCTGGGGCTTGCAATTCCAACAGACAGTTGTCCAACCTGGGTAGGGAAAAGACAGCTCACACATGCTAGACAGTGACATCATCAATACATGCGACAACCATTTTTACGCATAGCAACTTTCTTCACCATTTGTCGAGTATGAAAGAAAAAGAATCTTACAAAGGCCTCTCAGGTGGACAGGGCTATCTCAACCCTCGTGAAAAGATTTTGACCATCAACCCTTGGCAAGCCTCGGGTTGACCAGCCAAAATCTTTCACTCGGGTTGAGCTATCAATGTCCACATGACAGGCCCATGTAAGATTCTTTTAATCTTTTCTGCTGGATAACCCTGTCAAGTATGGGAGAATCTGAACTAACGGAAAATCCTGTTACAGTATCTAGTAACACATGATATTGCAACAACTTCACAACAACTTTTGAAAAATAAATACTTGACTTATAAAGTTAATAAGAAATAAGAAATTCTTTTCCTCACCTCCTTCCCCTTTTCAACCTCTTCAGGATCCACCCCAATGTATAGACAAAGAATGCACACCTAAAAAATGTGCATTATACATATGAAACTCATTGTAATAATTTCTGAAAATGTCTGAAAATGTCTGAAAACTAGCATTCGTAATCCAGACATTGCCATCTCATTTGTTATCACTTATAGTATTAAAGTCGAGCACCATCGGTTGACCAGCCTATAGCTATATATATATGTGATAACCTCTTTTCACTTCTGTCACCAGTATATTGGAATTTACTATCAGGTTCTTGTAGTCACTATGGAAGAGTCACTATTTGGAGCACAACATTATATTGTAATGGAAAAGGAACACTTGATCCTCACCGGAGGAAGCAAACCTTTGAAAAGTGACACCATTATAAATAGAACAAAAATTGTATCATTGTGACACCCATCTCTAAGGATATCAGCACAAAAAACGAGGTCATGTCGTGTCTTTAGGAAATAAAAGTATAAAGTAATTTGTAACAGTGAGTTGGTAATAGGTGACTGTTTCCTTACGGTAAATGATGTAAGGAACCTTGTGATGGGTTGAAATCAGATCCATGCCGTCAAGTCATTTGTCTAGTTTTAATTCTATTGATTGTTAGGGATATAAGAATTCTTGTGATTGGTTGAAATGCGTCCCACGTCTTCCAGTCATTTGTCAAGTTATAATTTTATGGATTGTTAAGTATGTAAAAAGCCATGTGATTGGTCAAAATGAGTCGCATGCCTTCCATTCATTTGTCAAGCTTTGACAATATGCATTGTTAGGGTTCTAAGGAACCTTGTGAGTGGTCAAATTCAGTTGCATGCCATCCATTCGTTTGTCAAGGTTGATTTCATTTCATTTCAGAATATTTATTATCAGATGTTAAAAAACAATAGGAATTGGGCAACAGGCAGCATACCTATACACGCCTGGTACTGTCAAGGTTAATTATATTGATTACTGCTATTGTTACTTTTGTGTTGTTTATTGTCACTATTTACTTTTTTTTTTTTTTAAATTTTGGTAATTAAAATGTGTCTCTTTGTTAGTGAACGTGTCACTGACACAACTCTCATCCATGTTTATGATTTTGATATTTACGTGGGTTTTGAACTTAATTGTGACTCATAGGTAGAGAGCTAGTGGTTTAACTTTGCCCGACTATTCACTTTAATCCTGAGAATGTATAAGGCCAAAAAAAAATGTCGATTAGGGCTACACTGGCAAAAAAAATTGGGTTGGTCGGTCAGGAGTATTTTTTTGTTTTTTAGTGTCTTTCCCTATAAAATGATGGCCAGAACTGGAGTCTGAGAAAGAATTCCCAACTTTTTAATGTTTTTTCGTAGAAAAGTGAAAAAAGGGGTGAAGGATGTAAGGAAATGTTTGATGCTTCAAGCATTGCAGCCTTTATTTTTGGATTTTTTAGCCTTAATGAGGTCAATGTCATAATTTCTGTAAACTTACTCACCCTTGAAGACATATTTGGACCCTTCTAATTAAAAAACTGGAACAGTTCATTATGAAATTAGAGGCATTAATGTCTTAATTATAGATAAGGTAAATTGAAGACCACAAAACTTGTTGTCATAACTATAGAACCATGTTGTACCATTAGTGTAGTCTCCATGATCTATTTAACACTTGTAGGGTAAAAACTGAATAAAGAGCAATTAAAAAAGCTATGCTTCATTAGCATTATACCTGTAATTACTAGATGATTGTGTCTAGTTAGTGGTGGTACTGTGGTGCTTCATCGTCACGTCTCAGATTATTGTCAGATCAACCATACAACCTTCATCAGAACGATTAGATTCGCCATGTCTCTAAGCCATGGTGCCTAAAAACGATGGTATAATGGATTTTGAGTTTTCAGAATCGTGTCCGTAATTACAAACATGTATCGAGATCATGTTTGTGGTTTTGTATCTCACCTTCTGCTTCGGAAACCATTTGTCACATTCTCTATACATGGCAGTCCAATTAACTAGGTATCTGTAATCGTAGATGGAATAATGCGTGTGGATTATTAGTTTTGCCTGAAATCATTTTTCATTGTAATAAGCCCGATCCATATTGTCCCCTGCTAATATTAGATATCGGTGATGGCTTTCAAGGAACGAGACAGGAAAGATGTCCTAATGTGTAATAGATTGGAGTTTGATGGGGATTTTACTAGTGAGAACAAAGGCAATATGATTATTATAATGAAAGCATTATTTATAGATAGGAGAAAAAGGATATTAATATTAAAGTTAATTTTGTAACTTTATATCCTAAAATTGTAATTCTGTATTATATAAAACCTGCTACCATGGTTTCTGTGCTCTTGTTTAGTTTGGCATGCTATTAACAGTCAGGGTCATTAAAGGATGTGCCAGGTCTATAGGTGGCTGGAGTAACTGTAGAAAAACCACTGACCAGTGGTCAGTACTTGGCAACTCCCACACATAGGATTCAAACTTGCGACCCAGTGATGGAGGGCTTGTGGCTATAATTTGGGGCATTTTAACCACTCAACCATGGAAGCCTGCTGTTTTTATGTTATTTAACTGAGAGCATATATCAAAGGTTCGTTAATATCTTTTCCCATGCTGAGCACGTACAGTAATTGGTCTCAAGGTATTGATTAAAGGCTTCCTGAACAAATAGTGTTGTACAATTATTTTATGAGGTACAAATTACATGGAATAAATCCATTGGAGGATGTATGAAAGTTATGGTCATCAAAATCCTATTAAACAGCTTATATAATCTGATGTAACTTATTAATATATGTATTTATAATTGACATATATATTTATATGAATGTCTAGTTATATCACTTTGACAAAATGTGGGTGTGTTTGATAGATTTATTTGATATTTTAAAAAACATTAGGTAGAGAGGTCATTGCAGGATGTTGCATTATCTTCTGTCTCTTTTCATTCTGTCTGTGATAAGGTCATTCATTATCACTATTTCTTGTGTTGGTTTTCATGCTTCATACATATCATACATAATAAGATATCTAAAAGTCACCGTGATACAAAATGTAATCATCAGGGCAATTTCAAGCTAAACACTGGTTGGCTAATCCAAAAGTAAGAGTGAGTGAGTCCATAGTAACGTATACACTATTCAGAATGATTGCTGGTCATCATTTTCGATCTTTTGGCCAGACTTAATAAACATTAAGCATATAAATAACTTTTTCTTCATCTGAGGCTTCTACTATTGGAGCCGATTGTTAATTTACAAGAAACAGTTGATGGATTCTGTCTGCAGTATTTAGTCGCTAGACGGTTTTCGCTGAATACTTCGTCTGTGTGGAACATGTAAAACGCCTTCTTACGAAGCTGGGGGACTTAACGATAATGAGCCATTAGTGAAATGCAACATACTGTTAGCCCTGAAAGTTTTAATCAAAGTTTTTAGAAAATATCAATTTTTGATGTTAATCATATTTTAATTGGATGACTTCATTATAATATTCAAAAACAGCTTGTGTTTTTGAGAAGGTGGACTCCAGTGTGGGTACAGAACATGAGTTGTATATTTGTAACATCCTGTTATCTTTAGTTTAGATTCATAGACAGACTTGGTCTTGTTAATAATTATTCCATAAAATCAAACTATTCATCTCAAGCCAAGTGATGGCCATTTTGTTTTTTGGCATGACAGCCTATTCAGAAATTAGGATTATGGATTTCTTCTCCTATATACTTCACTTGTACATAATGTGAGTGTGGTTTTGTTTTGAACCATGCATGACTAGTAGTCTGTTAATGTGTCATGTAAGAGATAATACAGAAATGTTGTATATAATACTGAGGTCTACAGATGCCTGCTGTCGATGACACCCATTAGTTACCTCCCCTGCTGTTATAAGTTCAGATCATTGATAGAATATGGCTATACTTGTATGAGCGTGTGTGTTTTGTGAGGCGACTAGTAGCCGATTTGTGTGTCTGTTTGAGATAATGAAGAACAGATACCTTATTTATAAGGGTATACCTAGTTCACAGATGCCTGCTGTCGATGACACCCAACAGTTACCTCCCCTGCTGATATGAGCCAAAATTATTGCTAGATATGCAGACTTCCGCCTGTATACTTTACTCGTTTTGAGAGGTGACTTAAAATAGTAGCCTATTTGTATATCTCTTTGAGATAAAGAAGAGCTGTGTTGTGCACTTCATAAATGTATACCTGGTTCACAGACATATGTTCTCTATGACATTCAATAGTTATCCCCCTTGCTATATAGAAATGGACTAAAAGCCCTCTGTCCCTTAATCAACTATATAAACACCAAATTGCAACAAAATGGCAAGAAAAGGTCAGTGATAGCAAAAAAACTAAATATTGTCATAAATTATGACAAAAATACTTCATATTGTTGCACAGTTGATAACAAAAAACACTAGACATTTTTTGTAAATGAACATTGTTTATTCCACAAAATATTTGTTTATAAATATTTCTGCTTTGCCCACGCACACACTCTATCTGACTTGACTGGTATTTCTGAGAAGGAGATGAACAGCATGACTCTGGAATTCACGTCTGAAATACAATTATTGATGACTATTTTAAAAATTAAATGTTAATTTTATGTAAATTAAGATTCCTTCTACTCGACCAGATATTCAATTTTGATAATTTTTACGTATGCCTCTCCTGGTAATTGTGTATGCAATGAAAGATGAAATGAGGTTGACTGGTTTTGATGGCAAAAATCTTAACATCAGTCATACTTTTTTTCCTGAAGAAAATTGCAGATACAATCTATTCAAGAAGCCGAAGTGACATAAACTTAACTTTTTAGCTTGGCATCTGTTTGACAAAATGTTACATTGATATACCAGT
Source organism: Argopecten irradians (assembly GCF_041381155.1). Lineage (NCBI taxonomy): Eukaryota > Metazoa > Mollusca > Bivalvia > Pectinida > Pectinidae > Argopecten > Argopecten irradians. The sequence continues at coordinate 33,788,989 of NC_091147.1, read as the reverse complement.
ATAATTGATATTCACTCGCAAATAAAGCCAAATAATTCAGGAAGAATTCAATTGATCATTATTTAAAAAACCCAGTTATGGCAAAAAATCAGTTATATTAAAATGCAATAATAAACTTGAAGTATAAAAGATCATTATAATGCTGCTTACAATTTTACAATAGTATTTATGAAATACGCTAGATATCCTTTAAATGTAATATCTAAATCTTACAAAAAACGTCTAGAAGATAAAATTCAACGCATACTGATTTATTTAGAACAACAAAGAAAAAAAATTAACATGTTCTCATTTATTTAGTAACATAGAATTATACATAGATATCAGTTACATTAAGTATGTTGTATAAACCGTAACCACAGAAACATATACACAGAAATTGGTAAGTAACAATTTCAGCATACTTCTTTTCATGCTTAAATTGTTTCATACCGTATTCGACCCAATAAGCGCCCAGGGCGCTTAAAAAATTGATAAAAATGAAAAGGTGCTAATAAGTCAAAATTATTGCAAATTTATACCGTTTTATGTAGTTTTGGTCCTTATTTATGCCTGGGCAATTGAAATTGAGGCCTCAAAAAGGGGGAGAGGGGCTTATAGGGACATGGGGGCTTATTGGGTCGAATATGGTAATAGAAAATACTGTTATCTTGTAATTAAAGTGAAAAATAAAACTGAAACTATGAATAGCTTTAGATGGAAAACATTACAAATTATAGAAGGGGAGTTGTGAAAAAATATTTATTATGCAATATCTAATACTGATATTAATTCATATGTTTGTCGTATTGGCTGTTTTTAGAACTGCATTAACTTTGATAAAATAAACATTATGATTAAGGTAAATATCATTAGCTATAATGCTTTCTATCTTCAAACGATACACATTTCATCAGCAGAATTGATATAATATCATATAAATAAAATATAAATACAGGACATTGATAACGAATCGTATACTGTAAACATACATATTTTGGTGCAATCCAGTCAGGCTAGCATAATGATGAATTTGTACATTCGCATAGAAATATGATTAGCACAATCATGATTAGCGCTAAAATAGCATTAGCGTTAAAATATGTAGATCTACAGTATGAACCACATGCTCCCACTATAGCCAGTGTATGGCCAACCATTAACCTAGCGTTAGTCTGCCCGCAGACCAAAGTGATCAAGTATCCATCACACTCAAGGTCAAAGTAAGTTCAAGGTCAGTAAAAATGTTTTCTATATAAAATGTTTTATCATTTTCCACTTTCATCAGCATTATATTTCGTGATAACCTTGAAATAAACAGTGTTTGGTATTCTAGAATTAGTTACTACTATACATCAGGAAAATAAGAAATGTCCGAAACCTTGAGATGGGTGAAAATGTTGAAGATCCATCAAATTTTTGAAGACTTAAAATTATAATGTGATAATTACATGTATAGGCATAATCAAATCTCATAAACGCAAGTAACTGCCCTATCCAGGTCTCAAACTCAAGATCTACGACATCAAATCGCCGAGCCAATCCTCAAAAAAGAATATTTCAATGTGATAAATATGACCTTGAACTTGACTTTTCTCATTTAATCATGCTTTAATGTGTTCATTCATACACTTATGTGTGAAACGTTGCCTTTTTTTCTTACGTTTGTGTTCATTCATGCATGTCGTGTAAGAACTGTCACCAAAGTTATTTTAAGCATCATCACCTGGCATCGTCCTTCAGCAGAACTGTCATTGTATTCCTTCTGTCTGTATTGAGTTGAGACGCAGCAGCATAGCTCATCGCCAGGCTATCCATACGGAATCCGCCTCTCTTACACAGGTGGCACTTGAGAATGCGAATAAATGTTCGGCGGAAAGCCGTATTAAACATGGTGTATATGATAGGGTTAGCCAGAGAGGCGATATATCCCATCCACACAAAAACAGACATCATTTCCGGCGTCAACGCCACCATACACGCTTCACATGACACAGATAAGATGTTTACGATGAAGAATGGAGTCCATAGAACAACGAAAACTGCAAAAATAATCCCTAAAACCTTGGATGCTTTCTTCTCATTGGAGGTGGCCTTTTTAGACAGAATTTGCTTCATCCCTTGAGATTTATTAAAGCGTTTCAATAGATATTTGATACTCTTTTTCGAAGGGTCATGTCGTTTGAAGTAGACATGCTCTGGTGATTCGGCACTTGGCCGCCTGCTATCGTCGCTAACACAGTGGCCGTTACCCACAGCCGTACCATTACATTTTTGTAAGAGTGGCATCGTTGCATCCTGTGGCACATTCAGACGGTACATGTGGAATGAACTTGGGTTTAAGTTGATGGTAAGATATTCAGACGAAGAAGACGATTCCATATCGTCCACTGATGACTCATACATGGTTGGTCGCATCGTATTATAGCCTCCTTCAGCCAACTGGCTGTGACTATACACACGGTAATGGTTTTCTACTTCTTCCATATCGGGAATATTGCCATGGCTGGCGGACAGTTTCCGAGGAGAACGCTCCTTAGGAGTTTGCTCTTTACTTAGAGAATTTTCCTTACATGGAGAGCAGTGATTGCACTCCTTGCTTGGTGAGGAATGCTCCTTATTAGGGGATCCACAGCTATCCTTTAAACATAGGTCCATTTCTCGTTGGATTTGGAAGTAATGTTGCTTCCATTCTTTGAATTTGAAATCGCGAGTGAGATTCCCACAGCTGTGGAACTGGACTGTCTCGGACAGTCGCTGAGGTGAGGATGTCTTGTTTTCTAGGTGAGGCATGTTGTTATAGGACGCGGCACAGTGTAGACTCAGTCGGTCCCGTTTTATGGCCCTTTGATCCTTCTGAGATCCACATTGACAAAACTCTGATCCAGTATTCACATTACAACTACAAGGACATAGGTTTGACTTAGGAACGAAGTCTCTTTGTATTTCACATGAGCATGTTTCAAGTTTTGCAGCTAAGTTGTGTTCACATTGACATGAATCACGTTTTGATTGAAGTAAATCCGTCCTGGAATCGCACTGACAACTGTCATCATCGGATGGATTTGAGACACGAATCTCCAGACATGACATGGAAGCTGACCTATTGGATTCTCCTTTGAATGGAGAAGGAGGAAGATTGTTTTGGTCGAGTTCAGGTTCTGAGTCCTGCTGAGCGTCGGAAGACGGGACAAGGTCATAATGACCATGAGGATCTTGGGTATCGTGGTTCTGTAAATGAGGATTTAAATTATCCTGTTGAGACAGAATCCCAGCTAACATTGTAGCGTCTGTGTCACTGTTATTTCCCAGGCTCACCTTACGCGATTCATCGTCACTAGGGGGAGATAACATTGTACGAATCACACATCGATTTTCACCGTAGCGATTACGCGGTCGATAATTGTTGGAACGCTCAATATTTTTCATAAGAAGTTGATTTTTCCAAAGTATTCGTATTGTTAGTACATACGTTATAAGCATAATTGTAAGAGGAATATAGAAGGCAAAAATTGAGGCATAAATCACAAAATTGGCGACTTTTGGCACACATAATCCGTCATTGTAAACATTTGCTGTGTCTTTGGCCCCGAATATGAATATCGGACTACTAATGGTGATGGATACCATCCACACAAAAAAGATTTTCAAAACGACCATCATTTTTGTTTTGTTACGTCCATATCTCATCGGATACTTCAGTGTGAAAAAACGATCCATTGACATAGTACACATGTGCCAAATCGAGGCTGTACACATCAAGACATCTACTGCGACCCAGAAAACGCATACGCCAGCATCAAAGGGGAAGTACCCTGGAATTAAATAAAGGTCTACATTAGTATTGGTGATAAAATATATAAATCTGATATTGTTTCAAAAATTTGGCAAGAAATGAAAAATGAAAAAAAAAGGTTTCTAAACTGTGTACCAGGAATCTGGTAGACACATTGCAATAACAAATTTTGATAATATATACAAATTATTACAAAATCATTGAAAATGTTTTAACAATCTAAAAATACATGTATTCATAATGTTATTTGTACAAACTTGGTGCATAAAAGTGAAGCATTGATATAGTCAAGACTCCCTTAGACTATTCAGATATGACAGATTGTCTGCTTATTAAGGTTTATATTCAGTGGTTTATTAAATAGTGTTTAGATTTGATTTGTCTACAATTTCATATTGAAGAGTTGTAATGCAAAGTGTTATGCAAGTTATTCAAAACTCCAAACATTTATATTTATACGATTTGTACATTTATCATAAATAATATTTATAGGCGTGTCTCAAATATTTATTCAATTTGTTGAGGCTTTGGATCTGAGCTGATCATTGCGAACATAATTCAACAGACATTTCTAGTTTCCCATCTGAAATATAAAATAGTATGAAGACTTAATTCATTTTCGTTACCATCAAATCCATGCTGATATTAAGTAGGTAATTTTATGGCTCAGACCCAGTAGGGACTGGGGTATAGTTTACAGTGAATCTGCTGTTAATTCAGGTAGATGGTCTAGTATATTAGCACGTTTCTGACTACCTAGGGATCCAGTGATGTTTTATTTATTGGAATCTTTCACTAGTAGTCCTACCGGACTGAGCTCTGAATTGTTACTGTGTCACTAGATGAGCCTAATTCTTTTTGAAGACGTACTCGTCAAACGCCATTGCTTGAACAATTATATGTTATTGTGTCTTCAACTAAATGTCAGTTAGTGCAGACGTTCCGAGATACATGCCTTAATGAATGAATTATAGTTTCCATCAAAAGTTAAACTTAGTTATCAGGGGAGATATGCTATTTTAAAGGAGAAGTTTGAGTCAAGTAAAAAATTTTTTTTTTCTGAAAGAGAATAAAGGGAGGTTACTCTCTTGTAGAGGCATAACAGATTTTTGATGAAGGAAATTAAAATGGTATGAAACTGATAAAAGGAGAAAAAGTTTGGTTACATATATTTATGTTCTTGTGGAAAAAATTCGTAAAATATTTTATATCCTCATTTTACTTTCTGGTAGATTTTTCAGTGAAAAGTCTAGCATTCTCCAGGTACAATCAACAAAGTCTATAAATACCACTCAAGGGACAAAGAAAACAATATCGCTAAGTGTTCTTCATACACAGGTTAAAGTTGTGTAAAAATTGGCCATCATCATTAACCCAAAGAAAGTGGTCTTATGAAGCAAGTTGTTTTGATATCATTATTAGAGGTCACTAAGACAGTTAGTTTATGTAAATCAGCTGTAGAACATGGTTAAATTTCTTTAAAGTGTAACAAATGTTAAAAAACATTGTGATTTCTAAGAATAAACCTTTTACCAGAATCAGGTCAGATTGGATGCTGTCAAGTCAGTAACACAAGCTACAGAATGTTTGTAATCGAGGTATCGTTTTATCAACAAGTTGTCCCGCATGTTATGTTGTCTTAATAACTTGTTTGTTTCAGTTGTAAAGTTTTCTAAATGATTTTAAAACATCAATAGTTATTTCTATTTTTTACATCCACAACTTGGGTCCAATCTAAACATGTTGCCGACATGTAACTGACGTTGATGGTATAATGTGGTACATAGTTGTACCATCACACGATGACGACAGACATTTATACCACAAAGAGAGAGTTTATTGTAAAATAAAATACCTCTAACATTGCAATAACATAACAAAGGGATGTGTATTGATTCTGTTGTATGTGTCTCCTCATTGCCGTCTTGAATTTGTTCTCTTGAGAAATATTTTGTTAGAGAATTTGGCTGATACAGTAAGTTGCATAATGATTTCATAATTCACAGACAAGGAACATGATTATATTAATTGAAATACGAAATGTAATGTTATAAAACTAAAAAGATGAAAATTAAACAAATTGAAAATATATAGATACCAAACTGACAGCTATAGACACATAACCAATAACCAGTAGTTATCAGAAATTACAATTTTCATATGAAATAAGTTTTCGTGTAGATTGCTTGCGGGGGCTGTAAAGCTATTACGGGATGCATATAGCTGAAGTAATAATCTAGAAAATTCTAATAATAATACATTGTGTATCTATATAGAAATCTCCGCTGAAATTGTATAAATAAAGGAAGGGAATGATTTGTGGGTATTTATATGTAGGCCTTCGTTAATTATATACTGTTGACATGGATGGAATGTTAATGGCAAAGGTTAATTATAATTATAACGAAGATTAAATCAATGAGGAAGAATCTACATCAATAGATAGCTGATGTAACTTTTATGTGTATCATTTATGTGATCACTGTTAAACTTGACTACGAGAATTATCTGGGATCGGCAGTGTCAGTATGAAAATAATTTTTTGGTATCGATTATCAAATATTTGTGTCACTTGATGATTAAAACAGTTTTGAATGTGATAAGGAAGGCTTGTATGTCATTAAGTCCGCCTCGTCAATCTTACGTGACGTCTATCCATCAGAGAGAAAATGTTTCCTCACCTTCGTGAAAAATTGTATCTCCATAGACCTTTATCATATCGACTTCCCAACCTCGTGTATCATTTTCTACAAATGTGTGTTTCTTTAAATTTTACAGGGATGATAATGTTATAGATCTACATTGGCTTGGTTATGTATTTGTTTGTATTCCACGTCCTTTATTAACATTGGTTATTTTAGGGATGTGCCAGAATGTTTCTGCAACTGTGTCTTCGCAACCCCAACCAGAGAGGAAGCAAATGGGGGATCTTTAACTGACCGTCACCCCTGCAGACATTATGTAAACTCTGTTAAAACAAAAGCTGGAAGAGTTCATTATACAATTTCAGTGGTGAATGTGTTAAAAAAAATAGGCCCCTTTAATTGAGAAGGATAAGTATATGAACTAAGTTATGTATCATTTGTCACAAAGTTGATTGTTGTTGAAATGATTTCATACTATGATTTCTTGAAACAAAAAGCTCAAATTTGTTTTGTGAGATCAGAGCCATATCTTATATTGGAATCAATTCTGAAAAAAATGTTGTTGTTGACTTCCAATCATGTTTTTGAAGAGCACATAAGTTCATTAAGTTTATATAAAAACACTCTTATCTCAGAATGCTCTGTTGTAGTTTCAAGTTGTGTAATGAAATCCCACTAATCTGACCCCTGTTGTGTTGTACAAGTTCGGTGAGTTTAGATGATGAAATGCTCCCTTGTCAAGGTTGAGGAGTTGGTGTGCCTGTCTTTGGAAAACATAGCAAATTTTCATCACAAAAAAAACAACAACTGAAAGATGTTATTGCAAAAACTTAGCATCTGGATAATGCTAAATTTACAATACTACATCATTTTTTGGCTGATGTGAATTTGTTCCTATCTGTCTGATGTCTTTGACAGACAGATGAAGACAAGGAATACCAGGTCATGACATTCTGGGAATGGCTAAAATTCCTCAAAGAAATTGCACACCAATACACAAAGCCGTAAACTCATAACTGGACAGAAAAACCAGAGAAAAACCCATCAAACCCGTGGTAGGATTTCCATGTTTGCTACACAGTAGTTCTGATTTATGTATAAATAAGCAATCTAGTTTTCTATGAATGTGCATTTCCATGGTATTAGATGTTGAGGTCTTGAGGAACACTGACAATGTTCATTTTACATTTATGAGGTTTTTACATCGGGAAGTCGAAAGTATGGGAGGAGAAAATTTATTCTCAGTAAATAATGGACAAGAAACACTGGTAACTTTGAGTTATCACCAATAATGTAAAAATTTCATGACCGTCAAGCATATTAATGAACAAGACTGCATGAAAAGCATTTGAATGATAGTGCCATATCAAAGTAATGTGTAACATTTCCATTAATTTAAAGAGTATGTCTGACTCGAATTATTGTGATTTAGACTTGTATCCCCAATCCCAACAATGTGAATATTAGTCTGGAATGTGAGAAATTTCTGATCTGTTTCAAATGTGTTTCACAGTCTTGAAAGGATTAAGATCTCTATAATCTTCTATGCTGAAACTGTTACCATCTCTATATATGTATGCTGTGAACTAATTTTGGATACAACTCATCAATTATACATGTGTAGTTATCAGAATTAATTGGTAGTGTTACACCTTATAGCTGGTGTGACGTACTTTAATCCTGTGTACTAACTCTGTCTATAATTTTTCTTAATAAAGGCTAGACTAATTTAACATTTCTTTATTTAGACAAGACTTATTAAAATTAATATTATCAACAACAAAAAATAATAATAATAAAAAAAGTGAACACTCCCCCTCCCTTCAAAAAATGAAAATAAAATCAGAAACAAAGCAAAACCCATCAAAAGATATCTTAACCTATCAAATAAATGTGGTTGCTGTGAAATATAAAGTGGACACTATAGGAGTGTTTCATGCATTAGATTGATTAAATGCCGTGTATTTGAGTCAATCTTTAGTTTGGATCGAGGCCCAGTCAGAATCAGAATGTTGTCCTAAGTTGTTGCTAAGTGATATGAAATGTCCATCATGCATAATTAATAACAGATGTTTTGAAGAAAATAAGATCAGTCTAAAAAAAGTTTATTCTGATTGATTGATTAATTACATAACTAGAATATTATGTTTATATTTTCTTTGATAATAAACTGCCTTATATTTAAAGTTTCTGTATGTGTTTATCTTTGCAGGTAAGTGAACTATTTTGAAGATTTACAGAGAAAGAAGTTTTTGTGTGTATGGTTGCTTTGTGAGGTCAGCTGATCCATCAGGTAAAATACATTTTAATTAGTTTTGTATTACCACATGACCTTGATCCGTGCACTCTAATTGCTTACAATCGATATAAAATACAATGAAATATATTACTGATGTATCATTGTAATTCTTTTGTATACAGTGCACCAGACAGTTGTTGTTACAGTTCATAGCTAAAACCCTGGTCACGTTTCAAATTTCTATTCTGAATTCTTCATTTATATTCTGCTTGCATGCTGGAGCAGTGCATGTGCTTTTTGCAATTGAAATTAATTTTTCAAATAAAAAAGTAGTCCATACCATTATATTCTCTAAATAGGAAAATCCATAGCACTCTATATAATGTATCAAATTCTATAGCGTTATCAATGGCTGCTTGTCTGGTCTATAGAAAGCTGGTGTATTTACACAGCAATTAAACCAATCTATATTCCAGGTATGGAAACATATCCCAGCTGTCGGTTCAAATCTTTGTATGATATTGAGCGATTAAAACCAGTTAAGTAACTGCAAGTCATCTCGACAGAGATGGTCCAATTCAACTGGCTCTATTAATCATTCTAGACAGTGTCAGTATCTCAAGTCTCTCGCTATCCTAAGTTAATATTTTCTAAGGACTTTTTTTTCAATTTTGAAAATTTCCCTACGCTGGTGTGGGAGAACTTGTTATGTGATGGGTGGCTATTGTCTGTGGTCAAGAATGACCGCATGACCATGAAATGACCCATAAAATCATTTCCCTGATAAAATATTTTATTTTAGATGGTAGTGACTTCTTGAAGTTTTTGTCCAATGTTTTGGTAACTTATCAATAGAATTGACCAACATATAGAACCTTTATTACAAAAGGTTATTTTCTTGTAAATATAAATAGAATTATGACTGTAAGAATACAAACATATTAAGACCAATTTTACATCATCTTAGGTGGGTTCACATTTAGGCTTCGATATCTAAAACAATTTCTTCAGGATCATATATGCTTAAAGAATACTTTTATTGATTGTTTTTCCTGAATTAATAAGAAAAAATAGTCAAAAAAACCTCATCTTACCAAATTGACATACTATTTGTTGAATTATATTGATCACATCAAAACATAGAATTTAGGTAGGTTGGGGGGTTGGTTGGTTATATCTCTCTAAAATCACCCAAGGGACAAAGAAAACATGGTCGTGGTCGCCACTTGTCCTTTAAACGCAGGTCAAGGTTGGCCTTATTAAACAGAGGTGTCAATGGCAGCTAAGGCAGTTTTTACTGTACACATTCTACAACGTATTCTTAGGTATAGACTGTGTGAACCCACAAACTGTCTGTCATATTGTTGTTAACGATTGGCAGTAATCTGCTCTGATATGGAGCAAAATAATGTCATATTTTTGCAACGACACAAACAACTTGTACCTGTTAATGCATGGAATAATCTACCCTAATCAGGGGTGGCCAAATAAAGATAAGAAAAATTCTCGGTTGCCGAGCCTGAGAATGTCATGACGTTGCCATGGGAGCCGATCAAAGATAAATGTCTCAGTATCCGAAACCTATCCCTTTATAGTGATTGGCTGTGCATAGTCATATTGTAGTAAATGGAGGGGCTAGACTGTTCAGCCCTGTGAGACCTGTCGTCTGCTGTAGGCAACATTCTTGTTGCGAAGAAATCTGCACCATTGACAGTTTGCTAGACAGATACATTTTTGAGCATAATGTCTAGCATAGTAAAAATATGGTCAATTTTCAGGAGGAATATTATCTGTTAACTTGGTCACACTTATTTCTCCAGAGATTTTATGGAGTAATTTGCTGTTAATATAGGCTTCAATTTTTTGTGCTTAGATTTGAAAGCAATGTTGGATTAACACAAAGATGAGTTGAAATTCCATTAAAATTTGTAAATTTGCTATGTATATTGAATAAAAAACATCATTATACAAATGTTCAACACAGAAAATGCTGAAGCACGTAACTTGTACCAAATTTATCCACTTGGAATGGAGGGAAAGTTAAAAAAATGTTTTGTAGAAAAGTAGAAAGTAAAAGTAGAAAATATCATGTGTAATTTCACTCTGAACTTGTCTGTGTCATTGATAAACTCAAGCCAGTCCATTGAGTGTTTTAAGTAGCCCTAAACTTCTGCAGTTTATTTAATATCGAAAAAGATTTCTTATGGCAAAACATTTTGCTCCCATATGGAATCTTGACAAATCAGTTTTTGAGGAGATCGGCTATTTTATATGACCACATTGGTCTGGTGGGAGCTATGTTAAGCTACTCTCTGGTCATTTGTCTACAAATGGTCTTATCTCTTTCATTGCCATTGTCTGGACATCCAGGGATTGACTTGTAACCTCTGACCCCTATAAACCAAACATGGACTGTGCTGATGTTTGTTTCGAAGTTTTTTTTATTGGTTTGGAGGGGTGTTTTTTTATACATCATCTAAGGGGTTCTGAGATGAACACAAAGATTGTTAGAAATAGAATCATCAGCATTGTTTCAGGAGTTTCATATCACTCGGGATTGGTGTTCCTTGTCTACACAGATTATCACAGTCTGATGACGAACTGGTGGTGGTGATGACAGAATGGCATTTACAGCCCAGACAAACATTGAAGGATCTTATTTATATATAGATAAATCATAACACCAGTGGTCATTGTGTCAAACAAAAAACTTTTATATCTCTGCTGCCTTTTGGCTGTGAACCAAATGAAAAATGTGAACATTTGAGAGAATTATCTCCCTTTATTATTACTTTGGTGTGGTAACTAGGTTGATAAAGTGATAAAGTTATCTTCTAATGAATTTATGTATTCAATGGCAGGGTGGTAACTAGGTTGTGAGCCCTGAGAGTGATTTAACCTCTGTGTAAATTACCTCCCTTTACCTCTGTACTTGGTTGTGAGCCCTAAGAGTGATTTAACCTCTGTGTAAATTACCTCCCTTTACCTCTGTACTTGGTTGTGAGCCCTAAGAGTGATTTAACCTCTGTGTAAATTACCTCCCTTTACCTCTGTACTTGGTTGTGAGCCCTAAGAGTGATTTAACCTCTGTGTAAATTACCTCCCTTTACCTCTGTACTTGGTTGTGAGCCCTAAGAGTGATTTAACCTCGGTGTAAATTACCTCCCTTTACCTCTGTACTTGGTTGTGAGCCCTAAGAGTGATTTAACCTCTGTGTAAATTACCTCCCTTTACCTCTGTACTTGGTTGTGAGCCCTAAGAGTGATTTAACCTCTGTGTAAATTACCTCCCTTTACCTCTGTACTTGGTTGTGAGCCCTAAGAGTGATTTAACCTCTGTGTAAATTACCTCCCTTTACCTCTGTACTTGGTTGTGAGCCCTAAGAGTGATTTAACCTCTGTGTAAATTACCTCCCTTTACCTCTGTACTTGGTTGTGAGCCCTAAGAGTGATTTAACCTCTGTGTAAATTACCTCCCTTTACCTCTGTACTTGGTTGTGAGTCCTAAGAGTGATTTAACCTCTGTGTAAATTACCTCCCTTTACCTCTGTACTTGGTTTTGAGCCCTAAGAGTGATTTAACCGCTGTGTAAATTACTTCTCCTCTTACCTCATCATTACACCCTGTCAGATTATCATTGCATGATCATATTTCATTTGCTTTGACAGACCATCAGAGGTGCCCATTATGTGTGTGGATATAACCACAGGAGATAGATGGCACTGCCAATATTTATGTACAGGCCACACAAACATGGCTGATTACAAGACGAAGGTATTGACCCCCATCTCCCCTCCCACCTCCCCCTCCCCCCTCGCTCTCTAAGGATGTGTTGGCCTCCTCATTGATCATTGTACTGATCATGTGACACAAAAACAGACAAATCCGTGGTTGATAAATCACAAAAATTGTAAATCTCTTCAATTGTATGGGTTAGCCCTTACCTAAAGTCAATCCTTTATCATGATCAGAACTTACATCCACGATACTTCTTGTATCTTTGATTGAACAAATGATAACATATATACTATCCAACCTCGTCAACTCAAACTCAACTTGACAAAGGTAAATCTCTGAATCATCAAAGTGTTTAAGGTACTTGTCAAAACTGGTCCTTGTCTAATCTGTATCCCTGTGTATTATGACAATTGTAAACATTTTCTTTCTTGATTTATAGTATTTAAACCTGTATAATCTGGAATACTGGCTATACCGGCCAAATATGCTGGTCCTGGGGACATCCAGCTGAGACATGTTATAAAATTCTTGGCCCTACAAGTGGGTCAACAAAGGCCTTCAAATCAAACAAGGTCTTCATGTCATATTATGTTCAACTGTGCTTGCATATATATAGGTATTCTGTAAGGACTGGGTGTGAAAGAGAATACATTATTTATTCCAATAAACGCCCATGGGGGCCTGAAATTCAGACATTTGATCTAGAATTTAAATATTTGAATGTTTGTGTGTAGGGCAGGTTTTAGAAAATAGATAAAATTGCATAGTCGATGCATGATGTTTATTGTTGAAGATGCAGTGTCACTATACCATGGCTTCGATTTCCTCTGATATAAATCATTCTATCTTTTACTCTTCTAATATGAAGAGGGAGAGATTAAAACCTTACATCTGTTTTTGACGGTTGAAGTGTTTCTTTAAAAATCTCTTATACCTAGCTAATGGCTTAGTTATAGAGATGCTAGCTGTATCAACTCCAACTGTCTCTGGTATTAAAGCTCTCTTTGAAAAGATTCCTTATTTGATACAAAAAAAAGTCAAGTATGAGAACGCTGGATTGAATTTCAGATATGGTGAAAAAATCCAATGAAAGTGGTATCGGATGAAGGCCTGAGATTTGTAACAGTTTCTTTGTGTGGTGTAAATTGATATCTTGTTGGCTTCTGAGCCCGGTAGCTGACAGACACTTTTGATACTGTTGCTGTACGTGGTACTACGGCTGATCAGGTTAGGCAGGTTGGTCATTACACCAAGAAATTGAACAAACAACATTAACCTGACCATTACAAACTCCTTATACTATCCCCTAATCTAGTCATGTGACACAACCCAGACACTCAGGTCTCCACACTTAATGAGGGTTCAAGGTCGTCCCTAATCTAGTCATGTGACACAACCCAGACACTCAGGTCTCCACACTTAATGAGGGTTCAAGGTTGTTTCAAGGTCAACGGCCCATTAGGGCCTCTAATCTTTTGTTTGTCAATATCATTTCAAGGTCATTAGTTCCTGATCGTTCTTTAGGCACTCAGTGGAAGATCAAAGTGAGAGCAGAACCACAAGCAAATGTATTTTAGATTATAAATACTTCAATGTTAAAACAATGGTCTTTGTTGTTTGTCTACCATAAGGTTAATCTATAAATGCTTCAATAGGTATGGGTTTTTTTCAAGATCATTTTGTCAGTAATGAAGGTTATTCTTTGTTTATCGATCATTTCAAGGTCATCACAACTCTACAAAGTACTCTGTTCCTTATGTTGGTATACTATGAAAAACAATGGCCTTTCAAAATTAATGGGCATTCAAGGTTAAAAGTCACAAAATAGAACTTAGCTTTTCAAAATGACTTTCTCTTTTTCATCAAAATTCTCTCAAGGTCATTGAATCTTCAAGGTCATGTTTCTCTTTCTGATCAAAGTCTGCTCAAGGTCATTGAATCTTCAAGGTCAACAATATTTCAATCAAGCTAAAAGTTCTTTTGACACAGTGATTCTATTTCAGTTAGATTTTGTGGTATAAATTGGTTAAAATTGAAAAAAAAAAGAATCATGTATCATAAATTACAAAAATCATGAAGGTCAGATAAAAATGAGAAGATTCCCCAATGATAAAGGAAATGTTATCAAATTTTGCATGTCTTATCACTGTTGTTGTAAGTTAGGTTGACTGGTACTGTGATATTTTGGAGATATGATACTGGTACATGCAATTTGTTTCCAGGTTTTTGCGTGGTACAGGACGAGATAAAATAAGACAGTTTCCTATCCATTACTTGGCTACACAGATGTGTGTATAGATTTAAACTCTTTTCACTTTAATGAAAATTTATATAGGAACAGACTATGGTGGATATCAACTGAAGATATAGACAGGGTCAGCCGATATGGTGGCTGTTTAATCTAGGAAACAAATTGGTGGCTTTTTAAAGCATCCATTGTCCATATATAACCCTGAGACGGTTTTTAAACTTGATCTCGAGAAAGGCTGTGTTTGGAATATTGAATGCATCTTTGGATAATATCGGATGTTGTAGTTAAAGACTACATTTGTATTAACTGCAGAGTTCTGAGGTCGGATTTCATAGCAGAGTTTCAGAATGAAGAAGATTTTTCTGCCTAATCTGGTCCTTGTTTTATATAGAGAATAGGAAATAAACAGTTCATATAAATTCGTCTACTCTAGGTTTGAATTTATGTTTAAAAATCAAGTTTTTAGTAAAAATGTTTTTGTTTGTTTATTGTTGTTGATATCATGTATAAACAACTATTGTTGATATATGATACTATCTACTGTCATGTCTGGGATTTGTTCAACTGTTGATGATACATGTGTTAAAATCCTTTAATATAAAAAATAAACAAATAGATGAATGTCATGTTTATTTTGTTTGTGATATTATGTAAACAGCTACTGGATGATTTGATACCATTTAGACTTGGTTGGCATTTGTTTGACAGCTGATGATCCATATGTTAGTATTCTTACAGAATTAGAATTCATGAACAGATAAATATTTCAAATTATCATTTGTCATTATATTTTGACATTGCTTTGAATGCAATAAATTTTGATTTTAAGATTATTATTTTCAAAGAAGCCATTTTGAATAACAAATGTGATTTGGTAATGCTTTGAAAGTTAAAAAATGATGTCATCGGTATCAGATACCCCCATTACTGTTCTGTAATACAGTTTAATGCAGTATATCTCCAAGATATATGTGTTGGCTCACAAAAGGATATTTGCCATTCAGCAGCAAGTTATATTGCTTTGGTATACAGATTATAAAAAAAAATACCTGATGTAAGAGCTCATGATTACAGACAGATGGTAAATACCAGTATTTTCTTATCTGCTTGAAATTGATCACATTGCAATATTTAGATAACATTAGAATAGTTTACACAGGGGATAGTGTTAAATGGAATAACCAATCATTTCTATTTAATCTGAGGTAGAGTAAAACCATATCCCAAAGGTTAGGCAACCTTTGTAATCTTTGTATATTAGCTACAGGTACGGAAAAAAGATCTGGCTTTTAACAACTTGCAGGTCCAAAATCAAGGCCATTTGACTAGATCCATAAGGTCAAGGTCATTTCAAGTTTTAGTTAACAAGGTAAAACTTGTCATTTCAAACCCACCTTTTAATGTCACAAATGTTTACTGTACTTTCACTGTTTAAAGTGTCAACATTTCCCTACTAGGGCCACTACTGATAATGTCTTCTTATCCTGAAGAGTCAAGTCAGAGTATAGATCACACTTTAGCTTGCAAAGCCAGTATATCTTTCATGTGTAGAGTCAAGGTCATCTTTCATCTTACAAGGTCAGGGTTATCTTTTATGTGTAGACTCAAGGTCACCATTGAGCTGACAGGGTCAGGGTCACACTTCAGCTTAAATGGTCAGCGTTACCCTTCTGACTGAGGTTTAATAATTACCAGATTTTTGTGACAGCTTAATCATTTCCAGTTTAATGTGATAGTGTCACCTTTAGCTGAGTAATGATAAGGCAATGCTTAGTACAAGGAGGTCGCTGCTGTTGTATACACTATAAATGACAATCTACTCCTTGACCACTTATATTGATTAATTACTAGAAGATGTGTTACACCATTGTCATGAGTTGATGTGATTCGTTACTTGTAATAGGTGTTCTATTTCAGACCAAGGAGGCACACGGCAAATTGGTGACGAACCGAGAACTTTTGAGACGAAATAATTATAATTCATTAGAGATTTGATGGCTTTGTCTATATCAAGTAACACTAGGATATATAGAGTGTCGAGGGAAATCACTCTCTGTCAGTGTCAGTCATCGGTCAGTCTGCAGTTATATTTGATGACCACTGGTCATTCTGTATCTTTGATGACCTAATGATTGTAGCTCTTCTCTAGAATGTCTAAAGAAAATATGTCATGTGACATTTTCTGATTTCCTCTGTCTAGATCTGGCTTCAGTTTCTGTGTTAAGTACTATGTGTATTTTTTCTCTCTCTCTTTTTTCTTTTTGATATTTAATCTTATGAGTATTTCATGGATTTATTTTTCTTTTTCAATATTCCCACATTACAATTATCGTCTTCTGATTTAAGGTTAAGGTGTTATATAAGGACAAAGAGGTCAAATGAAGTCACTAGGGTCAAGGATGAAGGTCAAATTTTGAATCATTTTCCTCTGAAGCATTTTGTTATTAAGCTATATGCACTGAAGTGTATCAGGATTGCACTTAACATTTCTCTGCTCAGACTCCAGAATTGATATTGGTTTTGATCCATCACATGCCTCTGGATCATTTACATGTTAAACTTATCATCGATGAAGAGGTGTTAAATTTATCATCGATGAAGAGGTGTTAAATTTATCATCGATGAAGTGGGAAACCTTTCAATAGTTGCAGATACCAGAACCAAGGGTTATAATACAGGCAGAGAAGGTTGGGAGAAGACTGATAAGAGATCGTTACTATTATCACAGCAGAATTATGTCTAAATGTGCATGATGATTGTTCAGGTCAGATTTCTCTGATGGCTCTCAGAGAGGTGGGATGTCTGGGGTAATAAATAGATAGTGGTCTGATAGGGGGACCAGTGTTATCACAGAGGTCCATCCCCATAGATCAACATCATCATCATATTGGTCTAGCTACCCTTTAATGCTGATGCTGTTTATATACAAGCAGATATAATCCATAGAATCTTTAATGATTCAAGTATAATTTGTAATTGAATTCCAAAATCTCAGCTATTGCCGATACAGGAATATTTGAAGTCCATGTGCAGTGTCTGCTAGCTATGTAGGTGTTCCTGCATGGTTTTAATCTTATCTTTAATACTGGAAAAATTTTAATGAAAAGGATTGCTCCTTTAGATTATCGGCTCTTAAAAGTTATGCATAAATATCTTATGCAACAATTTATTCTTCAAAGCATAATATGTTTTTAATTTTTTTTCTTCTAATTGGAAGTATATTACATAAAGATTTAAATATCATTATGCTAATGTCTTATCCAAGTGTTTAATTGTATATAAATATGCTTTAAGGCGGTAGCCCATTCCATATTCCCACAAACCCGATTACTGTGTATTCAGAAGCAATTAAAACAACATCATATTCTTTTTCATCTTCTCATTGATATGGCAGAATTGATTTTTTTGAACATTTTCTTATTTCCACAATTAAAATTAGTGGATATCAATGGCCCAGTGGCTAAAGTGTCTGACATTCTACAGATTTAACTAATTCACCCTTAAGTACTTATTTAGGCTCTCCTAAATTAAGGACTAGAGCAGTCCATTATAAAATTTTGGGGTGAATGAATAAATATTCTTAGTTGTTGATTGTAAGTATTAAAAGGTGGAGCTGACACATAGTACTCATAATTATTTCGTGGTTTTCCGCATTTAAACAAAAACAATACAAAGCACTCTCTTTCTGTGGCTATGTATCTCAAATATTTATGCTGTATTCATGCATTCATGAATATTTCTTCTTCAATTTTTTATGACTTTGGTGATGAAAACAAGTTGTTAGGTGCACATAATAAAGATCTATGACATTTGGAATATTTATAAGCATTATTGATATTCAGGAATGGACATTTTACATCAATATCTGACATATAAATAATGACTGTCTGTGTTGTCTTTGTTAAAGTTCTAGTTACACTTTTATTTTTAATCTATGTTTACTGTAAATCTTATGTATTTTGTTACAGTAATGTTGATACCCACTCATCCCCCCCACCTCCCGCTTCTTCTTCCCCCTCCCTCTCTCCCTCCTTCCCCCCTTTCCCCCCATCCCCCCCTTTCCCCTCCCCCTCTTCTTTCTCTTACATTTCCCCTTCTTCCCCTCTCCCCCTTTTCTCTCTCCCTTACCCCCTTTTTCAAACCTCATCCAATATTCTTAAACGCTTTAAATCTTCACCTCATCAACCCATTGAATACACAACATTTTCCTGATAATTAATCATTTTGACATTAACACCTTGTTATGTGTTAAGTGTGAAGATTCCTCTTCTGAAACTGTTACCACAGTAAGGCTCGCCTAGTGGATTCTATCACTATGGAGACATCCAAATCCCCTATTAAATACAATGTCCACTTATTTTCAACTGATTCACCCCTGAAGACACATATAAACTCTTCTGATTCAAAGCTTGGAACAGTTCATTATCAAATTTTAGGGGTGAAACATGTTAATACTTGGGATTGGATTCCATCTGAGATTGGTACTAATGGTCGTTACAGATAAAATATTTCTGTAGAAGCTGATATTATTAATTCATTGGTAATTAAGGCGGTATCGGAGATTTAGGAGTCATTTCAGTTCAACATTTATCAGTATGATGGAGATTTGGAGATATTTTACCAATCTGTAACTGTCATATTTTTTTATGCATGCATGAACAAATGTACTTCAGTCTACTGGATAACCTTTACGTCAATTCAAATGATGTAAGCCACATTCTACCCATCATTTTTAATAACAGATTTCTTTGTGGTGTTTGTGAAGTATAGTTTCCTGTCTCTAAAGCTGCTGCGAGTACCTGAATCCTGTGTTTGATAGTATATCTTCATACATTTTATCTGGTTGTCTATCTCTTTATGAATTTAATGTATACAAACCTTATCTATATCTCCTCTTTAACGTTTGAAGGTGTAAATTTAAAGCATATTTCATAAGATCATGCTCGATTACAAGTCTGTCTCCCAGATGTGTATAATTCATTTACCTCTGAAGACTATTTGAACTCTTTAAATTCAAATACTGGAATAATTTATTATGAATTTTCAGGGGTGAATGAGTAAAATGTACACCCCCCCACCCCTACCCCCCCCCCCCCACCCCTATCACCATATATATACATGTCTGGGGGGTAGTCCCAAATGGACTATTGATATGGTTACAATAATGGCTTCCCCATGTCAGATTATTTGATTACGAAATCAATGGTAAACCACTTAACATCTAATGCTTGATATAAATGTTTTGTGTTTATTTATTCATAGAAAACATTGTCAGTGTGTTAATTAACTTCTGTGTAAATGGTTTAAGTAGACCCATATTTAAATTATTGTGTAAAAGATTCAAATGGATGCATATATAGTCTCCAAGGATCTTAAGAGAATGGCATATTTAAAAATTTGAAGGTACAAACAATTTATTGGACTAGAAAACTATCTTTCTAGGTCTTGCTATTTATGTTTACATTAATTCAAATGTTTACAGCAAATTCATGGTTATATATATAGCATAGTAGTTTTCATTCTCAGTCAAGGTTTTTATGAGATGTCTGTAGTGTGTGCATAATTAAATGTGCTTATAATGACAAAGTAATTTTGTTGGTCCAAGAGTTTTGTTATAACCATGTTTTTACTTAAAAAGTATCAAAAGCATTATGGATAGTTCAACAATGAATCAAAAGATAATGTTATCAAATGAAATTATCAAATTTGTCGTTTTTCCAAGTTTGACCGTTCTTGAACAGGTGTAGAGGATTAACGCTAAATTCAGCAATTTTAATAGGATCTATTCCTGACCATACATCAGTTTCATTTTGGTAAAAAGGTCTTAATTCAGTTTAAAAATAAAATTCATCTCTCATTTCAATAATTGTCCGTATCTCTCAGTCAAGTGTTTCTATGAAATATTCCCAGATATTACAATGGCGTTGTTTTTAATTTGATCACGAATGAAATGGTTAATGAATCTTATGCAATACACTTGGGGTTAAATGAATGTTCATAACTGTCACAACTCACAAAAATGTCTCCGTTCATTAGATTATAGAGAGGATAAAGGCAATCTTAAAAATGGAGATTTTAAAACATGTGAATATTTCCACTGCCTGAACTTGACGCTTGGGAGCACGACAAGGAAAAGCTCTTACAGAAGAGATTTTATATCTGAAACAAATCTTGTCTTCAAATAATGCTTTTTGTTTGTTTTAAAATGCTGGAAAACTCTCTCTTTGCAAAAAGTAACTTTATCTAAAAAGGCCTGATTTCAAAACAACCACTCACTCTCAAAAATGTCCCTCTTCTCAAAAATCTTTCTTTTTTATTCAGAGACTGATTATGAGATTTCTGTAAGAGCTCTCAAAAAGCCTTCTTTTCATTCAAAGACTCCATATAAGAGATTTATAAGCTCTCAAAAAACCTTTTTTTTCATTCGAAGACTCAATTTGACTTCAGTGAGAAAACACTGTCACTGATCAGAGAAAAGGCTGACTCTCAGCCGAGTGTCTCTCAACCAAATTTCCTGCGGTCACAAACTGTTTGCTAATGACACCAATTGTCCTTATTGGGGTTGTCCAGTCGGTGAGTGACCATTACTAAGCCATTTTATGTTTGTCATCATCGTACAGCCTTTACAAGTTGGAATCTGGGCTTGACAGCTAAGTTGACCCTCAAAACCTCCTCTTAACATATCTGTACTTAGATCTCAGATCATCATGGATTTTTCTCTCATTTAGCATTGTAGTATTTTGATTCTCTAATTCTCAGACATGTTTGGAGAAATCACAATTGTCTCAATATCCTCTTTCTTTTACACTTCTTTACCTTGGTCAGAGTGCTAGTTGTTCAGTTCTATTTTATCATATATGTGGTCCCCATGGCCATTGGCTCATATCTTTTGAAAAATCTTTTGAAATCTTGCTGGCAATTTGTGCAGAATAAAGATGTTACTGTAATGGTCACAATGGGTATTGCCTTTACAGTATGCTGTTCCTTATAGGGATACATTCTGTTGTTTTCATCCTATCACAACTGTGGACGCTGGTGGATTTGATTACAGAACACAACTTAACATACAGATCTGATAGAAAAATTTCCCAGAACAGGAAAAAAGACTTTTACCCTAGTAGATACCACAGCAATTATCTACAATTACATAATTTGTCCTGAGAGGGTTAAATTACTTAACGACGTTCGCGTATGATGTCGATTTCATTTATAGATCTCCGTTTTATCTATATTACTTTAGGATTGCATGTAAGAACAAGTAATTGTTATAAATATATAGCCTTTATTACTCCTCGTGTCAGTCATGCGAACCAGTTGTGGCCTTGATGGCTGCATGTCTTCACTATAAACCACTACACGTTCGTATGCGCCTTACCAATGTTGATGATACAATTGGGAGTTGTATTACGTTCAGTTCCGTTCTTATGATTTCAACCTAATTATAGAGGTGGCAATGCTTTATTGCCCTCCTTTTCGCAGAACAATTCTGAAATTTCCATAGGTCTGCACTATTTTATTGCACTCCGTAGTAAGTTACTGCTTTCCAGTTATATTTTCTGAGGTTTCATAGTTTTGTAATATAATTGTATCTTATAAATTTCATTCATTTCATACTTTCCTGAAGTTTTATTTTTGTTTTGAATATTGTATTCTCTGTGCTTGCCTGTTCGTGATTTTCACTGTTTTGTCATAAAAATGTAAGATCCATTTTCATTACACCCTTGAAATCTTATAAAGTTTCAGTTTTAAAACATTTTATTTATAAGTACATCTTCAAAGGTTTATTGAATTTTTCTTTTCTTTTCTTTTGTCTCCAGTACCATTCCATATATTAAGGTTAATATTATTGGCTCCAAAGTTTATTTGTACTGCCATTAAGCTTGGCTGTGGAAAAAAAATCATTACAATTGTTCAGCTCCTTTTAGAATCGGCATTAGACACCCGATTATTCACCTTGAAAACCGAAATAAATCTATGTGATGATTTTTTGTTATTATTTCTTATCATTCTTCAATAGGAAATGTCTTAAACTTTAGATATATGTTAAAGAAAATCATATGTACATGCAGTAGTTAACCATAGTATTTAAAGCCTGTGGATTCAGATATGCTTGTTATAATTATCACCATGGCTGCTAGCTGTTGTTTTTTGAGATTTTTTTTAGTAAGATTTGAGTTCATTTTGTTGGGCCAATAAACTTTGATGTAATGGCAAGTTAAACCATCAGGTTTTACTACGAGCGAAAGGACCTATGTGGAATCTGCCTTAAGTATTGCCGTTTCTGGCTGATCACGTATTAAGATAAGATTTGAGAATACGCTCACTTTGCTCACTTCTTGCGCCAACTCTAGGGGAAAATCAATATCACATCAAACATTTAATTATGAGTAATATGGCTAGTAAGTAAGTTGTTCCCATCTGTTTATATAATAATTACTATGTTACGAGGGTTTGAATGCCATGTTCCCGAGGGTGTCCCCCTAATTGGAAAAACCAGCGTAAACACAAGTTCATTCCTAACAACGTATTTAAAGCCTCTCGCAGCATGCACTGTCATGTTTCCGGCTCCGTCATGTGACACATGTTTGACGTCTGCTTTGTCGTAGAGACTAATTCATGTTAAACCTTTTAGAACGTCATCGTTAACGATTATCAGTCGATGTGCCTCCAACTCGTAAATAATTCTAATCGACGAATGTATCCTAAAATAAATGAACAAATTCCGACTTTAACTGTGACTATTTTCCAAAATTGTTTCAATTCGTTCAGAGATAAAAAATATCATCTGTCAGCGATTTATCTCATTTGCTTTAGAAAACCAGCAGCATTATTCTTCTGTTGAAAATTTATTGTTTTAGATACAGGTTTAATTACAAACAATGCCGTTTTAACAACCACCATCAATCTCTGCCTGTTAATTTTGTGTTGACGATTAATCAATCGATGATAATAATTATTTTAAAGTATAAAAAATTTAGAAAAAGTTTTTGAATTTGCTATTAAGAGGAATTCCTTTCCCATTTGATCTCAAGGTTACGGAATCTTAACATATTTCATGTTGGATCAGATAAAGAAAACTTAGTTTAAAGTTGTTTCTGGATATGAGAGCCTGCATAGATGTTATCAAATAAAATGTCTTGGTTATTTCCTCTCCATGTGCTGTATAGGTGCCGCCATAGAAAAGGTGCGTCAGATTTGTACCTTTTCATGATGGATTTTTTTTTGGTCTCAAACATGATACCAACAGCGATGGTGAACAGATTAAAATTTCTTACAAATTATCTATTCCAGTCCATCATACTTACAGTAAATCTATATAATCCAATGCAATAATCCAATTTTGATTGGGTCTGGAAGATGTTTGTTTGAAACAGCAATAATCGTAAGTTTTCATAGGATAACACGATTTAACCCAAGTGATAAGACAAGGTCAAGGTCAGGAAATTGGACTTATAGACTTTATACCAGGCAAAGGATGACTTGTTCAGTCTCTTATATTCATAATAAAAAAAAAGACATGTTTTAATTTATGTTTAGTGCAGATGGATATGAGATATATGAAATAAAAAAAAGGATGCTGTAGCCAATTGAAAACAAACATAATTGTTTTTTAACCAATTTAGCTCCAAGTGCCAACTTTGGCTAAAAAAAATATAATAGTAAATAACTATATATACTATATTTAGACTGTCTTATAAAGTCACATTCTATTTGTGGGAGTCAATAGTAAGGCCTGTAAGAGAAGCAATCAAATCACCAAATATAGAAAATTCTGTTGACCAAGTAAACAACATCCATAAACGACAGTCAGCGAGCAGTATGTATTTTGTGCCATTTATATAGCAGCAGACACACCAACAGGTAGGTTATGATATTGGACAGACTTAATTATCGTACTCCATGTTTGACCGTCGGACAACCCACACAATATTAGTGGAGTCCTCCAGGGGGCAATCTGGACATGTCTGTCTCCGTAATGAACTTGTCTTTCCATGATAAACCTAGTTTTGGAGAACACCTTGGAGAGTCTGTGTCTTTGATACAATTTTGCTGCATCTCTGATTAAACGTTAGAAAATGCAATGTGTCCACAAGACATCAAAAGCAAATTTTAGTATGTTTTATTCAAATGATGGCAAAAAAAACAAAAAAAAATACAAAAATTATTTTCAGAAAATAATATTATATGAACATTGTCTTTAAACTGGGCAAGCACAAGTTTGAGTGCTTGCTGGTGTTTATTTTCTTTAAAAAACCATTTGATTGGTAATGTGAATTCGTCTATAATTATTTTGCCAGATGATGGACTTGTATTTGAGGCCTTAGAACTTTGAAATAATGATACCAAGTAATTCTAGGGTGATAAATATAGAGATCTATATGTACCTTATAGAACAAAAGATATTCAATACAACAACTGTCGAAAGGATATGAACCATGACCCGAGACATTACCTGAATTTATTAGTGTTAGTTTACGAGGTGTAAGTGACAGTCCGTGTTACTGCGTCGATTATAGCCTTACTCATCACAGCTCAGGTGGAGGTGTGACTGCTCACCTGTTAATTAGCCGTACAGGTGTTTTACGATCATTTTACAGATGACAATCACATCATAGGTTAAATGACTGTCAGCACTGCTAGTCAATTGGGCAGTACAATGTTTCATCTGGTTCACTACCAAGTCCTATTCTATAGAATGAGCAAACCTGTCCATAATGGGTTTATATGACATGATGCTACCATCTTTAAAGAACTCTTGACCCAATGTAGAAAACGTAAGGGAGACTGAAGGAGGAGGAGAGTATATAGTATGTGTTGCCCATGTGTCCATTCCATCCACCCTGTTTTTGAAGTTGAATTCTAAAGTTTGTCAAGAATTTTAATGAAAGGTCAAGGTACAAGGTCATTTAGAGACAATGGCTAAATTTCAGTAGATGGTCTCTATCTCTGTGTGAACATCTATCAATAGGAACAAGAATAAAGTGCCTTGCTTAAGGACTCAACCACATCAGTTCAGACCTGTCCATTTCTCTAATTTCATAAATCTACCAAATTTCAACATGTAAACTGAATATTAAAACGGTACCATTTCCCTTTGAACCAGTTTGTCAGGAACATCTTATTAAAATAATGCCCAATCGTCCATTTTAAACTCCTGGATATTTTGAAGATATTTAAAGGGGAGATAACTCTATATAAGTTGTTGATAGTTATAATGTTTTATGAAGCATATACCCTTAAATATTGTTGGAGTCACCATCACAGTTGAGATCCCTAATAAGACACAGAACTATTGAAGTTTTGACTAAGAAGTTTACGTTCAGTATAATGGTTGATCAATAAAACTTTTAGTTGTTATTGGAAAAATCAGCTTTAGTCCATTTGTAGTAAGGTGTAACCTTGAGAATTTCCTGTAGATTTCCCTCCAGTGTCTGGCAATGAAGTATTAACATGTGGAGATAGCTCATGTGTCAGATACTGATGGTATTACTGTACAGATCATACCCAGCTTTATCTGAATGATCTAAGTGCTATATACCTACAATAGCTGTAAGGCTTTTGGGTATTGGTCAGGTATACAAAATAAATCTACAACACCAGCCTTATCAAATGTTTCTTGGTTTATCTGTTTTAACACCCTATAAACATCCAAGGTCATTTAAGGACGTGTCAGGTTTGGAATTGGAAGGAATGTTGGAGTACCCAGGTTTCTAACTCCCTAGAGGTGGAGGACGGGTTGTGATATGTCTATACACCCTACAACCACTCGGTCAATAGAGCTCCTCAAAATCATAGGGAAGAACTTTTTGTGGTTAAAATAGTTAGTGTTGTAAGATGTTGGAGTGTGAAACAATCAATTTGTGTAAAATGTTAAGATAATATGTTGTTTTAGTCTGTGAAGCAGAATATGTACTGGTTTGTTTATCTATTGGCAGATGAATATTAATGTAGCATTGTATGATCAGGAGTATTGGGAAAAAAATTCATATATACAACATTTGACTATAAATAGCTTCTGGGGTCATGCAAAGGTCAATTTAAGGTCAGGGTAAGTAATGGAAAGGTCAAGGTCAGATCCTAAGACAATTTAATGTTTAAGAAGATGTAGGATATAGATTTAAATTCATGTGATATAAAGATCATGTGAAGCAATTCAAATAAGACTTTTTTGAAGATCATTGACAATGCTAATTCAAATAACATGTTAAGTTTAAGAACATGTTAATTAACAAGAAGGTCAGGGAAAGGTCAATGAATAGCAAAGTTAGGGGCCATAATTTTTCATTTGAAGGTCAAGGATATTCAAATGACCACTAATAGGTAAAAGGTCATTTCAAAGGTTTATTACTTGAAGGTCAAGGACAATTAAAACCTAATGATGAGAAGATAAAGATGACCACAAGATAAGCATATTAGAGTCAATTTGACTAGTGGAACAGATTGAAAAGTTAAGGACTATTATTTTTATTTTACATATTGTTATTGTTGTAGAGGATAAGTGAATGATCCATGTGTTTATATAGACTCTGGTATAGGCCGGAAAACAAAAAACAAATTGAAAACTTACCGAAACCTTTCCAATATTTAACTTTGAAAACTTACCATAGATTTCGACCACCATTCCTAGAGGCATGACAAGCAGAGAAACAAGAAGATCTGCTATGGCCAACGACATCAGAAAATAGTTGGTCATATTTTGCAGACGACGATCCCAGATCACTGCGAGACACACAAGCAGGTTGCCCAGGGCGGACATGCAGATGACCACAAGTAAAACCAACATAGCAAGTTGTGGCATCTGTTGGGGCTCCACTTTGTCCACTGTACTCGAGTTGGATATATTTCCGTGGCCTTCATCGCTTATATTCATGTTGTGTATCAGGGTAACATCCTCCGGTCGAGTGACTGGTTCAAACATAGAGACAGTTATCTGAGCCACACTTGTATCGTACTATTCCAAATTATTCCAATTTTTATTTTATTTGAAAAAAAAATATATAAAAATATCAGCGAGTAGATTCCACACTTTATGAAACACCTGGATAAAATGTAGACTGGATTTATTTTCTACAGACACACATAGGTAATTGGTGATATGTATTCTCCTGGTGTACCACTTTATATCTGGGATAGTTACTCCGTAGGTTGGGGAGCACTACACCTGTAGGTGTCCACCACCATACATTCATGGTGAGGATGACATCACACTACAGCCTGTCAGTACTGTGTGGGATTGTGTGTGAGGAGCGATCAGCATCAGCAGCCTGGTGTACACCAATCAACTAGCAGGGGCTGGTCTAGTGTCCATCATATATACACAGCAGCAATAGTCTCATTCACTATCTCCATGATACTTCACAGGATCAGAGTACCCCTCAGTCATGATACTACACTGAGCTTAATATTGTATACTGAAGTTATACTCCTCAATGATAGAACTTTATACTGAAGTCATACTGAAGTTATACTCCTCAATGATGTTACTCCACCGAAACTAAAGTCGTATACTGAACTGATACTCCTCAATGGTAGAGCTTTATACTGAAGTTATACTGAAGTTATACTCCTCAATCATGATACTCCACAGAAAATTTAGTCCAATACTGAAGTTATACTCCTCTGATGATACTCAAGAGAAACTATAGTTGTATACTGAACTGATAGGACTCAATGATAGAGCTTTATACTGAAGTTATACTAAAGTTATACTCCTAAGTGATGATACTTCTCAGAAACTATAGTCCTATACTGAAGTTATACTCCATATTGG
Organism: Argopecten irradians; assembly: GCF_041381155.1. Classification (NCBI taxonomy): domain Eukaryota; kingdom Metazoa; phylum Mollusca; class Bivalvia; order Pectinida; family Pectinidae; genus Argopecten; species Argopecten irradians. Next base: position 33,760,571 of record NC_091147.1, on the reverse strand, counting down.
TAGAACTTCATACAAAGTTATCCTTCATAGTGATGAAACTTTACAGAATCTATAGTCATATACTGAAGTTATATAATGTAATCCATAGCTACAGCCATTTTTGATTTCTAATCTAGATATCTGTGATTTTTTTTTTCAAAAGGATTGAACATGTTTCAATTTCATTTCTATTTATAGTGTAAGCTCATCTAATCCCTTCATGATATTTTTGTGAAGGAAACTATATTTCAGTTTAAATAAGAGTTTCTATACATGCTTGTCTAGGTGTTTGTTCCAATTGTTGGCTGGGTAATTACGGGTTACCAATCCGAGATTAATTAGAGTCTAGATTTGGAGAAGTAACATGCTTGCAGCCCTGTCAGCTGATAAACAGGGTTTATGTGATTGTGTATCTGTTGTAGCTTCTGTTCTGTGTACTGTTGTCTGTTATTGTAAGAGCAGGGTCTAATTTACTCTAATTAATAGCTTAATTTAGTGTATTCCATATCTAATTAGTGATCAGGCTTACTTGTAATTATCTGTACTCTCACCTGGTTTATACTTATTTGCTTTAATTATCCGAAATGTAATAATGCGTCATTACTTTCATTCCTATCTCTCATCCTTCGATGTAACAGTTAAATATTCTCTATAACTTATTTGCACTTGCGTATCAATGAAGAGTAAGGCTACTATGTCGTACATATATACCAGAGCTCTCAGTTCAGAAGAAAGTCATATTAATATTTTATACTGCTTGGTCTTTTGACAATTAACAGCTTATAGTGAACCTTTATCTGTGTGTACGGACATGGTCTGACCTTGGATTGACGCACAAGTCACAATTCATTTCCGAACCATTTGCGTTTCAATCAGATAATTTGTTTTTCCTAACGATTGCACCGCTCAGACAGGAACTTGGCTCTACACTTCAACATTGTGTGAAGCTATTGAGAGAAATATATCAGTGATAGATACCTAGGCAGGGTCAGGAATGATAAGTAGAATGGCAGCATCGTATTTTGGGTTTTATAAGGCCAGGCTAAAGTCGTATGATACATGTTCATTTAGTCTTATCTTACAGTACATGGTAATCTTAACAAAATACGAGCTATCTTAGAAATCAACAGATTATTTAAACGATTTACCAAATCCAGAAACTTGAGGGAGTGAAGGTCTGGAAAGAGGATGAATCGAAAGCACTGGTGGTTCTGGCATGTGATAATTGATGGAGTTTAATTTAATTTCATTCACAACGGGAAGAGAGTTATATATAGAATAAAGGATTAACAAACCAGATTTTAAATTGAAAACTGTATGGTTCTCTTTCACTGATTTTTTTGACTAATTAGTGATATTAGTTAATCTAAATATTTACGTAAATCAATGGGTTTTTTTTTTCTTTTAAGACTTTGCCTAAGTAACTACTTACAGAATACTTTACTGAAATCTTTGGACTGCGTTCATGTATTTGTATATTTTCACTGAGTACGTAAATTTAACAAGATGCAGCTCTCCTTTTTTTTTCCAGCATGAGCATGTTGTCCCAGCTGTAGTTAATACATTCCTCTGTTTATAGATATCATGCTTGCTAATTAATTGTTTCTCGGAGAGTTTGTATGGCTAATTTTTACCAATTTGTTTTGCTTGATAAATTAAATAGCTTATTTCTATAGCTTCTTTGTAGCAACGAGGAGCTGTACAGAAAATTGTGATCCAAAATTTGGCTGTATGAATTCACAACTAAGAAATCACTTGTTCTTTGAAAGACGTGCACTAAAGCTATACATTGAGATAGACAATTTCTGACACTATACATAACAAATGGCCACCATCACATAGATCTCCATGAATATTATTACATTCCATGTATATATCCCTTCAAACACTGAATATTAATACGCTGCTTATTTATGATGTATTTTTGACGAGCACATTTCCTTTGAAATATAATCACACATTCCATGTAGTAACTCCGAAGGAAATCACAAGAAAAATGAGTTAACAGGACGAAGATTTGTCGACATTTCGAGACATTCATCAGCAGCTTCTGGAGTAAATAACTCTCTGTACTTAAATGATTGGGATGGCATTCATGTCCCCATACACTGCACAGTCATTCAGCTTCAACATCCATTTGTTTTTTATGAAAAACAAAACAAAAATTTCTCGTAATTTACAATAAAACTTATCAGAATCTTCGATAAGTTTTAGATATTTGTCCACAATTTTTTTCTTTAGCCACACCTTCGAATCTTTATACATCAAAACGGCTTATACCTGTTTGCTCTGTAGTGACAAATGTTATTAACCTGGTTGTAACGACTTATTTCTCAGGTGTGTTACACAGGTAAATCACTAAACCAGTAATGAATTGAAGGCATATCTAATCTAATATTAAAATATGATGGTGATATATGACTTATGCAAATGAGCGTGTGTCACGGACTCCTTAAACGTTATAACATTTTGTATACACCAAGAATTCTAATTGGTTATCTAAAGTCTTTCAACAGGCTAAAAATAGCAAATAATCACCATATGTATTAAAGTTTTTAATTATTGGAATCTTTTAACCAATAACGTGGTTCTTGCGGAAGTCATTAACAATATGCTGTGTGATGTTAATTAATAATAGGATTTAGATATTCCACTTGCTATGAATTTTGTTTTTATTGTCTATCTGGATTTGATTGCAATAACATTTATGTAATTTGGTTCCAACCATTTCCGTAAGAGAAATAGCACCTAATATATCTTAATTCTTCTTTCCGTGATTTACACAATACTACACATTTTTATGCATAGTTTCCGTGTTATTAAGTAATTATTTAGTTTTCATAATTGAACGAACACAATTTATGTTTTGATTCAAATTTCCGCATGGAACAACATTTTCACTGGTGAAGCAGTATTTTAACGTAGCATCCTTTAATGCCCACATCTGGTTGGTCCATGGCCAGTGAAATGTGACCGGGTGAGATGTTTTAAGTTTCTCTGGTAGTATGCTTCAGTGAGATAGCACTATAAAATGGACACGAGCTTCCACTCTTACACAGAGACATATAAAAACCCAATATATATAGACATTTACACACACGAACAACACATTGTATAGAGAGGATCGAGGCTGTCCTAACTGAACCTAGCCGTAAATAAGATATAAATGAAACATCTTAACACATTCTGCTCAAAAGATCTTTTATCATATATTCCTTCACTTTTAGGAATTTTTTACCACACAATTTGCCATAGGAAAGCATTACAGACATTAAGGAAAGTTCCATACTTAAGATGTTCTCCTTAATTTCAGTGGAGAATTTTGAGTACAGGAATTTGATCCCTAAAGTTATAGAATACTGGTGCTTATCAAGCTGGCCCATAGATTTCAACTTAAAGCATACATGTATTAATTAACTGTTGTCAGTCAATGATGTCCAGCTGTTCATCATAAAGAACATCTATCTGTCCACTTAACTGATTTTTAACAATAATTATAACACATTTGTCGTAACACCTGGGAATTCAAGTTCTGGGATATGTTGCAGGAAGTTGTGGTAGTAATTGCATTTTCAGAAGATACAAAATCTGGCACACGGCAATTGACTGGAATTATATTTCTCAACTCGTAGGGAAATAAACATATATGATGTCAATCTCTTAAGTTGATATGCACAATCCAACATTAGATGTAGGCATATGCTGATGAGAGCTTGTGAACCTTATAATGAGGAGTACAGAAAAAATGGCCATATGTTTATAGTGCAGAACGAGTGTAAAATCTTTATGTTTGCTATGGACCGATCATTCACAGGATTATGGCTTGTATTGACGTTTGAGGTGCTAGCTAGGCAGTCCGATTGTCCTGCGGGCAAAAAAGGATCAGAACATAGAAAAGATTTTCTGATCTGTTGATGTTTACCATAATTTGATGACGTACGTTGTTTGCATCAATAAATGTTATTAATTGGTATCGCACCCTAATTGTCCAATTAAATTTGTCAATTATCGTTGTCGTTCTATTATCGTGTGGTTATCCATGAATAAACAAGCTGTACAGTGACTTCCTGTCATAACAGCATGACAACTGCATTATGAAGCTTATTGAATTACAAATGAAACATTACACCTACTATATATAAGGGTTATCGTCATACTAAATATAACGGTCATCGTCGTACTAAATATAGCGGTTATCGTCATTCTGATTGGTGGAAAAGTAACTAGACAATGATGGCAATTATTTATTAAAGGAATTTAAATAGAGAACATCTGTCAGGTGATGACACAGACATAGATTTATTGCAAATTTTTATTTTTGATACAATTATTTAAGTTTTTTTATCAATAAAACAAATACGGATATATATATGTATCTAATCACTTCTAGTGAAATGCTGTCAATTTTAACAAGTAGACCAGAAAATGAATTGTCGCAAACAAATATATCCCACACATTCCCTGGTATCAGTTGAATTACCTGATCGATTTTTGAGTAAATTTTGTTGATCCAGTTGTAAATATAAAAAAGACATCTATCAAATTTTTGAGGTATTATTTATAATTTTTTTTAATCCCACTTGATATGCTCTATTTATAACTTTATTTGGCCACTGTTGCTTTGTTCTTTGACGGCTTCAAATCTTCAGAATTGAATCACATTAATGTTTTTGTTAGAATGAATCTATCATTGGATTCCCAGAGTAGAACTCAGTTCAAACTTGTAAGTGATCAAGCTCTCATGATGAATGTCTGCTACTTTTGTTCTGTTTCATGCCGTTATCCATTTCTCGTAAATTATTAACGATCATTGATTTAGGTATAGCTCTACTACATGAAGAGTAGCTATGATCACGTCTCTACGTTTGTCTTTCATGCAATGTTGCCAATTCATCTTTATGATAGTATAAAAATGAAGTAAGAATTTCATCACATTTATTGTCAAATTCTGCAATAATTTGATATTTTCGGATATAATAATCAAATATTTAAAACAATGAATCTCAAGGAATGAAATAAAATGCAATACACATTCTGTGTATCCTCTGAACGTCTTCTCGTTATTAGATTGACAAAGGATTGCTATCATGGATATTATAATAACCATACTCATATTACATCAAATTCCTGTAGCAAAATCTATAAAATTCATTAAAAACATTATCAAATTCAAAATTTGCATAATTTGAAATTAAATAGAAATGTCTTAATGTCATGGTGATTGCTAGATTTGATTATTTAAAAAAAATTCCAACCCAAATTGCTAGCAGAGAGAAAATGTTTGAATTAGATTGGGATGGATGTTGAACGCTTAGTTGTATCAAAGAACTATTTTGAGTTAATCTCGATGAGGACAAACAATGGTTTCAGTGTATTGTCACTGAGGTGGTATTTCCTGATTGGTTTTGTGTTATTTCTGTTTTGGAAGAGTAGGTCAGTATATTTCATGTTTAGGGAAGTGAGTTCATGATGTGGTTATATACTTATAGTTTGTATCAGGTTTGTGGTGGTACAAAGACTGTATTAGATCCAAAGAGCTCATAAGACTTAATACTCACCATCCTCCCATCCCCCCTCACTCAAAAAAATAAATAAAATAAAAACAGGAAAAGAAAAAATGATTTAACAAAAAATTGTCAAGTACATGTCACTTTTGTCGCTTTAAAGTCAACAGAGCAAGGATCAGACTCAAAGCCAAAATATGATGATGCCTATGATGAAAATGAAGGATGATGATGATGATGATGATGATGAAAGATGTGAAGATAGAATTCCTTATTTGTATATCCAGAATATGCTTTGAAAAATAAGTAATTACCTATATATATATAAAAAAAAATGGATGTTGAAATCTTAATTACAATTATTGTAACCCATATTCATGGAGGTGGTTGAGATCTAGCCCTTAAAGTGGCACGTTGTACCTCTTGTCGCAGACAATGGAAATAAAAATCATATGTACTATTTGATTACTAAAATTTCAACCAAACTTAGTGACGTGTACATAAAACATAGCGACATCAACAATTTTATGGGTAGTGGAGTTATCAAGTCATCTTTTAACTAATAGTCATGAAAATGCTTTCAGTGAACACGTAGATGGCCTAGGTGACAAACACTATCTTGTAGATGGATAGACTACGAGATCATACATCCCAAAAGTCGTCTGCCACAACTCTTAGCTTATTTCCTATGGTTTTGTAAATGCTTGCAGTGAGGAAATGGAATATTTTTGAAAAAAAATAGACAAATGGACCAGACAACTTGATATCTCCCTTAAAGGGACACTGAATTACTTCTGGTTGGCCGTCTAACTGTCCCTAGGTTGGTAAAAATATCCGCTTTCTAGCCCAATATTGGGATTGGGAAATGCATTTGTATGGCAGGTGAGTTAATTGGAGCAAATGTGGTTTATATGTATAACAATCACTTTCTGTCAGTGTTACTCAAATGATAAACTAGCACACACTTACAGGGACAACACTATGCTTTTGTTTATAAGGAGAAGTTGTGATTAATCTAGAAAATATTTGACAAAATTAATTGGACGGAGGTAGATAAAGTCTTCAAATGAAATGTGACAATTATTTTCCCAAAAAATGACAGCTGTTTTGTTTATGATGTTAGAAGGATTTAAAATATGCCATACAAGTTAAGAAAACATAGCGTTTTCATGTTCTTGTTCTGTAAATATTCATCAAAAGGAGTATTGTGAAATCCAGAAAAAATTTCAAGGAAATCATTCTGAATTTCGATGATACTTCCTTATTGAGTAGCTTTAATTATTATTTTAATAGAACTTCCTCAAGTTGAAGAATGTTTGTGACAGTCCGACAAGTTGTTTCCGAATATCGACATGCATGTCTAATCAAAGTATGAAGGTCAATGTTCAAGGTCACTTGTAAAATTGGCATCAGTCTCATATAAAATCTAGGGCCAAAATATCACAAGATAAACTTAGCATTAGAATTGGTTGATAAACTCAGCATTTCTCACATTGATTCTGATTAGCTTGAGACCAGCTCAGTGTTGCTATGTACACTTCAGTGAGACGACACTATAAAGTTAAGGAAAGAGTTACTGCTATCACAAGGAGACACACAAACCATACACTAGTCATGGAAATTAATTTGAAACCAGTCAAATAAAATCATGGAAATTGTATGAAGCCAGGCATAAAGAATCAGGGAAATGAAATTAAAAGTCAACCATACTAAGTCATGTAAATTGATTTGAATTCAGCTATGAAGTCAGTAAACCAAAATCATGGAAATAGTATGAAGCCAGCCATACTAAATCATGGACTTTTATTTTAAATCAGCCATTCTTAATCATGGAAATTAATTTGAAGTCAGCTATACCAAATCATGGAAATTGATTTTAAGTGAGCCATACTATATCATTGAAATTGATTTGAATTCAGCCATACCAAATCATGGAAATTCTTTTGAAGTCAGTCAAAGAACTTTGGTCTGGTCTTTGAAATATGTACATATTTTGAACATGTTCAAGGACAAATGGTATGGGAATTTGCCTTTTCTTAAGCACTTGTGTATACAGGAGATCAATTTCTTGTCTTCTATTTTGTCGTTGAAAATTTGGATAAATCATGTTTTAAAGATAGAAGCTATAGATCTTTGAAGAAAATGTGCATGTTATGTGTCATTTGATGCTAAGGTTTCCATTTTACTTGAACATTTTTGTGTGATTTATAAACACCTTTTGTACATCTATGAGTGAAGTTAATATCAATATTAATTGTTTGTATTTTGCATTATTTTAAGAACTTACGACAAACTGTTCCGTAATGTATTGTTGAAACTATTGACAAGAAGGCATTGTGGATGGGGACTTGTGGAAGATTTGTCATCATTTTTAAATAGACAGAGTTACAAGTTTCTGACAAGGTATATTCATACTCTCAGAATTACTTGTACAATTTATGTGGAGAAGCAATGATGACTGCAGCACATACTAATGCTGTTCAAGTTTTAGCTCCTAATTCCCTGGAGAGATCTCTGTATTGGTCTGTCAGTCCCACCCACAAATGTATATATGATGTTTTAAAGGCTTTGTCTATATCTACTTGATTTCATCTTCTGAGGTCTGTGGTTCGGCACTCCCTCCTTTAAACATATTTTGTTTGTCTGATGTATTGGTCTATCTGACCATCCCGCGTCATTGATCATATTTTTTAAATATTTTTTTTACCATTTCTTAGTCAAAGTCTGTACAGGATAGAACCATTTTGCACTCAAATAGCCTTACTCTAGAGTGCTCTATTCCAAGTACACTACGCATTGCTGCAGATCGAGAAGAATATATTCTTCATCAATCAGAAAACACTTGCTAGTTTAATATAATTATAGCTTCGTGTAAAAAAAAATCAGTTGGAGATTTCTTTTGTTGTTTTATAGTGGGTGGATGTCAAAATTACTGGTAATTATATCGAAAGTAATGTAACATAGAAAATTAAATTTATCACATCACAATTTATTGTTTCTAGTGATTTGATAGTAAAATGATGAGGAATAATAAGTTTTGTTCTAATCAACCTCTTCAGGACAAAAATTTTAGTCTTGTTTTATTACCAACTCTAATTAGCACCCATTTTGTAACTGATTTTAATAATACTGGATGTTAATTGTGGTAAAGATGCACTTTAGAATTAAAACAATCCTATGAATAGAAAATATGTGTGGGTCGTCAGAGGTAATGGATCACCAATTTCTTCCAGAATGCGTGACTTCAGAAGGATTGAATCACTACACGGCTATCTATAACCTTCAGAATAATTTGTATACTTCTGTATTGGTAACGGGGGCTTTAGAAAATGAAGGATTTGTTTTAGAAATGGAATTTGTTTTTTTGTTGTTGTTCAGGGTTGGAATCTGGAGATTGATGAGTTGATCTGTTTAGAAAACAACAGATCTCTGTACGAATGGTTTATCGAAAAATCTTTAGACACTTTCTTACAACACATTTTCTTGTTACATATCCTGTTATTCAATACAAGAAATATACATTGCATGGAAGCATTGCCATCGTTGACTTAAAAAAAAAAAAAAAAACCTTTCAACATCAAGACCGATTAGTAAAGATCAAATGAAATTTACTAGCGATAGACAACCTTGAGACATTTTTGAGAACCAACTTAAATAGGTTATTGAGAGAATCGTTATAATCATCAACTAAAAGACTTAACATCAACCTAAATTAGGTAAAGAATAAAAAAAAAAAAAAATCAAGTCAAAGACATCCAGACAGTTTTCGAACAACCACTGGTGGATTCTTCAACTCTGGGGATTACACTACATTTTATATATCAGACAGATATTCTGCAGAATCCAGTCATGAAATATTCTGCTAATCCATGAGAAGTGTACACCATGGAGGCATAATTGAAGGATAAATGTCTTCATCAAATGTTGAATCATACTACCATAGAAATCACAGAAACAGTTACCAAGGATACCAACTGTTTCCAAGGTGATCAACCTTTTCAAAATAAAAGTTTCCTTTGTAACTCTTCCCAAGGTTACCAACTATTCTCAAGATGATCAAACATTTTAAAGATAACAGTTTCTCCTGAAATTGTTTTCAAGGCTGCCAACCATTTTATAGGTTCTTCAGTGTTACAAATTGTTTTTAAGGTGACCAACCAATTTTCAAAGACAGGTGCTTGTACTGACTTTTTTTCAGGGTGGCTATTAGTATTTCAAATAAGTTGTTCCGTTGTCAATGTTTTCAAGGTAACAGACTGTTTTCAAGGCGATAGTTAACTGAGTAATGGTGTTCAACAATTTCAATTTACCATTTTTAAGTCCTCCAGTATTTCTCGGTGGTTTAAGGTTTATTAGCTCACCTGGTCCGAAGGACCAAGGTGAGCTTATGCCATACCGTGGCGTCCGGCGTCGTCGTCCGTCGTCCGTCGTCCGTCGTCCGTCCGTCCGTCCGTCCGTCAACAATCGACTTCTTCTCCATAACCGCTGGTCGGATTTCAACAAAATTTGGCTGTAGCATCCTTATGGCTACTAACTGAAAATTGTACAAATGATGGGGCTGACCCCCAGGGGCCTAAGGGCGGGGCCAAAAGGGTCAATTTGGCTATTTTCAATAAACGACTTCTTCTCTGAAACAAGCATGGATAGCACCCATAATGCAATGGTAGCATCCTTATAGGATGGGATTCAAAATTGTACAAATGATGGGCTGACCCCCCGGGGCCTGAGGGGCGGGTCAAATGGGGTCCATTTGGCTATTTCCATATAAACGACTTCTTCTCTGAAACCAAGCATGGGATAGCACCCATAATGCAATGGTAGCATCCTTATAGGTGGGGATTCAAATGTACAAATGATGGGGCTGACCCCCGGGGCCTGAGGGGCGGGGTCAAATGGGGTCCATTTGGCTATTTCCATATAAACGACTTCTTCTCTGAAACCAAGCATGGGATAGCACCCATAATGCAATGGTAGCATCCTTATAGGGTGGGGATTCAAAATTGTACAAATGATGGGGCTGACCCCCCGGGGGCCTGAAGGGCGGGGTCAAATGGGGTCAATTTGGCTATTTCCATATAAACGACTTCTTCTCTGAAACTAAGCATGAGATAGCACTCATAATGCAATGGTAGTATCGTTATAGGGTAGGGATTCAAAATTGTACAAATGATGTGGCTGACCCCCCGGGGGCCTGAGGGGCGGGGTCAAAAGGGTTCAATTTGGCTATTTCCATATAAACGACTTCTTCTCTGAAACCAAGCATGGGATAGCACCCATAATGCAATGGTAGCATCCTTATAGGATGGGGATTCAAAATTGTACAAATGATGGGGTTGACCCCAGGGGGCCTGAGGGGCGGGGTCAAAAGGGGCCAATTTGGCTATTTCCATATAAACGACTTCTTCTCTGAAACTAAGCACGTTATAGCACCCATAATACAATGGTAGTATCCTTATAGTGTGGGAATTCAAAATTGTGCAAATGATAGGGCTGACCCCCCGGGGGCCTGAGGGGCGGGGTCAAAAGTGGTCAATTTCCATATAAATAACTTTTTCTCTGCAACTTAACATGGGATTACGCTCATAATGCAATGGTTACATCCTTATAGGGTTTGAATTCAAAATTTTGCAAATGATGGGGCTGACCCCCCGGGGCCTGAAGGGTGGGGTCAAAAGGGGTCAATTTAGCTATTTCCATATAAACGACTTCTTCTCTGCAACTAAGAATGGAAGAGCACTTATAATGCAATGGTAGCATCCTTATAGGGTTGGGATTTGAAATTGTACAAATGATAGGGCTGACCCCCGGGGCCTTAGACGGCAAAGATGCGAGGTCAAAAGGTCAATTAGGCTACTATTTTCATATAAATTACTTTGTCTCTGAACCTATGTATTGGATAGCATATTTGTATGGTATCAATAGCATCATTGTATGGTTGTGATTCAAAATTAAACTTTGGGAGTCAATTTTGCTTATTTTTCTAATTGTCTGAGTCTTGTGATAATTACTAACAAAAAACCAGGTGAGCGATACAGGCCCTCTGGGCCTCTTGTTTGTTTGGCCTTCGGTTCAAGATAGGTTCATTGAATTATGTCTATGATCAAAGATATTGTCATAGCATTAACCTGGTTTTAGGACTGTTTGGAATGTTTGTGTGCTTTTTGGACATTTTGTTTGATCCGAGAGAGCCATCAGAATTTGGACATAGTCATTTGGTGTAAATTATCTATCATCTCTTTGTCTGAATCCTGCAGTCGGCACAAGATAAATCATTGCATATATACTTAGCCTGTCAAGTGTGATGTGTCCATACACTGTAATTTTCTTTCTGTATTTTTTGTTGACAATTTCAAGGAGACTGTATAGATATAAACATAGGCTTTCACTGGTAGATAAGAAAGCATTATATTTTGCTGTATAGACTTGTAATTCCCTATCTACAATATTTGGTACAGATCAGACATGACAAAATCAAATTAGAAAACAAAATGCCATATCTCATACAAAGATTAGATTCATCTGTTTTATTTTACCAAATTGTTCAATTCTTTCGATAAAGTTTAAATTTAATTCCAGATATAATATGACATAACCAATCCTGTGTTTTTATTCTTTGAATTTTTTTTCCACCAATGTCACTCCCGAGAAGAAATTTTTGGCGTAACACATGTCGTGCATTTTTCCGGAGCAGGCCTTTACATGTAATTATATATATGTAATTGTCACAAATGTTTCGCTCTATAAGTCTCCATATACTGCAGACCTGACACATCTGGTATCGTCTTCAAATTATCACAGGTCTCTTCTGGTTCCAGCTCCAAATTATAGCTCCGTCTTTTAGCTGTCGCTGTATCACACCAATGCTCCGACTGTGTGGTGGCTCCCCCGGGTAAATGCATCAAGGAATGGATGCTGAATGCAGCATTTGATTATGGAATATATAGCTCTATATATGCTTGTAAAATCTTTTGATTGGTGAAAATGCCAAAAGGCAATTGGTATATAGGTATAGACCATTTGATACGTTCTTGTAAGTTTAGGAAGAACTGCTTTTTCTGTTAGATTTTGTTATATGTTTCACAAAAATGTTTTGCAGTCTTATTATCTGAATCATAAGAAAACTCATGGTAATAATGCCAGTTTAGAGTCATTTCTAACAGATCAGAAATTAGTACTGTAAACTGCACGTTTTGATGGATACACATTTTAGTGATTCAAGTAAGATATCAATATGCAGTGATGGGATATATGTGGCAAAGGTTTTCACGGCTAATTCAGCTGCAATCTGACTTCAAATATCTTCCTTTTTATCAACTTCAAGTGTCAATTTGATATTTTGGGATTTGCTGTCATACATCTAACTATGAAAATGCCTTTTGAACCTGGGTTTGAAATAAACAAATATTGTATGGAAACTGTTTAATTTATTTTAATTCTGACAAAAAATTATCAGTTATAATATTTAACTCTTTTAGAGACATAGTTGCCAAATTGTGATGATGAAATCTGATGTCTTGCTCAATGTAGTTTTCTCGTTTCTAAAGAAGTTCACCTGTGCGGATGAAGCATGACAAATGGCCATTTATAACATTAGAAAGGAGGGGGAAATCTCTTCAAAGACAATTTTCTTGAAGACAAAGCAGAATAAATAAGCCACCTTGTTCTGTCCAGCATATTGTGTGACCACAGACATTTTATAGTTTTAATTCCAGGACTGTCACTCATAAAGCATGGTCCATCACCCATTTTTGTTTATAAGCGTCTGGTCTGAGTTTACCAATGAGGCGCTGACCCAGATGTCAATAGGTGTAGGTAATGTTTTGCCATATCGTTTATGCTGATACTTATCTGGTCATTTGTACTTAGGAAAGTGGCTCCAGTGTCCAGCATTTTACATAGAGGATTTTCCTTGTTTCTTGATGAATACAAGTTATATTTCATCTAGTGACATCAAAGTCTCCACCTTCCACCTCATGAGAAGTGGAAACCTTGGCAAGCCTTGGGTATTACAACTGGCTAAAAAGACGTCGGATGGTCATTGGAAATAAAGACGTCGGATGGTCATTGGACATAAAGTTGACTGTATCAATGTTGGCTAAGTGTTCTGCTAATACTTGTCTCATATAGCCGTTATGAAGCTCAATATATTATAGTGGTTATGATTGGAAAGAGTTGATCTGCTACAAGTCATGATCTCTTGATCACACACTCAGTTGCAATAGTGTTTTTTTGTTTGGCTTTATTGCCAACATGTGACTGTGACCATTTTGTTGTTCTTATATTGTCATTTGTTCTCTAAAATGTTGTTTTATACACAAACCTCTCAAAGTTTTACATTGACAATTGGTTGCTGAAATTGCCTTTTTTTTCGAGAAAGATAATGACCATAAGTAAATTAGCCAGTTTTAGTGTGTATTGATTGGGACCAAACGACATGTTTGCTTGTTGTTACTGTTTGTAATTGTTGTTTTTAAGTGGTAACATAGACATTGTTGATCTAATTTGGAAATAAAAGTACTACTTCGGAGTTTCAACATGTGCATGAGTTGTCCAGAAATCCTGTCTTAATCGGTTTTAGGTATCTTGGCAACCATTTGATTTCTATAGCAACAGATTTGTACTTTTGCATTATGTGGTGAGATAATTACCCTTTTTTTAACTTTCTTTTTCAAGGGAACTGTAACTCCATACAAGTTAAAAGAATTTATTGAACTACAATGGCTTGTTAAAAACTGAATAAGCTTTGGCTATTTCTGAAGTTATTTTTTTACTTTAACACATAGACAGATGAGCATACTTTTGTTTACATATTCTGTATTCTCATACATTACTCTTTTATACTTTTCTTGACAGTATACTTGTAAAATGTACCATAAGGTCCTGATTTTCAAACTAGAGAACAGGTCTTGCACAGAAGGATTTCTTTGTATTAGTTTGGTGTTACTTTTGCTAATATTAAAATCCCTTTCAAGCCTCCATGTTAAGTAGACACTCTATCAGAAGGGAAAAGGCCAGTGGTCAATAGAAGTGGCCTGTGGTCAAGAGGAAGTAGCCATCAGACCTGTAGGGTTGATAAGTTCAGTGAGACACTCTGGTGACACTGATCATCTGATAAAGTGCTGTTTGATCAAGGCTACCTGTAATACTGGTATTTATACTGTTGCTTTGCAGCTTTTGTGGAAATGTATGGTAGGCTGTGATGCTCCATGGCATTTCTTAAAGTTTCTCTTATAAGTGTGATGGTAGGATTTAATGTTTTGTTAGCAGATTTGTCTGTATTTCCGTTTGTAAGTTATTTAAAAGCTGTATTTCCAGGCTAAGGTAGTTACATTGTTAGCTATGTCAATGATGTTGCATCCTCTTGTAAGCTTGCCAATATCCTTGTCCCTGATGTTATAGACTTAGTATTGGTGTTGTGATGGATGCAGAAGATTCTAATAATTGTATGAGTGGTAGCTGTAGACATCTATTGAAGTGCTCATTTTTTTCTGTACTCAATTTTGATATAAAATTCTTGTCGTGTGCTTGAAATTTGATTTGCCTCCCCCTTTTCATAAATCCAGTTTGTGGAACACTTTGGAGGTTTACATTGAGGTCAGAACTTGACGGTACAGTAGAAACCTTCATGGTGGTAAGGCTTCCTTATACACGGCTGCACTAACACGACTTCCCAGAACCCAAAACTCTATCTGTCACCTTTATTACCAGATATTGGAACACGATACCCAATGATTTAGGGCAAACATTATACTATAGAAATACCTATAATCAAACCTGCTATAGGGACACTTCGATATAAAAGACACAAATACAGAATGGTTGGTGCATAGGTTTGAATTTTTCGGTATTTTATATTATAATCTACATTTATCAGACTAGCCCAATGATGAATTGGATGTTTGGACATTTCAATTGCCATTATAACATTATATCATACACTTATGGTTTAGCAGAATGGCATGAAGAGCAAATTTAACACATATATGTTTATTTTACAAGATGTTACAGAACATTAAATGTATCAGATCTGCAAAGCATTTGAGATCAAAAGTTATGAAACTGCTCTGAAAAAACTGTGTGAATCAAAGCATGTTTAAAAACATGCAGTTCAAGAAGGCTTCCTGAGCATAGGAACGGCATTTAGCTTTAGTTAATCAAATCTGTTTATGATTTTCAGGAAGTAATAATTCTATCCTAAGAATTCACTATCAAAGAGAGGAAATTGGATGGATGTTGTGATAGTGTTACTGATAGGGATCATCTCCATTTGAATTATTAGATATATTAGAGCACACCAATATGGCAGAGCTAGTACCGGAGATGTGGCCATCGCTTGTTTGTTACCGAACTTGATGCCCAAGGCGTTGGAGCATTAGGGGGTAAAATGAGTGGCGGTATAAAAGTGTCTCAGGTCCTATCACTTCTCACTAATTGCTTTAATATTGGGATAAAGAAAATTGCCAGGCGCTGTCACAAAAAGCAGAGAAACCCAACGAAAGCCTGCTGACACGGGATATTCAATTTATTAAATTTGCTGTATAGATATCCTACATTTCCAGTGGCCTCTGGCTGCCACTCGTGACGTAGGCCGAGGTTCTGTTTTCGTAACAGGCTTTGTAGTTCTCTTTGTGTCGCTAAAGAGGTTACTGATTATTTGTTCCTTATCCAAGTGCATTCTGGGAGTACATTTGCTCTCCAAAGCAGCCAAGTGCATTCTGGGAGTACATTTGCTCTCCAAAGCAGCCAAGTGCATTCTGGGAGTACATTTGCTCTCCAAAGCAGCCAAGTGCATTCTGGGAGTACATTTGCTCTCCAAAGCAGCCAAGTGCATTCTGGGAGTACATTTGCTCTCCAAAGCAGCCTGGGAGTACATTTGCTCTCCAAAGCAGCCAAGTGCATTCTGGGAGTACATTTGCTCTCCAAAGCAGCCAAGTGCATTCTGGGAGTACATTTGCTCTCCAAAGCAGCCAAGTGCATTAGGAGAATATGTTCCTGCTGTTGCATGTAGCTAATTTTATTCTAGGAGCACTTTTGTTCTTGCATTCTATGAATGAAGCTTAGATGTAGCCTCCAGATGTAAATTCTAATTGTGAATCCTTGGAGCAGAATTTTAATTTTCTTCCCAGATATAACCAGTTGCATTCTGAAAATAAAGTATTCTTTTACTTTGCTTCTAGTTCAATTAAATTCAATTCAATTCTTTTATTTTCCTTAAGTTTACAACTTATTGGAATTGTGCAAAATACGCACATATACATATATATACAATCACATAGTAATGTTGTGCCTTGTGCATTTTGGGAATAAACATTTGTTTCAATAAATAGCAAGGTACACAATGAGAATAAACTATTTTAGATCAAGCATGGTTTATTTTATGAATACTTTTTTTCATCGTGACATAGCCAAGTAGAAATCTGGGTAAATCATTTGAAGATAAAGAAGATTCTGGGAGTACAATATAATTGCTTGCAGTTATTTCATCGTTTATTATAGGAATAGCTTACTCTCAGATAATTAAGCAAGTGCATTATGTACTCTGAGATTGCATTCTGGTAAATTCTTTTTCGGGTAAAGCCTTGTAAATATCTGATACTGTCTTGTAATTATACCCCGCCTCCTCCCCCCCCCCACCCTTCCCAACAACAATTTAGTTATTATACAACACCCACTCCCCACCCCCACCGACTCCTACCCCATCCTCTTCTGTCTGTATAGGTAAAATGATCAATTGACTAATCCTCTAAAACTACTGGATCAATTTCAACAAAACTTCGGGACAATGATCCTAATACAATAGATAATCTATATTGTTATACTTCATTTTTTCAAAACTTCTATTGAGTCAGCTTCGTTTCAGTTTATACACATTGAAGTCTGGAGGAAATGAGGTAGAGGAAAATATTAACTTCTTTTAATAGGTAAGATGTCACATTATACTGAAAACTGACAAATATCTCATTGTTAAATGACTAGGGATTAACTTATTTTGTAGCTATTTATGTATTTATGGTAAACAAACTTAATAGGAAACTTCCTAATTAAAGCAGTGTCGTTTTATTTTGTTGTTCAGTATTACCAGCTGTGATCATTTGTTTCATTGAAGTTTCCGCTACTGTTCGGTACATGTGAAAACTGACAAACAGACAAGATAATTTGTAGTGATTATCTCCCCTAGGAGTTTGGAGTTGTGTAATTTTTTGTTGGTGCCAGGTTACAGTGTAAAACGGTTGACAACACTGAATCAAGTATGCCTCTGTGGACTCTTTAAAACCTCAAATATATAAAAGGGCTCCTGTTTCCATGGTAACTACACGGATTGAGTATTTTAGGCTTAAATAACTTACTGTACATTTTATTATCTCCTCTATGTAACTTATTTCAGGAAAAAAATGACCGGAAATATTTGCAAGCAATTAACATTTTCAAACAGTAAAAATTAAATATATACATGAGATTGTACATATCTTTTTTCTCCATTTGATTTCTGTGTATTAAATTAACTATGAGGAAATTGTCTGCTAACTGACAAAAGCTGCTGATATTACAAAAAGTCTATGTTTTTTTCACAGTGTAGGAAGTTAATTCCTCAATAATGTTTCTTCTAGAGACTTAAAACAAATTTTGTTTATTTAAAACAGTTCTAGCATTGCTGTTTCCTTGTTTCTTGCAAAGGTCAGACTTATAAGAAATACTGCAATTAAATTGTAAGTTTTCATCTGTTAGGGCGGGTAGGATCAAAACCATTTTTGTCCAGAAAATTCAGGCAAATGTAAGCAAATATAGATGCTATACTCATTTTCGCTTCAAACTGCGTTCTGAAATGCGAACATATACTTTTCGGAATCTAATAACAGAGTTTTTATTGGATAAAGATCGTGGAGATGGCCAGGCAAGCAAAAGGAAAGGGAGATTATCAAACAGCTACATGTATCTATGACATAATTTCAAAATGATATATGGTTCAGGGAATGTGGTTAGCAACAGAAGCATACCTAGTTTCACTATAGTTCCAGACGAGGTTTATCCACGGATGCATGCCTGAAGGGAATCTTGTCATTCGTGTACATTCAACATTCACTGATTTGTGCAGTGATCCCTGCCATCCCTATACAGCCGATGATTTGTTAATATGTGAAGTATAAGCATTACAGTTCTTCTGCCTCCCAGTTTACAGTTATTATATTGGAAGCCCTTTGGGGAAATGACTTTTGCTTGTCTGGACGAGTTTGCTAGATTTCGTCTGGTTTGTCTGTCAGGACATTACAAGTTTGTCTAAGCAGGAAAAGATTAGGGATGTTCCCGAGAATCATGTCAAGTGAGAGAAAAATATTCCTCATATAAAATATAAGAAAATGAAAATGACAGTTAACAAAAATTTTCTACACTTTAGCTTAATAATTTCTTTGATGGCCAATAATTTATATGTCAATCTCATCATCATAATGTGTCTTTTATCACGATGACAAATTTCCAAACCTTTTTAATTAAAGACAATTAACAGAAAACATATTTCCTGTGATGTCAGTTCAGATTTTAACGCTCCCCATTTTATGTGTGTATCCAAATGAGAACATTGGTCATCCATTTAATCAGGTCTTAGTTAGGCGACAGACCATTGAATTAGAGCCTCAGATTTCTCCTTCCTGTGTTTGCTTTGTCATAGGTTGTCATGGGAACTCTGAGGATCGGTAATTGATGAGGCCGACGAGGTCGATTGACAGCACCAATAGACAAGTTCACGTTTGATTACCGAAGTGTCATCTGCCTTACAAAAATCATCTACTTATGATATATATTAAGTTTAGGTTGATGATGGTTTGCTCAAGGACCTCTGGTAGGAACAGTAGTTAATGACAGTCAGTTTTTGTTGTTGGGATTAAAGGTAGAAGTTTAGGTCTGGTCTGTGCCAGCTAAAGTCTGATCCTAAACACAATGAAATCTGACATGATGACATCAAATACAGATTTCTGGAGAAAAAGCGCTGGCAAATCACCACTTTAATTAATGTAACCTAATTAAAAATTTTGACTTAATTCAGATTGTTTTGAGACGCATAAAAGATTTGCATCATATTCCATCATCTTAACAGACAAATGCCACTGTGAACCCTAGGATTGAATTGTGATCTTAGTCAAAACTACAGTTAAAATCTGATCTTGAAAATAACCCCAGTAGATGATACAGATATCTGTCAATAAATGATAAGTAAAATGTACAGTATAACTTGCCTGAACCAGATGTCGCCGGGACCTGAATATTAGATCGACATATACAGGTTTCTGGATTATACAGGTTTGAGTTACTGTCATTAAGAAGCAAAATCCTATACATTGAAGGTCGGAATAGAAAGTTATCCTGATAAGACAAGAGTAAGTTCTGACAGGTTACACTGTATTGCCAAATATGTTATATTGTAGCAAACTTCATTGTGGAATCTACATAAAATCGAATTTATGAATTGTCTGGAATTACTTTCAGATGTTTGAAGTTTTGGAAGCTTCAGCCATTTTCTCTCAAAATTCTGCTAATTCGTCTTTGATGCGAAATCATGCCTGCATGATATAGATGGCAATAAAAGCAGAAGTGGGATAAATCTAATATAGGGAGTTTATACACTGTGTTGACTCCCCTTGTTAACTAGATTTCCCCGTAGTGATATACTGATGAATTTCTACTTCACTGACCATCAGCTGAGAAAATTGTACCGTCCTTACTTTGTGTCCCAGTTTCCTTGACCAACTGACCGGTTCTGACCCATGCTACTAAACTTTCAGGATTGGCAGATATAGAGAGTATAATGCTCGGAAATATGACATATATTTAATAACCCAGAAAAAAACACGACACAGACCGTCAGATGGTCAATGGCGTAAGATAGATGATACATTGTATGTTTCTGTGTCATCCCTTACATGATAGCCCCAGTGATCTAACCCAGGAGTGAGGGCGCTGATGTAGACTAAATTACACCAAATAATTGAATCTCCGGCAATTTGGCCTTGACCTTGATGAGATGGCTGGTCTTGGATACTCATTCTGGCCAGATTTATTACTCTTCAGCCATTTTTAGGTCATAGATTTAATGAATGACAATTATATTATCCAAATATTTGTTAACATGACCATTAAAGATGTTTTATAAGTCTATGAATGATATCCATCCAGCCTGACCTTCAGCTTGTGCACTCAGGATCACTAGAGCTTGTAAATGATATTTGCTACGGCCTTGACCCTCATTTAATGACCACGGAAAAATGTTCATATATTCATGAACCCCTTTTAGGACTATATACACCTATAATAATGAACAATCTGCAATGCAAAAGCCAAAATTGTTTATAGGTTTCTAAAATGGCAGTACAATCATATATCTGTTTAACAAGTGTTACGTTTATCATTATGATTGTTCACCTTCTGCTTCATAACCAATATGAATGCCAACTGAATAATGGCAACACTTTAAGGAATGGCATCCCTGCTATCTTATCTCTGACTGATTTTGAGGATTACACAAATATTTTTGCTATTTGATATCAATACTTTTAATTGTTCAAAAAAGAAGGCAGAAAGAAAACAGGAATTGACTGCTGAAGAGAGGCCAGAAAGTTATATAATCTGGAGCCATCAAGCGTTCCTGATTTAGAAATTAGATTTGTTTCTATAATCCATTAAATCCAGCTATCAACAGCTCGGAATCCTGATGTGACTCTGTCGATTCTTGTTTGATGACTGACATTCATTCTACTACCATTTTCATTTCTATAGCTTCCTTTGTTGAGCACTTCAAGTTTCATGTTCATTTGTAAATATTTATATAGCAGAAAGGGCAAGTGTTGAAATCTCTGTCGGAAATGTCGGAAATCTCGTGTCAGATGCCTAAAATCAATGTCTGACTTGTGTTCGGTTTTCTTTGGTTTTTATTTTACATTTAACCTCAGGTTACAACCTAGGATAATCCGTATTTATATATTTAACAGTTAAAATGTTGTTAACGCCTATTCTGGTGAGACGAGCAAATAACCAAAGCTTTTTAAAATATTTATCGTGCATGTTATTCATCAGGGAGATGTCATTTTCTCTGATTTTAGTTTACAAAATGAGATAATCTGTATATATATATTTGACGGTAAGAATGTGGTTAGGGTGGGCTCTACTGAGCTGATAAAGTCAAAGCTTTTAACATATTTATTTGGTTATTCTTAAGGGGGATTGAGTTTTCTTTGATTTTTGTTTTACTATGAACCTTAGTTTACAAACTGAGATAATCCGTATTTATATTTCACTAAAAAAATGTCATTAGCGCCTACTCTATTGAGATGATTAAAGACAAAGCTTATTGAAATATTTATCAGGCCGTTCTCCAGGGAGACCCGTTCTCTCTGAGTTATAGATTAGAGGGTGTGTGATTATATACTATTCAGATCAATGCCTGGCTATTTTTTGATTAAGGTTCAGAATCCCCCAGTGTATTATCTAAAGCTGTAATGATTGCAGATAAAAACACCCACTTACCTTATCAATCAATGGCTGCAATGAAAAACTAAGACAAATATATCTTGGGAATAGTCTATAGATACAAATTGTAGTTTTTATTTACATTAATTGTTCCTCACTTCATCACAGTTCTAATTTAGGGCCGTGGTGGCTGCATGATGCAATTTCAATTTAGGGTCGTGTTAGCTGAGTGGCTAAGATATTCAGACAAAACACATACATATTGCCATAAGTCCTCTACCCCTGGGTTGCAAGTTTGAATCCCATGTGGGGGGTTATTGCAAAAATGTACTGACCATATGTAGGCTGATGTTTTTTCTCAGGGTACTTTCAGCTTTGCTATACTTTCCAAATCCGGCAGAAAAATTCCAGTCTAATTTTGAATATAAATTGTGTGAAGATGGGGGCTTTCATTTATTTTTTTCTTGAAAAACTTTTCTTTTGTATACATTGCGCAATCACCTCAGTGAAATCCTCTTAACAGTATATTACAATTGTTTGTCCATCATTGACAGGCTTTCACAAAATGCCATGAATGGATCTAAGCTTTCAAGAGTTATCTTTCTTTGGCAGACATACTTGGCATGTGTGGATTATCTCCCTTAACTTATAATCTTCAACTGACAGCCTCTCAAATTGGAGAAAAGCGAAAACACATTTTGGCTTTAATTTTGGAATTCAATGTGGAATGTACTGCAATCAGGCTTATAAATGTTTTGATTTTGATGCCTGTTTTAAACTGTTATATTTTCTTTAAGTTCAAATAGCCAAGTTTCCAAATGGAGCGCAACATGTTTATGAATTTTGCACTTTTATATGCCTTCATAAAAATATTGCTATTTTTCCATAAACATTAGTTTAAACATCTTTATTGCCTTCACTGAGCAAGGATATTGGGCACTTTTACAACTTTTAAAGCATTTCTTTAAATTTGGCCACAAACATCCTTGGGGAAGGGGGAACAGAACTTGTATAAATTTTGGCTCTGACCCCCCGGGGGCAGGAGGGGCGGGGCCCAATAGGGGAAATAGAGGTAAATCCTTTAAATCGCTACTAGTCATAGAGTTCTGCATGGATTGTAACCAAATTTGGCCACAAACATCCTTGGGGGAGGGGGAACAGAACTTGTATAAATTTTGGCTCTGACCCCCCCGGGGGCAGGAGGGGCGGGGCCCAATAGGGGAAATCGGAGGTAAATATTCAAATTCCTTCAGAAAAGAAACAATGAACCTGTATTCAGAACATGACTTGGCATTACAAACCAGGTGAGCGATACAGGCCCTCTGGGCCTCTTGTTCCATAAACATTAGTTTTAAACATCTTTATTGCCTTCATTGAGCAAGGATATTGGGCACTTTTACAACTTTTTAAGCCATTTCTTTTACAGAACAAGATGGCATAAATTATTCTCATTCCAAAAACTATATCATGTACCGAGCAGAAGAGAAAGAGAGAAATCATACATAAATTACATACTACACATATTTTGTTAGAGAATTTTTAGATAAGACAGGGGGAGGTAATTTCTATTACTGGGATCTTGCTTAGTTTTACCTGTCTACATCTAGTATAACATAATCACATTTAAAGGAACAAAGAAAAAATGTCTGTATAGTGGCCTTTAAACACTTATTGTGTTAAAACTGACAATTAAGTACCCCCATGTGACTGTATTAAACAGGGTGTTGTTGTACAGAGCTGATCACTTAGACAGGTTTTACTTGTATTTATATCACTTTTGTTTATTGGGGCTGATGTTATAATATGGAATAATTTAGGTCTACCTTTACTTTACAAATTTGAACTATTCTGCTTTAAACTATACCTCGGTCAGTCAATATTTCCTAAAGATGTGGATAGTGATATCCAATTTTGCTGAATAAAGTTCCAGTTATCCCCCTTATCACACACTCTGGTTGTAGTTGAACAAAATGATCTCTATCTTAGATATCAAAATTATGAGAACAGCCATAAGTTTAAAAGTAAACTGCCTGTTAGATATTATTAAAAAAACCCAGAATAGAATAAACATTTGTTCAATGAATGGTATGTTATAATGTAACTTTATTATAATGACAACAAACAATTGTGAGCATTTATAAGTCTTAGATGATATAATGATACATGTACCTGTATAGAAATGCACACCTGTGATGGATTTTTCTTTGCAACAAAAATAGAGAAATGACCAGTCATTGCTGCTGTGGCTACAAGTAAGAGACTTTATCCAGCACCTTCTTAGCAATGACTCCCTTTTTTTGTAAGATATTCAACAAACTTTACTGAGGCTCTCTCTTAATGTCATTTTGGTTGACATTTTAATCCATAATATGTGACCTGTGTATCCCAAACAGTGTATTGCCTCATTGGCATCATTTGCATATTTAAAGCCCTTTGTTAATTTTGCTATTTAGATCTCTGTAAAATTTTCTGTTCGAAAGAAATTTTTAGTGTTAATTGAAAACTATCTTATTGAACATTCTTAGTGTTGTTCACATGACATCTGTACAGTAATATTTTCTTTAGCCATACTTTATTTGATGTAAATATTTTTCCTGTTCAAATTCAGCATCTTCCTTCACTATTGTATGTATTTTGATGATTGTACAATTAATAATGATTATTATTAGCAGTTGATTGGCATGCAGTTATACAACTAAACATAAATTATACCCATCATGCAGTAAAACTGTTGTTCTCCTTAAAATGTAACTTTTGAAATTATGTGCCTTCTTTTTGTCAAAGGAATTTTATTAGTCTGCATTTTGACAGTATTCTTTGTTCTTATAGCTTGAGTTTATAATGTTAGAAATAGTTTCCCTTGTTGTAGATACATTAATGCCACATTTGTGAGCAGAAGAACATTCCCTGTGGTAAAATGAAAGCTGACAAGGTTCTTGTCACAGACAATGACCATTACAATTTTTAGTTTTAAGTTAACAAAATTGATTTTACAGTTGTTGTACATGATTTACTACTGGAATTTTGCTCCATAATTTGGCGATAAAATTTTAGATTTCAGATTTAATGGAAGGCAGATAGGAGTGATGAAATTTGTGTGTATAGCTCTCAAATCCTCCTGTGTCTGGTGCCGAGAGACTGCAAATGCATGCTGGGACGGTACAGGAAACGCGATAAATCATCCGCGCAATATCTTTAATCATTACCACTTAAATGTTACATATAAAATTAGCTTTTTACAGTTAGGAGTTTGTGTATGCTTATTCTGAAGGCATTAAAACTGTACTGTTTCTGTAGGGAGAGCATAGTAACGTCCTGGCTTTTTATCAGCAAAGCTCAGCAGCAGTTCGATATAGGGGTCCGGTTCTTCTGATGAAGCTTATAACATTCTCAAACTACCACATCTGAATTTTTTGCTTTGCATCGCAAAATTTGCCAGTCAGGTTTTATGTAAATATTTAAACGTTTCTTTGGTTTTAAGCCAAGGCTGTTATGCATTGAGGAATAAAATAATTTTGTTGTTTTGATAATTTCAAAAATTGATAGGTAAAATAAAAGAATTTCTTCTTGCTAATGAGTAACCTGACAAGGCTCATCAGAAGCGTTGTTTATGTACGTCATCATTGCCGTCATTAACTGTATGAACGTAAGGCAGGTTTTTACCTGGTGCCAAATACAGTTGATTCTATAACACATTGATGGTGTGAGTGGTGGGGAATGATTAATGTAAAGGATAGGGGCATGGGGTATCCCTGTTAAGGCCATACTTGTGACTGAAGATTATGTAAGAAATTAAATTGGGGGAGGGGCTTGATGATGGTTGGGGAAGTGGGTTATATTGTTAATGTAAAGGATAGGAGCGGAGGAATCCCTGTAAAGGTCTGTCTGAACAGAGTGAGAGGCAAGAGATTATGTAATGAATTATATTGGGGGAGGGGCATGTTGATGGTTGGGAGGGCTAGCTAATGTAACGGATGGGGACAGGTATTACCCTTGTTAAGGCTTAACAGAACAAACTATAGGAGAGAATATTGTGTAATACATTGGAAGTATGATTAGGGCTTAATGTGAAGAATGGTGTTTGGGTGGGGATTGGCTAGAGGCAGGGTGTGTCCCTTCATATCAAAGAGGCTATATGGCTTTTGAAAGGAAATATAAAGGGGTGGGAATATAAAGCAGGGCTATCTAATTGCTAGAGGGATTGACGAAGGGCATGCTTCACATACCTAGGAAGAAGTTGGTGACATGGTGACAAACTCTTATGAGAATCAAGACAAAGATGATGCATGAGAGCAGAGGTTAAAGAATTTCTCAACTGTTCTAGATTACCTTCCCCTGGTTTGAAATTAAGAATTCTACAGAGAAAAATAAAGCCTACTTTCAATCTTGATTTTAGTTTCCAATAGTCTGGTAGCCAGTCTATGGGATCTTGATGTTCAAACTCTAGGCATGTTAATGGGCTATAACTCATGTTGTTGAGTCAGCATGTACATAGCTGTTGTGTCACTGCCCCAATACAACACAGACCCCAGTAGATATAAACATTTCATTTGTTACATATGTAAAATGTCTATCTGGTATGCTCTACCAAGAACCACCCAGGCTTCACATAACCAATACCAATAAGACATTTCTTCATGGAAAACCATCGGAAACACCCAGCCAAAACTTCATATCTTGTACTTACTATAACAGGTCTCAGTTGTGTGATGATTACAGTGAGGTGTACACAGGTATACATAGACCTTATGTGCTTCAAGCGTTTTTGATTATCATATTCATACTCCAAATTTCGCTATCTACGTAGTTTATCTCCGCTAATTAATCCCTATGTCATTTACATTGATAGGAATTTCCATTCAATTTTTAAACCTGTGAAGGTTTATCTTCACAGACTTATTTTGAAATGGTAATTCAGTAGCCTTGAAAGAAAGTTGGTTGATGTATAATTAGATTTTTTTTTAACGGTCTGTCTAGTGATGAAAAGTTATTCTGTCTTTGCATATTACAGGGATATCTGCAGCCCTTGATATCCCTATGAGTTTGCTAATTACTCAGACACTGACCAGTTGTTAGTCAGTTGACGTAATCTCTGGGATTGCTTTTGTATCTTGTTAATGGGTTTTCTGCCTCCAGCCACTGGTGGGTGATATCGTGATATCGTACAGATTTATTGGGCATCTACACCTCGATTCCTTATCTGATGGATGACCGTTTAACTTGCTGATAAAATGAATATTTACAATCTGTTTAGAACTTGTCAGCTCCCAACACAATACATCAATGAGCATTTTAGTAAACAAATGATAAAACTTGGCTACTGCAGGGAAGGATATCATCTATGTTTTCAGCTTATTGAAATACCCACTGGGATCCATTCAAGGGGAGATCATTCCTGTGGTACCTATGTCTCGTATTTCATGCCGTATCGTTTTATGACAAATTTCATACTGGGATTGATTATCAGATGAAATTGATAGACTCCTTTTTATCATAGATTTCCTGGAGCTGTCATCTCCCAATCAAAATTTTCACGATCTTGAGCATAACATAGACAGTGTCATGTCATTGATCTGAATCGTTAAAATGTTTTATATGTCATTGGCATGCAGGTACTGACATATTCCATACATCCAAACATACATATGATACGGAATAAACAAAGCAATTTCGGATTTCACATACTGGGCCTGACAGTGGACTGTGATTTCTTTCCAGATAAAAATGTCGAGAAGGGGCAGATAACTCTATAATCAACTACTTCATCAATTTCTCGGACGTCATCAAATAGGAATGTTGTTTTCACAGTATATAGATCTGTTTGAATCACGTCCTTCTTTTTTTGTTTTCCTGTCAAATTTTGCATTCCAATGAGCAAAAAGCTTTTGTAATGAATCTTGTGTGCATGATCCTAGATTGTTATATAACAGTTGTAGATGCCCTGTTTTCTGGACAAGTACAGGGTCAAAAACATAACTGTTTCACTATACATTTTCAGTGTATGCTATAAGTCTGTTTTTTCTGGTGATAAGACTCCACTTTAGACCAATAAGACTGCTCAGGTTACCCAACTTATTACATAAATGAGATTAAATAAATAAAGTTTATACTACCTGAACACTAACTCATAATTTCAATTGTCGAAGTTGAGAAATAAATATCAATAAAAAATCCACTGATCAATATAGTCTAGAGCTATCAGGTTTGAACTTATTGACCTGACCTAATGAATAATATATGCAAAGTGTAAAGTTAGTGATTCAGAACAATTGTGTATGATATACTACGACAGAAAGGCAAGTCATTACTTAGAAGGTTCATCTCTGATATTGACAGCTTGTCAAAATGATTCCTCAATGACAGTTTATGGGCTGTAAAGGTCACGAGTAAATTCAATCTTTGAATAGGGAGAGATTAGGTACTTTGTAACTACAACTCTGTAAATTGGTATAGTCATGCAAATATGATTTGTACTTACGGTATTTTATATCCAAACTTCAGGCCATGATAGGGAATAAATATCTGTTTGTTTGGTTTCATGTATTTGTTTGTTTAGATTTAATATAATATATACTTTTTTATTAACAAGAATTAATTTATAAATCGTTTAAAAACTATAGAAACTGACTCAAAGTTTATAGATTATTCTCATACATCGATCTCATTGATTTTTTATTTAATTATTTTAATAGTTTCTTTGAAGAGAGATATTATTTTACACATTTTCAAAGGGGAGGTAACTGACAAAAATAAAACTCTTAAAATGGAGATTAATATTAAATCACATATTTCAAGAGGTTATAATGGATTAATCTGGAACTCTTTAGAGGGATGCTGGCATTTAAAAATTCAATGATGTCAAAGGGAGATAAATCTATGGTCACAGAATGTCGTAAATTATGAATCAGGAACTATTCAAGGGGAGGTAACTATAAATCCAGTAATGTCAAGGGGAACAGTATCTTAGTCCAAATGATTACAGAAATTGTAAATGAGGAACTTTAAGTGGGGGGGGGCAACTAAAATAAGGTATAAGAGGGAGATAACTCACTTCGTAGAATTTCAGAAATTTTTTATGAGGCATTATAGGAAATTTTAAAAGGAGAGTTGACTTTCATACCTCCACTATCTAAGTACAGACAACTCTCAATAGAATCTCAGAGGCTGCTGATCCAGACGTAGAGCAGATATCTACAACTTAAGTTATACCTAAGGGAGATAACTTTTTTTTTTGAATAGATATACACAGAAGTTTGTAAGTGAATTAGCTGTACACATGTGGACATGTGTTGTGGTTGTATTGTTGGTAGTATATGTCATACTGACTACCTAAATTTGTCTGTTGAGGATAAACGAAAGGTCACAGGTTACAAAGACCTGTTGTGGATCCTTTGTCTACTGATGCTGTGATAGGATCTTAGGTCACAGAGACTCTATAATCATCGTATGTGGGTGTTGCCTGGATGGAATCTGTTCCAGAAATGTCGGAGAATGACATTTAATGGTAATCCCTGTACAACCTCTGGTCCTAAATGTCGGTGACTGTTAAGTCAGAATGTGGGGTCTAAATGTGGATAACTTACTGCAGTAGTACATAACTCCACTCATCCGATGTCCTGAATATAGCCTGTAACTTAATTTTATCCCAATATATCATTATAGCTGATCTTTATGAAAATTCTGGTGACAGCTAGCACTGGTAAACATGTCTTGAACTTTAACCAGAGGACGTTAAATTTGAGTGAAAAACTGACATCAATATTATTAATTTATCAATAAAACCTTTCTTAGTGACCTGACCTCTGTATAATGACCACCTGATTAAGTGACCACTTTCTTTGTGTTCAAAATGAACCATTTCAATACAGTATGACCTGTGTATAAAGACCACCTGACTGTAAAGACCGTTTTCTTTGTCCTTTGGGTGATCTGACTGTATATATAAACTATTAGTCCTCAGTTTAGTAATTAACTGGCAACATGACAATACAATAGTTGATTCAAGTTACAGCATTTAGAAACTTTTCCAGTTTATATTGACTTTGGTCTATATATAACAGTACCAGATTCTGACCTTTACATATTTGTTGACTTTACTAAATCTGAAGTTGATTGTGTATGAATGTTTTCAGGAGACTGATAGCACCAGGCCAGGCGTGGGCAGTATAGTGTTATATAGGTATTGAGACTGTCTATAACATGTATATAGCCAGGTGGATTACCATCCTTAACTAGAGACCAGTAACATGTATATAGCCAGGTGGATTACCATCCTTGACTGGAGACCAGTAACCTTCTTGTCACTCAGCTGTCTCAAGTCAAGGTCAAACCTGTCAAGGGCAGACAACTGTTGACAGAACTTAGGATTGTATTTGTTTGTTGTAAAAACAAAACTGAGTCAGAATGATTGCCTTGTTCAAGATTCTAGAGATTCTTATAGTAGCTGGCATGAAACAGTAATGGTCTACTAGCTCCTGTATTACGTTTGAAATATTTAATATTGGCATAACATTGCCATATGTTATACAATTAATTATTTATGCTTCTGAACTCCATCAAGGAAATGATTTTGTTAAGAAACATGATCTTACGATCGTTAACCCTTCATGGCACTGTAACCAGCTATGAGTTTTGTTATACTAAGTAACGATTACTAGAACAATAATGTTGTAATATGGTCTGTTACTTGTGACATATGGTATATTGAACAATATCCAAGTCTCCCGGGGGCTGTAGTGGCCAAGTGGTTAAGTTGTCCCAACATATTACTACAAGCCCTCCACCTCTTGGTCGCAAGTTCAAATCCCAAGTGGGGCAGTTGCTAGGTATTGACAATTGGTTGGTGATTTTTTCTCTGGGTACTCTGGCTTTCTTCCATCATCAAACCTGACATGTCCTTAAATGGACAAACCAAACTTATTTATATCTGGATAAGTGTGAAAAATATGCAAAAGGCAACGGCTTCCTGTATATTGTTTTGGATCAGCAAGACATCAGCTTTGACAAGGAGATGTAAAAAAAAAAAAAAAAAATTTTTTTTTGCTTATGGGGCCCGGTATCATAATTGAATATTGTCTTATAAGATTGTATTAAGATTTCCTTGTGATTTTATGATTAATATATTCCTAACAAAGTTTCATTTTCTCTTTTTTAGGTAAGTGATTGTTTGGTTAAGCGAGACACGATTAGGTGATGAAGGTGACAAGATGTGTCACCATCCATACAGGTGAGTGACAGTTTTAGCTGCACAGGTATGACAAGATCTGTCACATCACTACAGGTAAGTTGAGAACTCGCACAGGAATCGCTGGGAAATGTTCAGGTGTGACATGTCTTTGACTTTGCACTTCAGGTTCTGTCAGATCTCACAACTATCAAAAGATTTAAAATTATGGTTGGACGTATAGAATGACTGATGGAAGTGCTAGCCTATTGTTTAATATCCCTGTGTATTAATGCACATGCTGAATTCAGTGAAGGGGGAAAGTGAAGGACAAAGAATATATAATATCAATGACGATACATCCAAGTAAAAATTGGATTGTGTTATGCTATCGTCAACATCATCCCGTCCCAGTTCCATATCATATACATAATATTCAGTATTACAAAAATAATATACAGTTCATGTTTCATAGTCAGTCTTTGTTCAATTCGATTTACTTGTAGAAAATGTCTGCATGTTGACTTTGATTTCAGGGGTGAAGGTCAAAAGACAATGACTGCAATTCATGCAAAAGCCAAAATTTTAGTGTTAATTTTGTGTAGATAGAACACTGTTTACATATGATTGCTTTTCAGAATCCTTTGTGTTTATGTTTCCAAGAAATGAATGACGAGAAATGACATAAAAGATGTTTTTGTGTCTGCTGCTAGTTGGAGTATAAATTGTCCATCAATCCAAGGGTGGACTGACACAATATACCCTGTCAAAATGAACCCCTGTCTAAAATGGATCCCTGTCTATACTAGCCAAGTGTGCTGGTACCCAATTGACATTCAGTTTAGATAAGTAATACTGTATATATTTTGGATTTGGTCTGTCAATCCTTCTGCCCATCATGTGTTTATTGGGGGGAGAAATATCTATTATCATAGAATCCACTTAAAATTAGAACATCTCTGTTTAGCTTAGATATATATTCATGGCTATTATGCACAGATGTAAATGTACCTCTGTAACTACAAGTCAAAGTGTAAATGAATTGGAGACTTCAAGCCAGCGAATCCCTAGCCACTGTACCAAGATTCTGTCTGATCCAGAGTTATGAGAGAAATCATTATCATATCGCCCACTTCCTGTGTTGTTCCACGAGATTAAATTGGCTAAATTTACGGCCATATTGTATTGGTTTTCCCAGATAGATATAGTCTAGGTGTATCATGGTGCACTAATCTCCAATGTGTCATCTGCGCAGGCAGATCAAAGCATGCAAACTTAGTGCATTCATATGCTCCGTGAATCTGGCCTCCTGGGTATTTCATTTTTCCTCGTGCTTTGATCAAGGTCAAGGGTCGTCTCTCAGCCTCCGTATTGAGAATTCATTCAGTACAGAATGGTTATTTTTGGTTCCATTTGTTGCTATGCAAACCAGCTTGCATGTGGTTCTATTATAAGTTGATCATGAAAGAATGGAAAATTTAAATACTTTAGAGTGTTGTATTATCGCCTGCTTCTATATGGAGTTAGGTTTCTATCTGTTGCTCAGACTATAGGAGAAAGATAATCTTTTATAATCCTTAAAACTTTACAAGGTTGCCATTATGTATTCCAATTCAAAGGCCATTCTTAAAGTACAATAAACATGAATTACATGAGCTCATATTAGTAAAGTTAATTCAAGATATCACTCCATGTAATAAAGTGTTGGACAGGTAGGAGAATGACCAAATAACCTATATTTGGGCTTGCACTATTGTTAAGATATGAATCATACAGAGTATGTGGCTTGAATGGACTTTTGAAGTTTTGTTCAGTTTGATTAGTTTAATGTCCTATTAACAGCTAGGGTCATTGAAGGACATGCCTAGTTTGTAATTGGAAGAAAACCAGAGTACCTGGAGAAAAGCCACCAACCAGCGGCCAGTACCTGGAAAATGCCCCACATGGGATTCAAATTTCAGAGGTTGAGGGCTTGTTGTAATATTATGTCAGGACATCTTAACTACTTGGCTTCATCATTGGCTTTTGAAGTAAGGTAAAACTCAGACAGAGACGTGTCCACAATGTTTAATACGGTAGTACAAATTCACAGGACAGTTTATCATATGTTGTTGGTAGTAGTACATTACTTACATATACCTATACACCTAGTACATGCAATACTCAAATATTCACTCACTCCCCTAAATCTAACTTAACCTCCCCCAAATCTGTGTGACCATTTATCTAAAAGTTTCATTGTAACTTTCCGTGTGTTTAAGTCATGTTGTCTCTAATGTGTAGATTGTTTCTTATAATGGGCTAAACCAAAATTTTATAGGGAATGAATCAGGGAAGGATTTGAAGGACTGTTTTTTGTAGAATAGGAGTGCCACCATTAGGTGATGCCACAGTAGTTGATGAATGCCACAATAGGTTGTATATATAGAGGTTAAACAACAAGTGGTGGTTGGATATGGAATTTATTCCACACGAGTGACTTATTTTTTAAAAATTACAAAAGACACAAGCTTTAGCGAGAGTCTTTTGTAACTTTAAAAAATAATTTACGAGTGTGGAATAAATTCCATATCCAACAACCACGAGTCATGTAACCTGTTTCTACCACAATTATATCCGCTTTTAGCCTATAGAAATATGAAGAGGATAAGTACACACAGCATAGCATGACGTCACTCGATTATTGATGACGTTGACAAATGATGACACGACACTGAGAAAGACGTAGTTCGGTCAAAGTTCATCGTGACAGCCAATCAGAATGTGTACAGAGTTTATACCACGTATAAACAAATTGTTAATCAACAGCTGCATTGTTTATTTGATACCCTGACAGTTGAATAACACCTCCTATTGTAATAGAAAATGTAATTAATGATGGAATCTTACTTTGGTCGATATCAAAGGGTGATGAATTGAGTTCCTTCTGAATTTTTCTCCATCTGTTTGAATGAACTGTGAAGTGTATTCTGTCTCTGTATATTAGAAAGTTATCTCCTTTTTAGGAAAGTATCGATTGTTATGTCATTACTATGTGGCTAAAACTGGCGTGTGATACTACATTCATGAAAAGATGACGTAACGTTCAAATCTACCCACAAGGGCAGGTAACTCTGTAATATATAGATACGGAATCTGAATGTGGCGATGAGATAGTACTATGGTTGTGTATGAGTGCCACCACGGTAGCTCCTGGCTAGATTGTTCATTGGAAGTCTTAATCACATTTTAAGCTAGATGCACCCAATAACTCAAACAGCAAACACTTAACTTCAATCAAAGGATTATTTCTTATGAGATAGTGAAATTTACAAAAGATTATTAGGTGAATGATATAGAAGGAAGCTCTGTACATGTAAAAAAAAAATCCAGGCTATTTTATGCTATATCAATCTTGATCACGCTATACGGAGAAGGGCAATACCCTAGGGGTCGACTCTTATCACTCCCAAGGTTATACTGCTAATGAAAATTGTTCTTTCTAATAATGATATAGAGTTTATTAGTCGTATTTACTGTGGTAAACTATTTTAATTATGAACAACTGATTGACTACTTACATTTTCAATCAGTTTTCGGTATTAACTTTTCCTAGTTTTATCTTTGATTTTATGAAGAGGAGGGCTGAGATAATGCCAGCGGTATTTTTGGAAAGTTTGAACCCAAGTATCGAGGACGCTAGATTTATATACAATCAGGTTTTAATACAAAATAATTGCCATAGGGGAATTTAGCAGAGCAGGAAAGAAGATGACTTTTAATATAGAATTGGTCGAGCTAGGTTTTAGTAATCTGTTGCTATGTCAACTGATTTATCTTAATAATTCTTAAGTTGTGTAACTTATAGAACCTTGGGATGATAGAAAGAGGCCTGCTGCTCTATGATAGCAGTTTACTGGAGATAGAGAAAGAAAAGCTACACTCTATGGGAGTGTGTTCTACGGAATCTTTACAGCGAGAGTGGGTATCACTCTATGGGAGTGTGTTCCATGGAATCTTTACAGCCAGAGTGGGTATCACTCTATAGGAGTGTGTTCTACGGAATCTTTACAGCCAGAGTGGGCATCACTCTATAGGAGTGTGTTCTACGGAATCGAGAGTGGGTATCACTATGGGAGTGTGTTCTACGGAATCTTTACAGCCAGAGTGGGTATCACTCTATGGGAGTGTGTTCTACGGAATCTTTACAGCCAGAGTGGGTATCACTCTATGGGAGTGTGTTCTACAGAATCTTTACAGCCAGAGTGGGTATCACTCTATGGGAGTGTGTTGTACAGAATCTTTACAGCCAGAGTGGGTATCACTCTATGGAAGTGTGTTGTACAGAATCTTAACATTCATTTATAGTGAGAGAGAAACACTGCCTGTACCAATTAAGTGAGAAAGTGACAGGAGAGCAGCACTATATGGAAAAGTGTTCTATGAAATCTTAACATTCGTTTATAATCATAGGGAATCTTTACATTTAATGTAGCAAGAAAGAGCAACACTCTATGGCAGAATTGAATCCTATTAATAAGGGAGAAAAGGTGAAAGATAGACTAGAGAGCAGTACTGTATGACAGATCATTAACAATCATTTATAGAGGGGAAACACCTACTGCATGGATATATATATATATATATATATGGAACCATATCAAGGAGAGAGAAGAGAACTGCACTCACTATATGGGAGAGTGATCTTAGGAATCTCAACCTTCTGTAACAAGATCGGGAATCTTAATATTTAAGGTGATAAGAAACATCGCTTTATCAAAGAGAGATTTACAGAATCTAACCATTCACTTATAGTGTCAAATAGATAACACTGAAATGTTCTTTGTTCTAAAATGTGGAGAGTTTTGAGAGCTAAGGCACCACTTGTCTTAAGAGTAAGGGAATGGAATGGGAATTTTACTGTCGTTAATATTTACATTATAGAGTAAAAAGGCAGCTCAGGGTGGAAAAGTTCTTCATGATTGAGGCATCACTGTGTCTCCTGATTGTGTTCCTGAAGTTATTAACATTATGAATAATTTAGAGATGAATTATTTGTTTTAGGAGTATGATACGTTTCCTTTAGTTCAATATATAAGTGTAGGTAAGATGTATGTCCCAGGAATCCTAATGTAATCAAAGCAACATTCAAGGAACTTTTTCTGGAACTAGAGTATCTTTTGGGGACTTTCCAGGAACTCCCTACCCCACCCCACCCTGTTCTCAAATATTTTCACCATTTTTCTCAATTTTACATGGACCGACCCTACCCCCCCACCCCTCTCATGAAAATTTTAACCAAAGCCCGAGATAGTTCTATAGGGCTGCCACTGTCTACGTTTTTCTTTGAAAATTACTGTAAGTAAAACATTACATAAGCACACATCTGAATCCGTACTGATTTATTTGTGTCTAGTACAGAACCTTAGAGGCAGTGAGTAGGTGGAAAATTTCTGTAATCCTGCTTTATATGAAAAAAACACAGACTTTTGAAGTCAATATCCGTAAGTGCACAAAGCTCTCTTTAGACTGCTCCATTGCATAATCTTAATGTCTTCACAGAGAAGACTACATATATCTAAGTGATTTCAATAGTACATGCACTTTCTTCAACTCAGAAGTGTTTAATGATGAAATTTCATAGGAATCTTCCAAATATCCATGGCAATGTTTATAAATAAAATATCACATGATCTATGACATCACTAGCAGGGCGTGTCTAAACTGTTTGAACTGGATGCATTTACATGATAAGAATTTCCGTTGCTAAGCAACCAACTGCGCACTCTTTTGCCACGTTGAAGTTTGTCATAACGACATAGGATTAGTTTTTTGAAGGTCATTTTGAAGGTGTTATTGAACATGGTATATATAATGGGGTTGAGCGTACTGGAAACCCAACCAAGCCACACAAATGCTGCTATGAGGTTATTGTCAAAGTTACATGACGTACACAACACGGTTAAGATGTTGACTATGAAGAACGGGGCCCAGCACACAACAAATAAAATAAATACTACTCCGATCACCTTAGATGCCTTTTCCTCTGTATGTACATCATTTTCCTTCTGTATTGCTTCCTTTTTCATCAGCAGTATGCTCGCCGCTTTTATCACTAACTGATGTTTTTTCACAAGACCCTGAAGAGAGTTTGTACCGCCTGGTGTTTGAGCACCACGGGTCCACAACGGAGAATGACTTCCTCCGTTCGACCCAGGGTTAGGCGAATGCTCTCGTGTCCACAAGGTGTTTGTAGGACTATTGCTATTAGAGTTCGGAATCTCCTCTGTCCTCATGTTTATAATTCTTCTCCCTTCTCCACGCCCCTCCCCCCGGGCTTCTCCTCGTCCCTCCCCCCGGGCTTCCCCTCGTCCCTCCCCCCTATGACTGCCCGCAGCTTGCCCACTGGAATTTTGATTGTGCTGACGATGATGGCTATGTATTGGGAATGAAATACTTGACTTGATGAGAGGTTTGCGCTGTATGATGGGTGTGGTATCTTGACTACATTCTTGGTCTTCGGGACAGCTTCTTGTCCGACGTGCCGAAAACTTAACTCGAGGTCGCTGTTTGTTTGGTTTACGGCTGAGCGACCGGCGTATCATTGGCTGACCTTCGACCTGTCCTGATTTACACTTGTTGCACTGACCGATGAGGAGATAGAGTGTAAAGCTATAGGAAATGACCATTATAGTCAGTGGGATGAAGAAAGCACATATGGACCCGTAGATTATGAAGTTTTGATTGGTCAAAACACACTGACTATCGTTAAGCACATTGGACTGTTCTATAAATCCGAGAATCGTGATTGGACTAGAGATCGCCACAGCAATGACCCACACCAGGATGATCTTTAGGATCACCACGGTTTTAGATTTGTTCCGAGTTGCTAAAGGATAACGTATGGCCATATACCTCTCCAATGAAATGGTACACAAATGAAGAATTGATGAAGTACTCATTAAAACATCCGCTGTCACATAAAGATCACAGATGATTGGTCCAAACAGCCAGTAACCTACCAATAGAAATGAAGATAACATAAAGTTAATTTAAATCAGTTTATTAATACAAACTTTCATGTACAATATTTACTCTTAAATAAGCACTACCTGCAAATAAGCCATAGTGATAATCATTTGTACTAACAAAACCATAGGCTTCACAATGAAATTTAAACTTCTATTTTTTCTCAAATTTTAACATCCCAAAATCTATCGAAGGACAAAAAGGTATTCTTAAATATCATAGAAGTAAATAATAAAAAAATTTTTTTTTTCTGAAATCTGTCTTATAAAATGAGTTAGATATCAAGCAATTCAATATGAAGAGAACAAAAAAAACTGTCATGAGGCTAAAAGTACAAATAAATTTTGTAGAGAAAAAAAAAACAACATTTGGTAGAATCGTAAAAAGAAGGGCCTACAGCGCTTTGAACCGCTGCATGATCCAATAAAACGGAAGATAAGCTGTAAATATATTGTTCTTCCAAATCAATCAATCACCATGACAAATGGAAACGGTTTCCATAACGACATTAAACTGTTTGATAACCTAATCAGACTGGATAGTAGAGTGCTCAGCTAGGGGAAGTAATCACTGTTTATATACCTGGTATTGTTTTAGCAGAGACCTGAAGCTCCTTTAATTCTTATTGTATGTTATCTGTTGGAGAATTATGGTAACAGATTTGACCCGACAGATTACAATGATCTATGACTAATACAATAGGGTACAGGGACGTGCATACAGCTGTGTCACAACAGTACATATACCCAATGGAATTTGGTAGTGCCAGATGGAAAATCCATGTTTTCAGTAAGAATATATCCTATCGGCTGGACGTTGCATGATCTTCATCGATGTAATTGTGTATACATGCATGATCCTAGCCGTTACATCAGATATGCTATCAAAATAAGTTACTTAAATTTATTTACTGTTACGTACTGTAAGATTATGGGCAAGATTATTATTGACCTAAAAAAACTCTTAACTCTATGGCTGTGACTAAAAAATCTATTGTAAAAGTTTGATTTCAGGAAGAATTGAAAAAAAATTATTGTTGAGTAGTTTTACAAAGGCGTGGAAATCAACTCATTTGAGACTAAATAATGAAATTACAGGAGTTTATGAAAAAAGCTTTTATTTACATATTACATTGTTAACGTATTAGCTTGTTACTGAAAGTTTTTATTCATAGTAATTAAGTGAAAGGAGAGAATTTGATAGCAGATTTTACAGCGACATGTGAATTATAATGTTCAGTTAAAGCCCTATATAAACAGATATAATTCTACAAGTCCTGTATCTTTCTGCCAAGTGGGTATACAAGCTTATCAACCTGTTACAGAATACATATCAATTCAAACAGCTTATCCTAAAAAGCTTTATCAAATCAGTCCAAGCACATTCTGCTATCAGACCATGAAGTACCAACAATGTCTGAAAGATTTCCTAGGTTGTAGCGATGCAGGTATGTCTTTGATGGACTTGTTCATTAGGGAGATGCCTGTTGAGGATATACAGTTACTGGGTCTATATAAAATGAACTTGGTCATCTGGAATCTTCGGGATTCAGGCAAGACTGACTTTTAATTATGACTGATAAAATTAAGTGGATGATACTATAGATTGGAAAAGGCCAATGAGACCTGTAGATTGAGATAGGTCTCAATCCTGCATTTTGATTCTTCAGGAATCAGGCAAGACTGGTTTTAAGATACTGTTTGTTGAAAAAGGTCAATGGGGTCTGTATGACTAGATAGGAACACTACTTCAAGAGTTCAGCAAGACTGATTTTTCACGCCTGATTGATAAAATGATGTGGTTGGTACTGATGGTTGGAAAAGGTCAGTGAAGCCTATATGGTTAGATAGGACATGTTCATTTTGGATCCTCAGGATTCAGGCAACCGTGACTTTTATTTATAACTGATAAAATTACATGGTTGATATACAATTAAATTGATGGAGAAAAGGTCAATGAGAACCTGTATAGTTAGGTCAGCAATATAAGGAAATATGCCTCAAGGAATCTTGTTGACTGATTTTTTCAGTGAAAAAAAATACACTCAATGACTTTCAAATACTTTTTTTTATTTTTGAATAAGTGGTAATGGTGCTGAAGGCTTAGATCATTTTTTTTCTCATGTCAGTACTGAAGAAACACTAGTGTTAATGAATGACTACACTACTTATAAGGATGTTTAGAGAGTTCACACAGATTCTCATCAAATATTGCTGATACATATAGAACAGTCTGAGGAGTTATCTTATAGGGCTCAAACCAGTTCTTCATTAGACACAACACTTGATGCTCCATTTGACTCGATTATGTTAGTTATTTACTACATTATACTAGTAGAACAGTAAAAATAACTTAAAGACTCTAAATCTGAACAAGGATTTAGGTTATGCTCAAAAGCTTGTTAATGCTGAAATTGTATTGAATGTAAAACCAATATATTTCCAACAGGGTATAGTTTGGTTTAAATCCCTATTAACATTCATGGTCTTCGCTAATCAGGGTCAAATGCATTGTTCTAGAAGTGGAGGAAAGCCAGAGTACCAGGGGGAAAATGGTCCCAAATGGATTTCAAATTTGCAATCCAGAAATGAATGGTGTAGTGGATAGCCAACAAACAGAGAAATTATATTGATATGAAGTAGAAAAATAATAGCAATATCAGACAGCTATTTCATACAAGAGAGCTAGAGAAATGTTGAAAGTTCATAGTTAATTTCCAGTGGGAACCTGCCTGTATTCCAGATATTCCAGGAAGTCGCATTAATGTTTTATGAGGTGTCCGGATACATTAACACAACTTGGAACCATTATATATTTCTTTAATATGCAACTTCAAATACAAGTTTTCGGAATGTAAATTTGTGAGCTCCGCCCCCTCTGATATAATTGATGGCCTACTTTTCATCTACAAATATTTTGACATGCTTTTATGGTTTGCTAACAGACAAGCATCAGTAGGAAACAACAGACAGCTCCCCAAACAACTTTGGGATGATTTACATTTTATCATGAAGGTTCTAAGTGAAGTATGAGCAGGTTTAAAGAGTACTGGAGGAATTAAAAAGGTGTGAAGCATGGAATAGCGCCGCATCAAAGATGGTTCCCTCCGCAGGGCCCTGGCGCCACATAGTGGGGCTCTATGTAAATAAAAAAATCAGATTTATGGCTCTTATTGATGTACATGTTATAATGCATGTATATACACTATTATGTATAAGTTTATTACAGTTTACGCGGTATGAATGCAATTCGAGATATTTTGATCTTTACTCAGAGATTTTTTTTATTGCTTGTACAAAAAGATTTTTTTGAGCTGAGGTATTAGAAATTTTAGCAATTCAGAATATTTTGATTTTCACTTGAAGAGTTGCTAGTATTCAATTTGTGTGATTTTTTTTTTTTTGATTTTTTTTTTCTAAATTTAATAAAATTGATATTTTGATCTATATCAGGACAATAGATTTTGAAATTTTACTGGTACATGGTAAGATCTTATTTTCACATTTTGAAACAAAAACAATATTTGCGACCATTCTTGATCTTGACAAAATTCTTTTACTGACCTAAATGAATAAATTTAGCTTGCACTTTTGACATCAGAAAATAAAACAAAAAATAAAAACAAGTAAACCTGCTGTTGCATTATGTACGTATCATATTATGTACATTAAATGATGCAGATTTCCTAACACAAAACAGTATAATTAGACCTTCTGAACTCTATATAATGTGACATCACTATAAAATCATATTTCATGGCCAAAATAAAAGTTTTTATACCCTGACCATCTGCTTTCACCAAATATAAAAACCTGGCAGAAATCTGCCAGGGTAATATAGCTGCACCAGATTTATTGTTTGTGGTGTGGATTGTGTCTCATTTCTCATTCTCCCCTGAAATTTCATAATGGACTGGTCAAGTCTTTGACTTAGAAGAGTTTAAATGTGATTTCAGGGATGATTGAGTTAATACCCATCAATCAATACTTGTCCATGAATTTGCCATTTGTATATTATGACTTCATATTTAAGATAACACCACTTTCCACACTCACTTTCCAAAATTATCAAATTGGCAATTTTAGACCTCATAGAATGGTCTTATGAAGTAGAGAATGATTACATTAGAGTTTGGTGGCTATTGTTCTACCATGTTGAGATGGAACTCTCCATTTATTTTCAAAATTAAGATCTAAACGTCTTGATTTGATCAGTAACGGCTTCTTTAGTGACTGTATGACTATGGTACTGTTTTGTTATACAGGTTTCACTGTACGTGATATAAATCATTCATATTGAGGTTTATACTCTTTATTTGTTTGTAAGATTAAGATCTAAATCACTTCAGTTTATACATGCCATGAAAATATTTGTAAAGTTTTGAGAAACATATTGCTTGTTAGGTAGGAAAGTTGTTCCTATAGAACCCTGCCAGATCCCTTACATTCTCATTAGAAATGCAGGTCAACCGCAGGTCTTGACTACTGAGGCGAAAAACTTACATTGATGAGAG
This sequence comes from Argopecten irradians, assembly GCF_041381155.1. NCBI lineage: Eukaryota > Metazoa > Mollusca > Bivalvia > Pectinida > Pectinidae > Argopecten > Argopecten irradians. Next base: position 33,717,946 of record NC_091147.1, on the reverse strand, counting down.
GGATATGTAAATATTATCTCAACAGATCAAAGGTGGGAGAGAGATAGCTATCACAGACTCCATGATCTATAGATCTGTGTGGTCCGCTAGGCTGCCAATAACGGCATGCTCTTTCTCCTGACCACACTCATTGTAGTTAGATTACAGCTTGTAAAGCTCTACTGAAGTATGGAGATTCGTCATCAACTTCAAAAAATGTTCTTATTCCTGTTTCTGTGTTTTACAGATAGCTTCTATACAGGAACACACATCCAGTGCTTGCTTGATATTGATTAGAATTGCACATTCTACTTTCACTTTGCATGTATTATACACAGTTTGATTTTCAAATGGTAATCAACCTGTTCAAACGGAAGTTATTTTCGTAATTCACATGTTGTTTATTGATAAAACTAACATTGTGAAACGTTTTAAAGAAAATTTTGATGGATTCATTTTCCTGCATTCACAAATTTTCTTTCAAATTTTGCAAAATATTTTCGATTCAGTATGACATTGCTTCCGATGCACTCAATCATTTTCTGTTGCTGTAACATCGCATTTCAATAAGTGGTTGTCAAGTTGGCAATGGCTTCATGTCATGTGATCGTCAATTTGACGAACATAAATACAAAATGATAGGACTGTGACATGAACGTTTATGAAATCTATCTGATCACTCAATAACAACTTTTACTAATGGTTGGTATGTTGTTGACCTGGCTCCTGAAAATCTTATTTCTCTTCTGATGCAATTCTTTTTCAGAGAAAACATTTTTTTACTACATCTGCAGACATTCATAAAGCAAAATACGTCTCTTTTCCCAAGGTAGAAGTCTCCGAACGGTGCATCGCTTATCGTTTCTAAACAATAGAGATAAATTTTCAGATGGGAATTTTATCCTTTCAGAATTAAAAAAAATTAATAATACTAGTTTATGAAACAGTATTGAAGAGATATGTCTTTGGGGATGAAAATTGTAAAAAAAATTTTACTTGCATGAAAGAAACATCATATCATGGTTGCCAAAAAACTTCAGAATTTGAAATAAAATACCAGAAGATAGGTCATGAAAGACATCAACTTTTGTATAAGTTAATGTACACTTTCAGTAAAAAAATAAGAAAAAAGCAAATCTGAGTATATATATATACAAAGACAACTCCACTGATATAATCTATTGTGCATTTCATTTAACTATTTTTCTTTATTCATTGAGGTATACCATCAGTTGAGATGTATACCATCAGTTGAGACATATACCATCTCAGTTGAGATGTATACCATCAGTTGAGACATATACCATCTCAGTTGAGACGTATACCATCTCAGTTGAGTTGAGACGTATACCATCTCAGTTGAGACATATAGCATCAGTCGAGTCTTCATTACATGCCAACAACTTCAAAGTACATAGAAATTTCATCATCAGTAATATTCATGGATTGGATAGATAAATTTTTGATTTTCCGTATTTTCGTCACCAATAGGATAGGTTTTCTCTTCAACTGTCCTGAGGATACAGGAGCTGCTTAATTCCCAAGACCTTTCATTACCAAGAACGGGTGAAATAAATGTATAATTTTGACGATATTGTTGCCGTGGCTAATGGTACAGACGTCAACTAGTGATTTGTCTCAATTTAACCAGCACTTGTTTATCCATCTTAGACCACCTCGGTAATGGAGTCAAGCTTCAGTGTGATCCAGACTATAAATCAGGCAAACGTTTTGGTAACATTTTCGTACTGGACAATCTGGTCTTGTCGAATCAATACCGTTCTATCACTAACAATCTGGTTGTGAATTGATGTAGTTTGTTTTGGTTTCAGTGTGGCTTTTACCTGCCACCTTTGTACACCTAGAAATAATTAAGTCTTCTATAAGAATAAAAATATATATCATGAACACAACCTTCATCTGGCTCCAGGATCATGAAAGAATCTTAGCGTTTAGTTACGACTTCACCAATCATTACTGACGTAAATTTTTGTAACGTTGTCTTTGATCGAGTCTAAATTAAAACTGAAGAGAATTTTTAATTCAAGATAGTAAGTCTGTCACATGATCCTAGGTCCTAGCTTATATTAGTATGGCCAACTGTGGTAAAACTATGGCCAGCCAACTTGTAACTTTCCAAATATACTTGATGATAAAATCACTATTGATTTTCATGCTATTTGTGATTAAACTGAATTCTGTGAATTCTAGACAATGTTTAAAAGTTCATTGCTGTAAAAAATAACAATAGTAACGTATAATTCACAAAGTACATGAGTTGCGAGTTTAACCTACGCAAATGTATTAAAAGCAAATTTAAAGCATTAATACAATAAGATGATCGAGGGCTTACAGTTTTGCTATATCTGTTCCAAAACTGCGAAATTGAACTCCCGTGAATGTCCCATATTAGAAACAGAGAATATTGAGCCTCAAATTTAAATTAAATTTAAAGCATTACTACAATAAGATGAGGACCTATACTGTTCCCATATCTGTCCCATCACATCCTGTGTCCCATCCAAATATATCTTTAACAGATATTTCTAGTTTTTAATATAAATTGGCTCTAACTTTGACCTTGGCAGGATTTTGAACCACTTAGTCGGCCCTGGGGATAGTTGGCCTGACAGTTGTGATAGTAAAGTATCATTATACAGATACTACAGCTGGCCGTTTGGTCCAAAGACCTCTGATCCTGGGTTCTATCCAGGGAAACTGTCAGAGTGATCAATGATACACAGAGGATCCTCACTTAGATCTGCTCTATATTTATATGCCAATCTGCATTATACACTATTAGCATTGCCATACCGATAACCATCCGTCATCCAGGGGGGACAACTGTCAACGATGGTCATCATCAAAGTTTTGATCAGTACGGATCTGTTTTATCAAATCGCTACCAGACCTCGGACACTTGAGGTCAAAAATGTCGAAAACCAAGGCCTGGTATTTGTTTATCACATGTTTGGTTTGACGATGCATCATTGGTTTTGTCGTTTTTATCCCTGATATTGCCATGATACAGCTAATAATCATTTGGCTATAGGAGATATTCTTTACGAACAATCAAATCCAATTAACTGGCATGCTGCTTCTTCATCATATCTACATGTGAAAAAATAAGGTCATAGATTTTAAAGCAATTATGATATGCTTTATGATGATTGAAATTGCTGATTGATGGAATGCATGTGTAAGGCATTAGCTCATAACTGGATAATGTTATCGTGGAAATGTTCTCCGAAAAAAAGTATCCTGCTACCAGCGCTTCGTTAATGTTGTTTCATATACCCCATCATATACGATGCTGTGTAAACAGTTACATTTATGAAGGTATTTATTGTCTAGACTTACAAAATTGATATTCATTAATGTGTTTGAAAAGGTAAATATTGATAGTGATTCTCAATGTTAAAATATGAGTGCTGATTGATAAGACTTACAGTACAGACTTGAAGATAAAGGGTTTCAGTCTCTTTTGATGTTTTCAGGAAACTTATTTTATACTGTTTCCGAAAATTTGTGGAATAATTAAATGAAGTAATGACTAGAGGATGGAAGGTAGGAAGGAATAAAGGAAAGAAGGAAGGCAGGATGAAGGAAAGAGGAGATTGGTGGAAATTTGTATTTGATGAATGTTTTTTCTTCAGCTGGATGATGACATCTATATATACTGTAAGCTCTGTTTAGCTATACACTAACTTGAGTAGCTCAGTACGACACATACTTCCGACTATAATCACTGAGTGTAATTGGTAGACAGAGAATTTTGTTTGGGTTTCTGTCAGAATTGTTGCCATCCAGGGCTCGCGACTGGTAAAAGTTCCCCATGATCAGCTGTGGCCCTATAGAGTTTGGGGATAATTACTATAGGGTTAATGTACTGGTTGTTTCATGATGACCAATGTGCTGAAGTGACAACATCAGGCTGGCCGTTACACTTCTCACAAGGCTTAACAGAAGACTGATGTTATTTAGATGACATTGGCCTTCTAAAGCTTGGTCTACGAAGCTAATATTACCATACAATATGTCAACGTTGTTAGTCATTATGGTGTAGAGACCTTAGTAAAGTTCCACAAATAGTACTATATATATAGCCCTATAACTGGGGATGATATTTTCACGGTTTTGGGGGACATTGCTATGATTCCGAAAATATAATTCTAATATAATTCTATCCTGCAGCCAGATCACCAAAAATTAGATTTTTATATCAAAGCGTGAATATTTTGACCTGTGAAAATAACCAGCTATACAGTACTTAGCATCACAAATCTGAAGCTCTTTTGAGTCAACTGGAATACTTATGTCATTGTTATAGGTGTCGATCAATCCTAATGTAATTTTGGACTTTTATGTCTTTTGCATAAAGTGTACAATGGACCTTTTTAAGTTAATTAACAATGATAAAATGCCAATGATGTATAATAAATGTTCAACTGTAATTTTGAAACTTAGTTTTGAGTGCAATTACCGAAAATTTCTCGTATAAGATAAAAAAGAATTGCAATACAATGGAACTTTTTAGAAAATCAAGTCAGTGGATTTAAGTTAATGATAAAATCCCCAATCTAGTAGAAATGTTCTGTATATTTTTCAAGTTGTCTATAAACAACATTGGCGTCTGTCGGATTCAACCAACACTGATGGCCTAGTGCCTGTTCACCGCCAACTACACAAGGTTATAGAGACTGATAAAGCCAACCCTTATACTTCTATTATACTGATCACACTGCAGGATGTGCAGGAAAACACCAGAAAACTACTAAAAAGATACCAAACTTATTTTGTCTTTCAAAAGCTCCCTACTATTCTTGATGGTGCAGCTCTTGAGACTATCATGTGATGATGCAGCTCTCAGACGCCTTGAGTGTTTGGCAGACAATGTTAAATGTGTCAGCAGTTAATTGATATTTCAAGCCAATAGTCGTTATTGGCTTCAGGAGATTTTGGTTTCTGATTAATGTGTAGTTATCATATTATATTATTTTAACTTAAGGTCTGCCCCTATTCATTTTCAGTATATCGTATGAAGTGAGTTTGGTTTGGTTTTGACATAATAAATTCAAAAACCATTTCTTCATGAAAGTTTCAGTTTAAGTGAGGTTGGTTTTGATACCCAAGTTTGAGTTTTAGGACATTTGAAGTTTTGATTGTAATATTGTCACTATATTGATTATAAATAATTATATGTTTTTAGTACAAAAGGAATGGGACTACTTTATTAAACATGTATACATATGCACTTGGAGAACGAGGTATTAATATTGCAAAAACACAGAAATTTGGGGGGGGGGGGAGGCGATTTGATGAAGACTGTTTACTTTACTAATGTGACTTCAGATTAAAAACAGTATATTACATATGTAATTGATAATAGAGTATAAAACCATAAATGAACATGTAAAAACTACAAGAAACTTTGATGATTGAATGACGGAAAACATGAACCCATTAATTAACAACAGAGTCTTGAATTAACTTTTTCAATATTGGTAAAAGCCATGAATCCAAAACTCTGGAAATCTTCACACCTCTGACACATGTGATTTGTATATCTATCACTTCCATTCCTTCCCTCCTAAAGTAAAATAGGTTTTATGCACTTTTACTCATTGTTTGCATACAGTATCAAGATATAGAAAAGGAAGTGATTGGAAACTCAAGTCGGTAAAATTATGTAAAAAGCTAGCTTAGAGTACACCGCTCTTAAATAATTAGTTTTCAATTACAACACTTCTTCAGGCATGACCTTTGGACTTTATTTCTACTGCATCTGGAGCCAACATTATTTCAAAATATCTCTTATCAGGATGAAACTTCAAAGGGAAAAATACCTTTACTGAAAATTTGTTCTTCCTTTCCAGATTTTTTATTGATAAAAAAATTAACCATTTAATTGATAAATTGATTCCGAAAATATGTGTTTCCTCTTCAAACTATCATTGGAGATTTGTAATATTTTGTGTAGGTTACATGTTTTTGGGTCAGCATATTGCAAACTCTTAGAAAAAAAACATTGTGTTGCGTAAGAGTTTTCTATTCACCTTGGCTGTGTGTTATAATGTAATCTAGTGTTGAGTGGGCCGTTTATTGCAGGAGACGGTAAGTGCGCCGATATGATTCCGCTCCATCTTGTTCAGATGGACGGCCTCATTGAAGCAAAATCACTTAGACAGGCATTTATGTCTCAATTGTTTCTCACCATAGGAATTCTTAAGACAAGAAAAACATTGATTCAGTAGCAGACCGTGGTGCTATACCGGACAGAATGTGGAATAATTTGATCTTCTGTGGCTATTACAGTGCCAAGTGGGCTGTAATTCTGTAGATTAGCTAACGTCCAGTTGTGTTAGAGGACGATCCCAAAAGTTTCAGCCACTGTCCACTAAATATTGGACTGCTCTGAGCGGTGTAATGTCTACTCCCACTGGACAGTCACTGTCCACTAAATATTGGGCTCCCCTGAGTGGTGTAATGTCCACTAGACTGGACTCAGTCCACTACTTATTGGACTGGATCAGCTACTACTGTCCACAATATATTGACTGTCCTCAGTGGTGTAGTGTCCACTCAGCTGGATAGCTACTGTTCACTTACTTGGACTGTCCTCAGTGGTGTAGTGTCCACTCAGACTGGATAGCTACTGTCCACTAACTATATTGGACTGTCCTCAGTGGTGTAGTGTCCACTCAGAATGGATAGCTACTGTCCACTAACTAAATTGACTGTCCTCAGTGTGTGACTGGATAGCTACTGTCCACTAACTAAATTGAACTGTCCTGATTAGTGCAGTGTCCACATGATATTGGACAATGTTGCACCTACTGTACCAATTGAGATACAGGACGTAGTTTCTACGTTACATATTTTCAAACGGTCCATTTCTGTTCTTAAAATGATGGAATGCCTGATGATAATTAACTTGGCTCCGTCTTTTAACATAATGGTTGATATACAGCATATTATGAAGATTGGGTATTTCTAAAATGCCTATACTAGGCTGTTTTATAATACAGCATTGCTATAATACAGCATTGCTGAGTGATTGGAAGTCTGTAAGACAATGTTACTAATTACTACAGATTGATAGGATGCTGCAATTGCTGCTCAGTATTGCTGCACCATGCAGATGAAGCAGTATTGCTGAATACATGTAGTGATTCATGTAGGAGTATGCTGTTATTATACTGATTAATAATACACCATTGCTGATTACTATACACACGAGCGGTATGATTAATTCAGGAGTATCGCTGAGTTGCTGTTACAGATGAAGCAGTATTGCTGAAAACTGCAGTAATTCATGTAGGAACAGCATATTTGTGAAGTAGCATATTGCTGAAATATTACTGAACAACATGGTAATGAAAGGAATCATAAAAGACAAAGTTCCTGAGGGCAGTACTAATTTCTTGCTCATTTAAGAATTGTCAAAATGGCCTGAAGTATTGCTGACCATTAATGGACACAGATTTATGGAGACTGTGGTTTGATAGCTTTATTGTTTACCAATATCATTCACGTTAATTTTGGCTAACATCATCTGGTTCCATCAGAGAACATAAAAATTCCCTATGGACAAATATTATTATATGTTTGTCTGTTGTAATTACTCGTTATATCTCTGTAATTATCACAAGTTAAACGGCGCCACACAAGATCCTATTCTTAGACTATTGATCAGCCATTTATCAATAAATATGGCTTCCTTGGCTGTATGTAATTGTTGCTCTCGTAAGAATATAAAAATATTGTGTAAGCAGTAGAGATACTGTTCACATAGCGGGTCATTTATATGTCCAGCTAGTCAGAATTGTATCTGGTAATGAGTAACCAATATTGACCATGCTCAGTCACCTGTTGATAACTGCTCTCTTGCTAGAGCTTCCATTGACTCACACACAGGAAATGGGAGAACTTTGCTGCCACGAGTCTCTACTGGGCCCCGGCAGATTGGCCTGTTGCGACCATATCATTGATATTTCTTTGCTGATCATTTGGCGTGCAGCACCATATCTGGCTCTGTTTCCTAGACTTGGCCAGTGTCTTTGTTGTTTTAGTAGGATCTGGATTTCAAAGAAACAAATCAGGCATACCTGACGGCAAGTCAGACGGAAGAATTGTGCAGGTCCCTGAAAAGATCACAGAATTAAATTAAGTAAAGGCCAAGTGTCACTCTGGAGTGGTGAAGCCAATGTTCTGTCCTGTCCCATGCTCATATATCAAGTCAGACAGCTTTTTGTAGACTGTGGGTCACAAAAAAAATTTACATATTGTTGGACATGTAAAATGGTGACCTGGATTATACAATAGGCATACAAATTGTTGTACATTGTATGAATTGCTGTACATTTTATGACTTGATTAATTATCCATTGCTGCATATTTTGAAATGTATGTTTTGTATGTTGTACACCTTGAATTATCATACATTTGATGTACATTTCGCAGCACATAAATACATTGTTGTACATTGTATGCCTTTATCATACATATATACATTGTTGTACATTATATGACTTAATAAATCATATATTTATACATTGTATGCCTTGATCATACATGTATGTACATTTTGCTGCATACATATATACATTGTTGTACATTGTATGACTTTATCATACATTGATGTACATTTTGCTGCATACATATATACATTGTTGTACATTGTATGACTTTGTCATACATTGATCCACATTTCGCTGTATAAATATATATACATTGTTACATATTGTATGCCTTTATCATACATTGATACATGTGCAACACACATTCATATATTGTATAATTTATGACATAATTACATTATTTTTCATTGTGTAATACAAATTGATACTAGTGTTAACACAAATGTATACATTATTGTTAACTCATAGTAACATTTTACATTGTATTGTATGAGATACAATGGCAGTATGCATTGCTATGTGTTTGTAGATCAATGACATGTATACATCATTGTAACATTTTACATTGTATTGTATGAGACACAATGGCAGTATGCATTGCTATGTGTTTGTAGATCAATGACATGTATACATCATTGTAACATTTTACATTGTATTGTATGAGACACAATGGCAGTATGCATTGCTATGTGTTTGTAGATCAATGACATGTATACATCATTGTAACATTTTACATTGTATTGTATGAGACACAATGGCAGTATGCATTGCTATGTGTTTTGTAGATCAATGACATGTATACATCATTGTAACATTTTACATTGTATTGTATGAGACACAATGGCAGTATGCATTGCTATGTGTTTGTAGATCAATATACAAACAAAATGTGTTTGTAGATCAATAACAAATCTATACATGTATTTGTGTGTCATTGCAAACAGATAAAGGTCAGTCGGGGTCAACATTTAGCTGTACACAATAGCATGTAAAGTGATAAGGATATGTATAGGTACTGGACAGCTTTAGTGTACTTCTGTACAAACCAGACCAAGTGCTATCACCAGAGATCAGTGTTTACCAATGATGATATTTATTTGCGATGCTGGAGCTGACGAAAGAGCAGCTGACGTAGTCTGGTCGGAAGAAAACTTGTTCAGGGTTATCAGCATGTTTGACTTGTTGTACAACTTGTGTTTAACTTCTGTTGCCTGTTGGTCAACTATAGAAAAAGAATTAATTCTAGTTGTTTTTATTCTGTTTATACATCCACCAATAATGCGGATGGTCTTGGTCTCTTTGAAGGCAATTGTGGAATATTTTTCTGAAAAATCTCTTCTATTTTCAAGGGAAATGTTTTTACTCTCAACATTTGATAAAACCAAGAAAAAGCAAGAGAAAACTGTTGGTTTTTTTTGTCAGTTTCTTTACTAAGAAAACATGTCAACCATTTTCTAAGGAGAAGAAAAAAGATTGACACTTGTTCCTATCCATTTCCTGATGAACATGTTTTTCCAATGACAATGAAAATGCCAGTGCCAGAAAGCCATTGTTCTTTACCAGTTTTCTCTGATCTACAGATTACTGTTGTTTTCCTGAAAGTTTATCAGAGCCAAATTCCATGATAAGAGAGCTTGTATAATCTACTAATGTGTTTAGATATTTTTTTTTAAGAAAACATTTTTTGGCCATAGATTTCACCTGCAGAAGCTATAAATAATGGGACATTTAGGAATCTGTGGAGAGATTCTTGGATTAGCCCCCAACGATGATATATTTAATGGAATATTTCAGGCTTAACTTCCAAGTAGGTTATGTGAGAAACCCCTAGGAGGATCTCTGTGCTATCTACAGCATGTCCTCATGATTAATGGGGATCACTAGACAACCTGATGGACTCCATCCCATGGTGATAACTAAGTTTTATAAGACTTTATATATCAGGATCGTGTTGACCTTGGTCGATCTGTCTGACATCAGTTCACCATCACTTATAACAAATTTACTATGTATTAAAATACAGATCTTAACCTAGAATTTAGTAATATAAAAAAATTAGAGGAATATTTCCATACATTGGATTATGTATCTCATACATTAACTTTGGTGAAATTTGACAATATATAATGTAAAGTGAAGGTACTACAAACTTCCATGCGACTCTGATTTGGAGGACACGTTAACCTCCATGTGACTCTGATGTGAAGGTCACACAAACCTACGGGTGACTCTGATGTGAAGGTCACACAAACCTTTGAGTGACTCTGATGTGAAGGTCACACAAACGTCTGTGATTCTGATGACAGTTGGCATGTTTCCTTGTAATTGGTTACAAACCATGTATTTTAATGTAAAAATTAACCTAAACTTTTCAATTTATAAAGTGCATTATCAGAGAAATATTGTATTTCATAATTGATTACAAACATTTTATTTTTATGTATAACTTAAACTTTTCAATTTATTAAATGCATTATCAGAGAAATATTGTATTTCATTATTGGTTACAAACAATGTTTTTTATGGAAAACCTAAACTTTTCAATTTATAAAGTTCATTATCACAGATATATTGCATTTCATAGTATTGTAATAAAATAGGGAGTGATGTTGCTTTGTTACGATTCATAATTGAAGTTTAAATGTGACTAAATAATGGATAATATATATTTTTGCTCTATAGACATTTTTGAAAACTCCCCAAATTGTTCTGATAACAAATATTTTTTATGTATTAATTCTATTTCAATTTTGAAAGTAGAACTGTGAAATTCTATGACAATTAAATTTGACATTATTAGAATTATTAAGAGCCTGGCGTTTATGCTATAACCTATTTCATTATATCACCACACAGATAAGACCTATTAACTCGTAACAGCTATATGTATGAACCACACACTTATTAAGTTTGTAAAAGAGACGCTTTAATGTTACAAGATTTACATTGTGGAGGAATTCAAAGTCGGGAAGATTCAGTGGTGCTAACGTTTACTGCTAAGCGTGATTTTTTTGTTTACTACATACCTGATTAACTTATTATCACCTAATTAGATGTTTGTGTAGCCTGTTTAATTAACACTTGTATCAACTTTGTTATTGATGGTGCTGCTGTGTCTTCAGTAATAAGAATTTATCAGTGGTTACAAGGCTGTATTTCTGATACACATCTTGGTAGGTGTCTCTTACTGATAAATAAGTAAATAGATATTTCTAACACCTCACAACAATGCAATCTGATGTTAGGAGCTGATGTATGAATGTACTCTTATTCCTGACTGAGAAATACAATTTTGAAATCACAAATTGTTTTAGAGACACTTTGCCTTTTTGTGTAAACAAAGTTATAATGTTTTTCAATGGTCAGGAAAAGCAATATATTGCTGCATGGGTTCAATCGGGAAACCCAATTGTATCGTCTTTTGTGAAGTAATAGAATTGGCTATCTTTATCCTTATTTTCAAAAAGATGGGACTTTACTCTTGCCAAACTTTATTTCATTTTACATAAGATAGGTTGTCAAACACATCAGGCCTTTTATGAAATTTCAAAAGCTTTTGCATCAGATATGAAATTTTAATGGCTGTATGTTTCACCATAGTCAAAATCTTCAAATCTTATTATTCAACACATTGTCAGCTCTGAAATTTTGTAATAGGCCATATGCCATAGCGACACTGCATGGCTGCCATCGGGGTGGGGGACGAAATACATCGTTTGGAAATAGCTTTCTTATAAAAGTTGCTTAACTTGACTTAAAGTTGAAGAAGTGGCTTATGTTTAAATGGAAAACAAGATTAATCAGAACACTATAAAGATGTTTTTGTTGAAAATTACTTTTCTGACATCAATGCAGACTTTGATAATTTTTGGAGAAACTTCAATTAATATCATAATGACTTCAATTTAATATCGAATTAAAAACCAATAACTATTGATTTAATGACTTGAATTGTAGTTAATTTGAATGATAACTGAATGGGTTGAATGGTAACTTGAATTAAGCTATAACATAATGATGGGTTGAACGAGTTAAGTGAGAGACTTAATTTAATAATGTGTTGAAGATTAAGTTATGGATCTAGCGGTTGTTTTCACATGTGGCGAGAGAAGGCTAATCAGAGAGGAACATATTGACTCCTTTTCACTTATCTGTACAAGGTGTACCTCAGTCAGGTGGCTTGATTATAGGTGTTGATTTCAAACATTTTCGCTCTAACTGGCCAGCAGGATCTACTTTCAACTCCCCAACTTCTCGACTTCTTGCTACACTGCTAGTGCGAGTCTGTATACCCACTATCTAAACCTACTACCAGAGGGGAAATTAAGCCAGATATTGATCGCTATACCTCTCAACAGAATAGGGAATTGAAATCACTCAAGTGCTTTATTAATAGCCAGCGATGAGAGAAAAATCTCAACATTTTTCAGATTCTTTTCACTACGGCCTCTATCATTGGGAGCTACAATGGTCATCAATTTTCCATTCTGTGTTCGATATATTATTTGGAAGATAAATAGCAGACTATCATATGTTACACAGCCCATCAATATCTCCTTTATCAGGACGGTGAGTAAGATTTGTTTAGGAGTAAACCCCACCAAATGTCTGGTCCATCCAGCTGATGACTGAACAGACCATACCTCAGCACACAAACTTTTACACTGACCAAAGAGCTATACTTCTGAAGTCTCTTCAATAGCTCCTACAGTACACTGAAACCTGTCTTAGTGGCCATCTCTGTATAAAACAACCTGCTTTTAAGAGCTCTTTCTCAGGATACCACATGGTCAGTTATAATACAATTTGACCTGTGTATAGAGATCGCTTGGCTATAGAAAACAGTAATTCTTTGGGTGGTCTTTATAGACAGGCTTGACTGTATTTTCAAATATCGAAAGCTTTCATATAGGAAAAGAGTTACCAGTATCTCAATATATATAGGAGAAACAACTACAACATTGTTATTAACTATCTAACCAAGCATAAACCAAAAACCTTCAATGGATTCGGTCAATAACTAAGCAGAATATTGAACATGTCTATTGGTACAAACTTTAACTTGAATTCTTTTCTTATAAATAGAACCTCAATGAAATTCAGGTAAGGCCTAAAAAAAAATATGTATGTTTCAGGTACCCCTACCTATCCTAGTTTTTACTTCCGACCCTAGCTATTTTATCACACTTTTTCAAAACAAAAATGTTGTGTGTGAAGTTTTCAGCTTAGATTTTTACGCATGCTTTAAGTTTATCCAAATAAAGTTCAAATTTCGAATACGGTAATGAGAAATAAAAGACTTCTAGCTAGCCTAAAGCCTGAATGACAAATTACATGTATTATTAAATTACTTTGTTATGTAGTAATAAAGCCACTCAATTCCTCCCTCACCCCTCAAAAAAAAAATTTTAAAAAAGAAAAAAAAAAAATCCTGATAGACCTACCCAATATTTTTCAGTCATGTAACCTGAAACATGCATATCATTTTTTTTTTTTTGGGATTTCCAGTCATTTTATTTATTATATAGATTTTTTTGGCCTAAATAGTTACCTAAAGTCGGATATCAAACACATCTATAGGTACTACACATTTGACTTGAATACTTTCCTTGTAGAATGTAAATGAAATAATTTTCCGTTTATCATATTTTAGAGACCACCAATCCCCTGTTATGTTTTTATGAAATATGTATTTCTGTAAGTACAATACTACTTGACAGGTGTTCGTAATGTGCCCTGATGGGGGCGTAGATACTGTAAATGGCCATCAAAAGGTGGGATATATGCACTTACCACTTACTGATGACAGCCTGAACTCAGCTTTAGGTATGTTATAAAATAAATTCACAACTAACATTATTAGATATATAGGGGGGAATCTTGGTCAAGTTGATCAAAGGTGTCCAGTCTTTGCCAGGCACTGACAACAACTTAGTCTTTGCCAGGCACTGACAACAACTTGGTGGTTTTTCTCTGGGTACTCCAGAACTCATCTAGCTCTTAAGCCATGTGCTTTAAAGACCCTGGCTGTTAATGCGGTGTGAAAAACTTAACCAAATCAGATAAAGTGTATAGGTATATTGTAAAACAAATTCATTCACATTGGATGTACAAGGTACATCAGACCGTTCAAATAATGGTTCCTTGTTGAAACTCTTAACTCAGATATGTTTTTTAGATTTGAAACAGAAATATAATAAATATTAGTTACTGCACAACAAAGAGCCTTTTTCTCTGCTAAAAAATAGTTTAAAATGTACCAGTCTAATGTCGTGCTTATTACAAAGTGACCTATGTAAATGGACATCAAGACTTGGGAATGACTTGGCAGAAACAGACCAGTTTTCAGGACTGGAAAGAGACATTAAAACTTGAACGTTGTAGAACTCTACAGAAACTTGAATAGCATAGAACTTGAACAGTGTAGAACTAGAATGTTGAAAAAGTCATCAGAAACTTTAAGAGTGTAGAAATTAAACATTGTAGCTAGAACTCTACAGAAACTTGAACAGTGTAGAACTGGAATGTTGAAAAGCTCATCCGAAACTTTAAGAGTGTAGAACTCTACAGAAACTTGAACAGTGTAGAAATTGAATGTTTTAGAACTCTACAGAAACTTGAACAGTGTAGAAATTAAACATTGTAGAACTGTACAGAAACGTGAACAGTGTAGAACTGGAATGTTGGAAAACTCATCCGAAACTTTAAGAGTGTAGAACTCTACAGAAACTTGAACAGTGAAGAAATTGAATGTTTTAGAACTCTACAGAAACTTGAACAGTGTTGAACTTGACAGAAATTTGAACATTTAACAAATGAACAGAAACATTATGAAACATCATAGAAATGTTAATAAATCTTTAGCATTGCTCAAGTTTGACTGAAACATTGTAACTATAACTTTTCAATATCTTGTTCATTGAAGTTTGCAAGTTGTATACATTGTAAGTTTTAACAATTGTATAAGTCATCATAGAGTTTCGAGATTCTTTTACTAAGATTTGTCAGAGAAGCTTAGGATTTATCTGGTCAGCAATAAGAAAAAAATTGAAGTTTAATAAATTGTGATTTAAAATCTAGACTAATTGTATGAAGATTGATGCTGAATGGAATGCTTGGCTATGCTTCAAAGGTTCTGCTAATTAATGTTGTAAAGAAATATAGGTATGTAACGAGAGAATGATTGACTGTATAATCTTGGTCATTTTTTGTATGCACGATGATTATTTTTGGAAATAACTTCAAGGAGATTTTTTTCATGGATTATATTATTAATTGAGTATGGAGGCGATGATATATTGCTTGATAACAAGGGTTGCATAGACATTTTGGCTATTACATAGCACTACAACATATAGTCTCATTATAGGTATATACAGATGATTATACAAACTCAAAATTTGAATTAGGCTCCTCATATATTTGAATGGAGTAATGCAACAGTTAAGTGGGAGAATTGTTTGAAACAGAAGTGTTTCAAGCTTTTGTGGAAAGTGAATGAAGGGTATTTCTGTATTTATTAAGAGCTTGTGAGTTCTTATGTTTAAACAAAAGGATTTTGTGTGTAAGGCTGTAAAGAGGGAGGAAGGTCACTTTGATGTTTTATGGTAAGATAGAGGATTTAGTGATAAAATGTTGGGTTTATGAACTGCATCGTGAAACATTAACCATTGCAGACTAATCTGTACTTTGAATAGAGGTACATTAACAACTGTAGGCAAATGTTTACATACAGAAACAATGAGCTACTTGAAAGCAGAATTTCCTCATTTTGGTGTTTTGTTTGTAAGATAATTGAAGAATCGTTATTGTCTACTTTGGAATATTGTTCTCTTCTCTTCTTTTTTTGTCCGGTCAGTACAGAAGGGAAGATTCAAGTTAACGTCAGTCAAGCTCTTGGAAGAGAGTATATATGCATTAATCTTTGTTTCTGAATCTCAAACTGTGAACTGATTTCTGCAAATATATTTTATCATTAAAAGACGGCTCCAGGCTTTCTTGTTAACAATTTGAACATCTCTTTTCAAAATTTAATGTTGACACAATCGTATTAAAACATCTAAAAGAATAATAAAATTCTGTATTTCCTAGCTTTGGTATGAAGTCTCTTTCATGCTATAAAAATGACTTTTGACATTTTTTTTAGAAGTAGGATTTTCTTTAATTGTTTAATGGCTTTTTAAGGCATGTAGTAAAAGGCTTACTGCAGAGGGAAATGTATTTAAATGTAGAGATGTAGCTAATAGTTAAAATCGAATTTGTCAAATCAATGCCAAGCTGTTAGATGCTGTCTAGAGTTGTAACGAGCTTTAAAATCCAGTTTGGTAAGAACAGTTGTACAGTATAGTCACATCAGACACGTTTTGGTTTTTAGATAAGAAAAAAATCCAAATGGCATACAAAACATATCTGTAGATCATTTTTGATACATGCTTATAAAAGTGGAATATAAAGTAAGCCTCAAAAATTAGATTTATTTCTAAGATATCTTTATTTTCATTTTGTCAACTTACCTGTAAATTTTCTAGATTTATGTATTTTTTTTCTTACCTGTGAATTGGTTAATTATACTGAAAGGCATGACAATAACACAGACTAATAAATCCGTGACTGCCAGAGAGAGAAGGAAATAGTTTGTAACACTTTGTAGACGTTTCTCCATTGAAATGGCCATACAGACCAATATATTTCCTCCGATTCCAAATACAATAAGTGGCGACAAGAATAAAACGCCCCAATTATAATCGTGGGGTACTTCCATGGTCGTGTTATTGGTACCTCGTCCAAACACTGAGAAATTGTCGGTGAGTATATCCCAGGCACAATTTTCCCCCGGGGGGCAGGGATCGGTGCCCCACCCACAGTCCTGGACACAAGGGGAAGCCGAGGTCCAGAGGACCCCGGGGGAGACTGATGCAATAGGTGACGTGTCTGCTGTTTCATTCTCCCTGGTAATCATTTAATCCTACGAAGCACTACAACAATATCCATTAGAATTCCTTGATCAGCATAACATCACATTAAATAATCCTCTGGAAAATTTACACACATCAACTGAAAAAGACATAAAAATTAAATTAAGATAAGATTTCTAAAATTATAAAATTAAAGGAAAAATTGTTTCCATGTTGTGAAATTCTTTTCCTTACAAGAATGTATCACAGTATTGAACTATATACACGTTAACATGCAGAACATGAATGAAACTTTCACAAGCTGTCATTTACCTGAGTCTGAAATCACTGTACCATCACACTCTGGTGTGACACCTGGCCGACTAAAGTTAATTACAATGTCACCATCCCTGCCCGCACCCAATCGGACCTTTTCTACCGAGTAGGGTACTGCAAATACCAGTACATGTTGTTGGCCTGGCGGTAACACAGGTAGTTTGTGACCAGTACCAATCCAAGTGCTGCCTGTCTATAGCTGTAGCAGACTGCTGTGTGGCCCACAGTCAGGGATGCCACAATTAGTAGTCAAGCACCTGTCTATATATCCAACTTACTATCCCAACAGTACCATTCATGAAAAGCTTCAATCAGAGAGCCTTCAGTTGGGAACTTTTGAAAAATTTGCCCAGGAATCCTTCAGAGGAGAGCTTTTCCTCTGTGTAAAGGTTTTAGGGTATTGATTCCGTGAAATCTAACAGTGAATGATTTTACTACTAGATTTCTTCTCTCTGTATTTATATATAGACTTAACTGTTCAGATTGGCTGTGTATTTATTTCCTAAGTTAAATCATAATGTTGTTTTTGTTGATATCAACTTATGACTTATTAATTATTGCGTTGAAATATTGAACAGATAAGTATAATCATAAATTATAATTCCATTATAGAAATATTTCCCAGTACATTATAAGATTTATGGACTCTAGCTGATATACCGATTTATTGATATTTATAGTTTTAATGAGAAATATATTTCTGTGGAAATGTTTTTGATGACTTTCAAGTCCTCTGTGGTTCAATAAATATATTGAACTATACAGTTATATAACTTGTTAACTAGCCCGACAAAGTTGTGATGACTGAATCAGTTATTAATAGATTTTGCAAACCGCATCGTAATAAATACTTCAGGGCAGTACAAGTAAGTGTATTATCATTCTCAATCGGCATAAACATGTCATTTAGCTTTCATTTCTGTTTTGATAATTTCTTATTGAAGACTAAATTTATTCAGGCCTTCAATTACCTACAAATTAAAAGGCACAGGTTTCACATTGAATAGGTTAAGTCATACACCCCTGAAATTTCATAATGGACTAGTGTAATCTTTGAATTAGAAGAGCCTAAATGTGTCTTCAGGGGTTAATAGGTTTAAACTTGATAATAAGCTTAGAGCATTAAGAATTTTCTGTTTTCAAATATTGATACTTGAGATTCAATATCTCACCAAGTGTCGATTTTGAATGTATGAACCTTTTTCTAAATTTAGTAAATTATGTATAAGTATTTTTCTTTGATATCAAATGGAAACAACTAGGCCTACTTGTAAGTTAAGTATGGATAATCAGAAATCTTACTAAAGGAAAATTCTACATAAGATTCTGCCAACCAACTTATTTTAACAGCAACTTTATTTCACATTTTAAAAACTTTTGCATAGAAAGTCAATTTCGAGATTTGAAATCATTTTGTTCTACTTTAACTATGATTAGAATGATTTTGCGTCGGTCTTTTATGATATCATTTGGATCGCAGAATACACGATATTTAACTGCACACAAAAATAAGCAGATTTACTGTAGCATCGATAAACGATAAAGGGGAGATAAACCATGATCACATTTACTTCTTATTAGTCTGTAACACATGTATTGGGCATCTTTGGTAGCCATCAGCTGCTACATACATACAGTTCCTTATATCGACTCGTTGTTAGTGCCAGTTGAATAAAAAAACTTCTTATTCTGTATTTGCATGTTACAGAGTTATCTGTCCTTGTGGGTTGGTATTGATTGTGATGTCATGTGTTTGCAAGAGTAACATCATACTTTTCAGAGAAAAGTGACGTCACAGTTGATACCTACCCACAAGGGGGGTAACTCTGTAATATACAAAGACGGAAAACAAAGTCTACTTATCGTAGTATAGCTTAGAAAGGCCTATCCACTAATTACAATACATAATAGGGCTATTAGATGTAAATGAATTCATCTTAGTTCAGTTGAAAATCGTACAGAGTATAAAACGACAAATGTTCAATTACATTAGAATAGGAATGATTCATTTTGGAGATATGTTATTGTACCAATCAAATTTCCAATTCATCAAAAGTTGATAAGTGTATTCTTTAATTATCTTGACACTTTAAACTTGTTTCTCAATTGTCATGTTATTAAGTTGTGATTAGAATTAAACATTCACAGAAAATCCACTAATTACCATGGTGGGTGTTTGAGTTATATAATGGGGTTGTAATCTAATTAAAGGTATGCATGGATAACATACTGTCTATAAAGACCACCCAAGGGGCAAGGGGGATAGTCCTTATAGCCAAGTGGTCTATATACACAGGTCCAATTGTATTATAGATAGCCATTTGGATCCTCAGAAAGTGGTCTCTATTTATACAAAGGTGGTTACTAAGGTAGGATTTGCAATAAACATGCCTATCATATCTGATGTAATTAAGATCCATCCCTTAAAAGTTTTGAAAGTTGGTTAATTATCAAAGACCTAATTAATTGAAAAAGAAGAGAAATTAATTATATATATGACCTGACCATAACCTCTCATAATTATTTTCAATTTTCATTGATATTTTTTTTTTCAACAGTGGTAGAATTTAAGTAATATTTCATTTTTGATTAGAATTCAAGGTTAGATATATTGGATCACTGATGTAATTTAAAATCATCATTCAGGGATGGGTAATAATATAGAGAGAGAAAAAGGAGGGTAAATTATGGTAAATACAGTCCGTATGATTTTCACCTGTGTGCATAGTGTTTACACCTGTATGTGTATATTGACTCTATTTGTATGGCCAGACCATCTGATAGTAAATATCTACCAGGCATTGACCATATCAACATTCCAGGGGTATCAGGAAGAGCATGATACAGTCTGATGTACTAGTGGAACTACAGCAGATAGTGGAAGACATCACTGGTGATAGTAGACTTTCTAACTGGTATTACACAGAAGATTCTGGTGTACCATTGATACTACTGTAGATAGTGGTAGACATCACAGGTGATAGCGGATTTTCTAACTCAGGTATTACAGGACTTTAGTCTCATTGCCCTAATGGATAACATCATATGCACTGATAGAAGGATACAGGGGTGGGGGAGAGGGTATGAGAGTGGATTTCAATAAGGTGGAATACCGGAGAGGAAGATTGGGGAACAATTAGATATTGGTGGGATTCAGCAATATATTGATATTAAAGGGGGAGAGGAGGGTGTGTAGGGGAGAGAATTTAAATGAAGAGGAGATTGGGGGAGCAAAGGGATACTGGTGGGATAGAGAGATGGTAGTACAGGACTCTCAGACTCAGAACACTATGGATATCATCAAAGTGATACTGGTGGGATAGAGAGATGGTAGTACAGGACTCACAGACTCGGAACACTATGGATATCATCAGAGGGATACTGGTGGAATAGAGAGATGGTAGTACAGGACTCTCAGTCTCGGAACACTATGGATATCATCAAAGTGATACTGGTGGGATAGAGAGATGGTAGTACAGGACTCTCAGACTCGGAACACTATGGATATCATCAAAGGGATACTGGTGGGATAGAGAGATGGTAGTACAGGACTCACAGACTCGGAACACTATGGATATCATCAGAGGGATACTGGTGGAATAGAGAGATGGTAGTACAGGACTCTCAGTCTCGGAACACTATGGATATCATCAAAGGGATACTGGTGGAATAGAGAGATGGTAGTACAGGACTCTCAGACTCAGAACACTATGGATATCATCAAAGTGATACTGGTGGGATAGAGAGATGGTAGTACAGGACTCTCAGACTCGGAACACTATGGATATCATCAAAGGGATACTGGTGGGATAGAGAGATAGTAGTACAGGACTCTTAGACTCGGAACACTATGGATATCATCAAAGGGATACTGGTGGGATAGAGAGATGGTAGTACAGGACTCCCAGACTCGGAACACTGGATATCATCAAGGGGATACTGGTGGGAGAGGAGGACGAAACATTGGTGGGATAGAGAGATGGTAGTACAGGACTCACAGACTCAGAACACTATGGATATCATCAAAGGGATACTGGTGGGATAGAGAGATGGTAGTACAGGACTCTCAGACTCAGAACACTATGGATATCATCAAAGGGATACTGGTGGGATAGAGAGATGGTAGTACAGGACTCTCAGACTCGGAACACTATGGATATCATCAAAGGGATACTGGTGGAATAGAGAGATGGTAGTACAGGACTCTCAGACTCGGAACACTATGGATATCATCAAAGGGATACTGGTGGGATAGAGAGATGGTAGTACAGGACACTCAGACTCAGAACACTATGGATATCATCAAAGGGATACTGTTGGGATAGAGAGATGGTAGTACAGGACTCTCAGACTCAGAACACTATGGATATCATCAAAGGGATACTGGTGGGATAGAGAGATGGTAGTACAGGACTCTCAGACTCAGAACACTATGGATATCATCAAAGGGATACTGATGGGATAGAGAGATGGTAGTACAGGACTCTCAGACTCGGAACACTATGGATATCATCAAAGGGATACTGGTGGGATAGAGAGATGGTAGTACAGGACTCTCAGACTCGGAACACTATGGATATCATCAAAGGGATACTGATGGGATAGACAGATGGAAGTACAGGACTCTCAGTCTCGGAACACTATGGATATCATCAAAGGGATGCTGGTGGAATAGAGAGATGGTAGTACAGGACTCTCAGACTCGGAACACTATGGATATCATCAAAGGGATGCTGGTGGGATAGAGAGATGGTAGTACAGGACTCTCAGACTCGGAACACTATGGATATCATCAAAGTGATACTGGTGGGATAGAGAGATGGTAGTACAGGACTCTCAGACTCGGAACACTATGGATATCATCAAAGGGATACTGGTGGGTTAGAGAGATGGTAGTACAGGACTCTCAGACTCGGAACACTATGGATATCATCAAAGGGATACTGGTGGGATAGAGAGACGGTAGTACAGGACTCTCAGACTCGGAACACTATGGATATCATCAAAGGGATACTGGTGGGATAGAGAGATGGTAGTACAGGACTCTCAGACTCAGAACACTATGGATATCATCAAAGGGATGCTGGTGGAATAGAGAGATGGTAGTACAAGACTCTCAGACTCGGAACACTATGGATATCATCAAAGGGATGCTGGTGGAATAGAGAGATGGTAGTACAGGACTCTCAGACTCAGAACACTATGGATATCATCAAAGGGATACTGGTGGGTTAGAGAGATGGTAGTACAAGACTCTCAGACTCGGAACACTATGGATATCATCAAAGGGATGCTGGTGGGATAGAGAGATGGTAGTACAGGACTCTCAGACTCGGAACACTATGGATATCATCAAAGGGATACTGGTGGGTTAGAGAGATGGTAGTACAGGACTCTCAGACTCGGAACACTATGGATATCATCAAAGGGATACTGGTGGGATAGAGAGATGGTAGTACAGGACTCTCAGACTCGGAACACTATGATATCATTAAAGGGATACTGGTGGGATAGAGAGATGGTAGTACAGGACTCTCAGACTCAGAACACTATGATATCATCAAAGGGATACTGATGGGATAGAGAGATGGTAGTACAGGACTCTCAGACTCGGAACACTATGGATATCATCAAAGGGATACTGATGGGATAGAGAGATGGTAGTACAGGACTCTCAGACTCAGAACACTATGGATATCATCAAAGGGATACTGATGGGATAGAGAGATGGTAGTACAGGACTCTCAGACTCAGAACACTATGGATATCATCAAAGGGATACTGATGGGATAGAGAGATGGTAGTACAGGACTCTCAGACTCAGAACACTATGGATATCATCAAAGGGATACTGATGGGATAGAGAGATGGTAGTACAGGACTCTCAGACTCGGAACACTATGATATCATCAAAGGGATACTGGTGCGATAGAGAGATGGTAGTACAGGACTCTCAGACTGGGAACACTATGGATATCATCAAAGGGATACTGGTGCGATAGAGAGATGGTAGTACAGGACTCTCAGACTCGGAACACTATGGATATTATCAAAGGGATACTGGTGGGATAGAGAGATGGTAGTACAGGACTCTCAGACTCGGAACACTATGGATATCATCAAAGGGATACTGGTGGAATAGAGAGATGGTAGTACAGGACTCTCAGACTCAGAACACTATGGATATCATCAAAGGGATGCTGGTGGGATAGAGAGATGGTAGTACAGGACTCTCAGACTCGGAACACTATGGATATCATCAAAGGGATACTGGTGCGATAGAGAGATGGTAGTACAGGACTCTCAGACTCGGAACACTATGGATATCATCAAAGGGATACTGATGGGATAGAGAGATGGTAGTACAGGACTCTCAGACTCAGAACACTATGGATATCATCAAAGGGATACTGGTGCGATAGACAGATGGTAGTACAGGACTCTCAGACTCAGAACACTATGGATATCATCAAAGGGATACTGATGGGATAGAGAGATGGTAGTACAGGACTCTCAGACTCAGAACACTATGGATATCATCAAAGGGATACTGGTGCGATAGACAGATGGTAGTACAGGACTCTCAGACTCAGAACACTATGGATATCATCAAAGGGATACTGGTGCGATAGACAGATGGTAGTACAGGACTCTCAGACTCAGAACACTATGGATATCATCAAAGGGATACTGGTGGGATAGAGAGATGGTAGTACAGGACTCTCAGACTCGGAACACTATGGATATCATCAAAGGGATACTGGTGGGATAGAGAGATGGTAGTACAGGACTCTCAGACTCGGAACACTATGGATACAATTAAAGGTATACTGATGGGATAGAGAGATGGTAGTACAGGACTCTCAGACTCGGAACACTATGGATATCATCAAAGGGATACTGGTGGGATAGAGAGATTGTAGTACAGGACTCTCAGACTCAGAACACTATGGATATCATCAGAGGGATACTGGTGGGATAGACAGATGGTAGTACAGGACTCTCAGACTCGGAATACTATGGACATCATCAAAGGGATACTGGTGGGATAGAGAGATGGTAGTACAGGACACTCAGACTCGGAACACTATGGATATTATCAAAGGGATACTGGTGGGATAGAGAGATGGTAGTACTGGACTCTTAGACTCTGAACACTATGGATATCATCAGAGGGATACTGGTGGAATAGAGAGATGGTAGTACTGGACTCTTAGACTCTGAACACTATAGATATCATCAGAGGGATACTGGTGGGATAGACAGATGGTAGTACAGGACTCTCAGACTCAGAACACTATGGATATCATCAGAGGGATACTGGTGGGATAGACAGATGGTAGTACAGGTCTCTCAGACTCGGAACACTATGGATATCATCAAAGGGATACTGGTGGAAAAGAGAGATGGTAGTACAGGACTCTCAGACTCGGAACACTATGGATATCATCAAAGGGATGCTGGTGGGATAGAGAGATGGTAGTACAGGACTCTCAGACTCAGAACACTATGGATATCATCAAAGGGATACTGGTGGGATAGAGAGATGGTAGTACAGGACTCTCAGACTCGGAACACTATGGATATCATCAAAGGGATACTGATGGGATAGAGAGATGGTAGTACAGGACTCTCAGACTCAGAACACTATGGATATCATCAAAGGGATACTGATGGGATAGAGAGATGGTAGTACAGGACTCTCAGACTCAGAACACTATGGATATCATCAAAGGGATACTGGTGGGATAGAGAGATGGTAGTACAGGACTCTCAGACTCAGAACACTATGGATATCATCAAAGGGATACTGATGGGATAGAGAGATGGTAGTACAGGACTCACAGACTCAGAACACTATGGATATCATCAAAGGGATACTGATGGGATAGAGAGATGGTAGTACAGGACTCTCAGACTCGGAACACTATGGATATCATCAAAGGGATACTGGTGGGATAGAGAGATAGTAGTACAGGACTCTCAGACTCGGAACACTATGGATATCATCAAAGGGATACTGGTGGGATAGAGAGATGGTAGTACAGGACTCTCAGACTCAGAACACTATGGATATCATCAAAGGGATACTGATGGGATAGAGAGATGGTAGTACAGGACTCTCAGACTCGGAACACTATGGATATCATCAAAGGGATACTGGTGGGATAGAGAGATGGTAGTACAGGACTCTCAGACTCAGAACACTATGGATATCATCAAAGGGATACTGGTGGGATAGAGAGATAGTAGTACAGGACTCTCAGACTCGGAACACTATGATATCATCAAAGGGATACTGGTGGGATAGAGAGACAGTAGTACAGGACTCTCAGACTCGGAACACTATGGATATCATCAAAGGGATACTGGTGGGATAGAGAGATGGTAGTACAGGACTCTCAGACTCAGAACACTATGGATATCATCAAAGGGATACTGGTGGGATAGAGAGATAGTAGTACAGGACTCTCAGACTCGGAACACTATGGATATCATCAAAGGGATACTGGTGGGATAGAGAGATGGTAGTACAGGACTCTCAGACTCGGAACACTATCGATATCATCAAAGGGATACTGGTGGGATAGAGAGATGGTAGTACAGGACTCTCAGACTCAGAACACTATGGATATCATCAAAGGGATACTGGTGGGATAGACAGATGGAAGTACAGGACTTTCAGACTCGGAACACTATGGATATCATCAAAGGGATACTGGTGGGATAGAGAGATGGTAGTACAGGACTCTCAGACTCAGAACACTATGGATATCATCAAAGGGATACTGGTGCGATAGAGAGATGGAAGTACAGGACTCTCAGACTCGGAACACTATGGATATCATCAAAGGGATACTGGTGGGATAGAGAGATGGTAGTACAGGACTCTCAGACTCGGAACACTATGGATATCATCAAAGGGATACTGGTGGGATAGAGAGATAGTAGTACAGGACTCTCAGACTCGGAACACTATGGATATCATCAGAGGGATACTGGTGGGATAGAGAGATGGTAGTACAGGACTCTCAGACTCGGAACACTATGGATATCATCAAAGGGATACTGGTGGGATAGACAGATGGAAGTACAGGACTCTCAGACTCAGAACACTATGGATATCATCAAAGGGATACTGGTGGGATAGACAGATGGAAGTACAGGACTCTCAGACTCAGAACACTATGGATATCATCAAAGGGATACTGGTGGGATAGAGAGATGGTAGTACAGGACTCTCAGACTCAGAACACTATGGATATCATCAAAGGGATACTGGTGGGATAGAAAGATGGTAGTACAGAACTCTCAGACTCGGAACACTATGGATATCATCAAAGGGATACTGGTGGGATAGAGAGATGGTAGTACAGGACTCTCAGACTCAGAACACTATGGATATCATCAAAGGGATACTGGTGGGATAGACAGATGGAAGTACAGGACTCTCAGACTCGGAACACTATGGATATCATCAAAGGGATACTGGTGGGATAGACAGATGGAAGTACAGGACTCTCAGACTCGGAACACTATGGATATCATCAAAGGGATACTGGTGGGATAGACAGATGGTAGTACAGGACTCTCAGACTCGGAACACTATGGATATCATCAATATGAATGAGGATGGGAAAATAGGGGTGGGGAGGGGGCAGGAGATTGGATTTCAATGAAGAAAGTGTATAAAAGAGGTGAGATAGAAGGTAGATCATGCAAAGTCTCTGTATATTGAGTGTAGGGGGGCTATGTATGTTGATGGACATCATCTCTCTCTATCCCACCAGTATCCCTTTGATGTAGGATGGGGTGGGGGGTAGCTATGTAGATCAACAACTATGTATGTTGATGGACATTATGTCGGAGCATTATGAGGGTAGGGGGCACCATTATATGAATCTTCATATTATCTAAATGTTTTATATTTTTACACAACCATTAGAAATGGAGTATTAGAAATATTAGTCATAGCGGAAATAAATCGGTCAGCAATTAAAGATAAGCACAAAATTTTAAAACGTAAATTTTTTCTTCATTTTGTGTTTTGATATGAGGTCAATTTCAACCAATAGATAAATAATATGTAAAAGTATTCTAAAAAGGAAAAATTCAGTAAAATTATAAGTGACTCTTCGTTGTTTTGAAAATGTTGTGACTGATTTGACTAAATGCTTACAGCGTCATGAAAACACCAACATTCCCTATGATAGGATCCCTAGTCAGCTGCATGCACTTCCGTATTTGGACATAATATGGTTGCCACCATTTTCAGCTAATAATGATGGTTGCAGGACACATATCTATCTAAATTATTCTATATAATAATTTCAACACATTTTATTGGATAAATATTGACAAAAAGTTTTAACTGTTTTTGGGAAGAGCTTCTGATCCTTGCTGTGTTGCTGATCTAGGCATCAAGTTCAAAGGTCATCAGATTGCAAGAAGGTCAAAGACTGCATGATTCTGAATGGGGTCAGGGGTCATCAGATTGGCAGATCACTGTGGCTGGTGCCAGCCTTCACAGTGACAGTTGTGACAGGCTGCAAGGATAACTGGAAGTTGACTGTTAGGCTATGATTGGACAGGATTTTGTTGTTCTAAAGCTGGCATCACAAGTACAGTGTTATTATAGAAGGTTAGGCAAGGGTTTTAGTAAATGGAAGTGACGGATAAACACCAGCTTTCAATGTAGTCATGTGAAATTTTAGAGAAAAAGAGGAAAAGAGTTTTTGTTTTATTGAAGAGGATAATACCTGGATTATGACTCAAATTGGCCTAAGGCAATCTTGGACTTCAGTTCAGATTTTGCCAATCAAATACGACATAACTTTATGTAACCTTATCTTTGATTGGCTAAGTCTTCAATTAATACAGTTTTAGACTTGTGATCGAAGGGTCTGGTTTCATGACGAAGAGGCAACCATCGTTGGTTCTGATATTGAGCAAGTTAATCAAGATTATTTCCAATGCCTTAGTGTCAGTATGGCTCAGTTGCAAAAAGAAATATCAAGTCTGATTATAACTGTATGACAAAATGGTATCCAAATGTGACATATGTTGTGCCAACATCATACTTCAATTCAAAACTGGTTTTTATTTTCTCCTAGTAACAAATGTGGAACTGCGAATATGAATTTAAAAAAAAAAAAAAAATCTTTTTGACAAATCAGTGAATCATTATGCATAAGCTTAACCAAAACCTGTCAAAACTTTTGATGGTTTAAGACCATGCATGGAAGAAATCACAACATTTATATCATACAATGTGGGACCCATCACTATCTCAATTTGATGGTTTACCTTTCATCTAAAAAGATGTTACCCTAGATTCATGAAAACAAAATCATAAATTCAGTAAGTGTCCCTTTAGTGAAGAGGAAATTTGACGTGTGGTGATGCATAGCTTTCTTTAATGATGGCCGATGTGGCCGAGATTTCATTGATCTCTGATTACCCACTGACTAGTGAAAACTCTTAATAGGCTTGATGATGAAAACCTATTAATCCCAATCAAGTCTTTACTCATTTTTCAATGACTTTGATCATCGAACAATCAGACATGTAGTGTGATAGAATCAGGAATTACGAGTTCCTGAGACAGAAGCATGAGTTTGGCATGACTAGGAAAGATCTGCTCTCTAGGCGTGTCCAACTATTATGAGCCTATAGCAGCATTTAAAATTGCACATAGATTCATGGATTATAGGAAAGCGGAGGCAATGAAAATTATTGAAGGTTAATAGATCAATTCCTTTGTAAGCTTTTTGGATAGGTCTTTACTTATTGAGTCTAAGCAGATTTTAATATTGCACATCGGTCCTAGGACACAAAAGCATGGGCAATGAAAATTAACGGAGGATAGGTCAATTTCTTTGTAGGGTTACATCAATCTCTTTGTGAGGCTTTTTGGGTAGGATTTTAATTATTGTGTCATTGCCAAAGAATATGACTTACACATCCTATATGTTTTTGTTTTGATTTTTGATTCTGCGGAAAATAGATCATGTATCATCTAGGTATTGTTGAAGTCTGATAGGCTTGTATCTGTCGGTCATTGTGGTTGCTTTTTCACCCTGCCCAGTTTGTAAGCTTGATATTGAATGTGGAGCTATTTAGATGAATTCACTGGTCAAGCAAGCGTAATTGACTGTTTTAGCAAAGGACGACTGAGTATGAGCTCAGATAGGCTTGTTGATTAACCTTTACCCAGGTCTATAAAGGCTTGTTTTTGCACTTTATTGGTCTGTCAAGATACTGTCTTGTTTTTGTTCCTTATTGGTCTTTTTGTGCCACTGTGGTGAGACCCAGAAAGCTTATTTTTGTGTCTTTATTGTCAGCGCCAGATAGGCTTATTTTTGTGTCTCTATGGTCAGGCCCAGATAGGCTTATTTTTGTGTCTCTATGGTCAGGCCCAGATAGGCTTATTTTTGTGACTCTATGGTCAGGCCCAGATAGGCTTATTTTTGTGTCTCTGGTCAGGCCCAGATAGGCTTATTTTTGTGTCTCTATGGTTGGGCCCAGATAGGCTTATTCAGACTTGATTTTGTGTCTCTGTGATAAGACCTAGATAGGCTTATTCAGATTTATTTTGTGCCTCTGATAAGGCACAAATAGCCTTATTCATACTTGATTTTGTGCCTCTGGTCTGGCCCAGATAGGCTTGTCCAGGCTTGGTTTTTTTCTGTTTCTGTTGCTATCTTGAGTCAGTCCAATGTATTCCTCATGTAATCCTCCTCACCTTGTCAATTCCAGCCTGCTACAGTAACTAATTAGTGCACATGTCCACAGTATTGTATAAATCAGTTATGATCGAGGTCTGCTGTACTGTAGCGAGGCTAACACCGTTTGTTCTGGTGCTTTCTCCCCATCTCACCCAGGCCTCTATGTGAGTCAGTCAAGATGTTACTGTCTCTTGTAAAGGGCTAGCACTCTCAGACACTGTGTTTGTCCACAACATAATCACATGCTCCAATATGCTGCACCGATTGACCTTCTTGATTTGTATGCTGCTTCAAAGTTCAGTGTGTCAATAGATAAATATTCATGCAGCAAATTGGAAAGAAGTCATAATAAGAAATTAAAATTGGGGATTGTTGTCATGGAGATTTAGTTATCAGGTTTTACTTCACACCAAAAGACCTGTCTAGATTCCAATTTTTGATTTGTTGAATAAACATTAGGCCCAGTAATCTTTTCTCTTGTGCTAATGCAAAGTGTCTCAACTTGGGGTTTTTTGGTGCATTTTTTATGCTTCATAAGAACATGAACTAGTGCAGTTAGGTTTTCAGACATGCTCTTTATTGAACTGTTAACTCCAAATTGTCAAAGACCACTTTTTCTTGATATTAGGAACTAGAGCACTGGGTGAATCAAAGTGAAACAAAATTCCTAGACAGCTTGTGTGTTAGATCACACCTGACCATGTAATAAAGACTTGTAATACTCAGGGTTAACATGTTTTGATATAAGAAGAATTCTGCGGTACAGATTCATATAATAGGTCAAAGAAGGTCAAGAATAGGTCAAAGAAGGTCAAGGTCCAATCGCATATTTTGAAATTTAAAGTAGACATGACATTATATCTGAAAACAAATTTGTTTACAATGGATAACACTTTGTACATTTTCAAATGACTATAGCGGTAAGAAAGACAATAAAAAAATGTTCGACTGTATATAATTTAGAGGATTAGTCACATCCAAGTTTGAGGTGGATTTTCTAGATACTTTTATCACCTGATTTTTTGCCTAGCTGTTTTATATGATGTTGCATAGCGTTGTGCTGTGTTTGTCTGTTATGATAAGTTCACACCAATCCAGCTGTGTTTTAGTCAACTTCTGACCTTTTTATTGGCACCTTCAACACAAAGTTCAAACCACAACCATACAGCATTATAAAATCGTTCAGCAGAAAACTCCACTTTATTGCTGAAAACGATACATTATCGGCAGAGTTGACCCTATTCTACCATGTATACAGTATAGAATGTTGATTTATGAGATGATTTTGATGTGTATTAAATACCAAACAGATATTGTACATAGCTGTTTAATGGTAAATGTGCTGGGCGTCCTCTGGGCCATCACACCTGTTTGGTCATGGCATATCCGCCATTGCCAGCCATGCCAAGCATAGTCTAAAGATCCTGATACTTTTTCATTGGACCAATCATCTTGGTATTGAATGGTGGGTGATATTTTGGATCAAAGAAATTCAATGGTATAAGCCAAAAAACATGACTGGTGTGTTCAAAAAACAAAAAGGGCAAATCTAATCCCTTTTCCCAACAAGTTATTTACCTTGTTTAGACAATAACCAGGTTATCTCCCTAGTACAAATAATGATAAGGTTATCTCCCTTGTACAGATACTCATCTGGTTATCTGCCTTGTACAGATACTCATCTGGTTATCTCCCTTGTACAAATAATGATAAGGTTATCTCCCTTGTACAGATACTCATCTGGTTATCTCCCTTGTACTAATAATTGTCTTGTTATCTCCCTTATACAGATAATTATCTGGTTATCTCCCTTGTACCAATAAATGTCTTGTTATCTCCCTTATACAGATAATTATCTGGTTATCTCCCTTGTACCAATAATTGTCTTGTTATCTCCCTTATACAGATAATTATCTGTTTATCTCCCTTGTACAGATAATTATCTTGTTATCTCCATTGTGCAGATAATTATTTGACTATCACCCTTGTACATATAATTATCTTGATATCTCCCTTATACAGATAATTATCTTGTTATCTCCCTTGGGCAGAAGATTTTCTGTTTCATCTCCCTTGTACAGATAATTATCTTGTTATCTCCCTTGATTTTCTGTTTATTTCCTTTGTACAGATAATTATCTTGTTATCTCCCTGGTGCAGATGTTTTTCTGGTTATCTCCCTTGTACAGATATTTATTTTGTTATTTCCCTTGTACATATAATAACCAGGTTATCTCCCTTGCACAGATATCATCTCATTAACAACAAAATATTTAAAATATAATTTGATATATCTTTAAGAACTCTGCACATGTATCCGGAACGTCTGTAGTCCTGTTTACAACCGTGACAATTTCCTTATTTATCTCCACGGATTAATGTTATGTTGGGCAGTAAATCGACCAGGCGTAACATGCCTATCAGACTTAAATGTGATTGGATATAGCCCTGTTAGGCATAGAGACAATCAGGGATGAGATCCAAGTGAGAAGTTGGCTGTAATTGGTGGACAGTGGCCTGTCAGCTGCAATGATCTATAGATTGATGGACAGGGAAATGATCGCTACGGTAACAAGCCAATCTCTTGTCGCTAAACATGTCATCTTGGTTAAACCAGAAGAAAGTTGAACTTTTGAACTGTACTGTAAAATTCTGACTACCTTAGAACAATACTGGTGCATTTTGATGCCTCTGCTGTAAAATGTTGTGTAAAGAAGGGGTAGGGGTGGAGAGGGGTGGGGGCTATGGTGTTGTTGATGTATTTCCTGTCCTGTCACATTGCATCTGTCCGTCTAATATTATATATGGAAGAGAGCTCTTGAACAGTTCTGACATTTTGAGTTTCTACTATTTACGAAATATCTTCATGTAGATCTTTTTTCAGATTTTTTTCAGTGAGATAAGGAAAATGATATAAAGTATCGGTCAAAATATGCCAACTCTTAGAAAAGATTAATAGGGGAGGTAACTCATGTTGGTAAAACATTAATACAAAACAACCTCTTATGAAACAATGATTGCTTTGAAATTCATTTTTCTGTTAGTTCTTAATTCCTTTATTTTTAATTTTGTCTTTTTATTAGAATATATATATTATTGAAAATTTAAATTCTTAAATACATATATGACAATTAAAAATTATGAAGAAAGATATATGTAAAGTACTTACAGAATGATGAAGATGGAATGAAGAAGATCGAGTCTACACAGGCATTTCCCAAGCACTAATTTGGATTTCTATACCTATGCACTATGAATTCACCTTTATAAAGACAAACTGCCAGGGATATAATTAGAATGTGGCTGTCAGAGTCTGTCATTGGACCTATACACCTGACCACCAGTTCTGTTAATAAAGGTCTACACAAGATAATGAAATATTTGGTAGGTGAAATAAGAGGATTGGGACCGAGGGCTTTACCATGTCATTACAGACGTAGATTTAATGCTATTTCTGTGCATCTCTGTCTTCAGGCAATCTAGTTAATAGACGATAGGTTCATTATCAGAGCAGTGGGTTTCCTCTTTCTGCTCTGGGACAAATCTAGGCCAGGTGTGCAGATTGAGTTATACCTGCTGCTAAAGCTGGGTTTTTTTGGTGAAAGAAGTTACCGCAATGTCTTACAAATGCATTTTCTTGGTGCATCATGTTACCTTTATGGCTGAGATAATTAAAGCATTTAATGACTTTATGTGTTCCACTTACAGTAAAGGGAAAAAATAATTAACTTGTCTATTGAGCTATGTTAACAAGATTTCTCATGAACCAAGGCAGGCTCTATTTTCATATTTATAGTTTTGTTAATTATGATATAAGAAATTATAAAATTTCCTTTTCTCCTACATATTGACTCTATAAAACCGCCTTAGTTTAAGTAATTTTAGTGTAAACAGTGAAACATTCTGCTTCTTAAGCTTGTGAATGATATCAGAAAAAAAAATGATGCAGTTGTTGTTAGACATTTTGTTTACCAATTATTAACAGGTAATTAATATCTGGTGTATTTCCAGTAAACTAATCACTGACAAGATAATATCTGATACCTTATTTTCCATGGGCCAATCATTTACAAGGTATAATCTGGTATATTTATCAATGGACCAATCATTGACAAGATAACATGCGATGCATTTGTCAGTGAACCAATCACACACAAGGTTGTATCTGACATACTAGTGGTGTTGCCTTTATCAGTTTTACCAAAGATACTGACTTATAAGTTTCAGATCAGAGAAAAATAAGCTAAGCAACCTGCAGATAATACTAGACGTCCCTTGTCAGTAGAGAAAAATAAGCGAAGCAACCTGCAGATAATACTAGACATTCCTTGTCAGTAGAGAAAAATAAGCGAACCAACCTGCAGATAATACTATACATTCCTTGTCAGTAGAGAAAAATAAGCGAAGCAACCTGCAGATAATACTATACATTCCTTGTCAGTAGAGAAAAATAAGCTAAGCAACCTGCAGATAATACTATACATTCCTTGTCAGTAGAGAAAAATAAGCGAAGCAACCTGCAGATAATACGAGACATTCCTTGTCAGTAGAGAAAAATAAGCTAAGCAACCTGCAGATAATACTATACATTCCTTGTCAGTAGAGAAAAATAAGCTAAGCAACCTGCAGATAATACTATACATTCCTTGTCAGTAGAGAAAAATAAGCTAAGCAACCTGCAGATAGTACTAGACATCCCTTGTCAGTAGAGAAAAATAAGCGAAGCAATCTGCAGATAATACTATACATTCCTTATCAGTAGAGAAAAATAAGCGAAGCAACCTGCAGATAATACTATACATTCCTTGTCAGTAGAGAAAAATAAGCTAAGCAACCTGCAGATAATACAAGACATTCCTTGTCAGTAGAGAAAAATAAGCGAAGCAACCTGCAGATAATACTATACATTCCTTGTCAGTAGAGAAAAATAAGCTAAGCAACCTGCAGATAATACAAGACATTCCTTGTCAGTAGAGAAAAATAAGCGAAGCAACCTGCAGATAATACTATACATTCCTTGTCAGTAGAGAAAAATAAGCGAAGCAACCTTCAGATAATACGAGACATTCCTTATCAGTAGAGAAAAATAAGCTAAGCAACCTGCAGATAATACTATACATACCTAGTCAGTAGAGAAAAATAAGCTAAGCAACCTGCAGATAATACTATACATACCTAGTCAGTAGAGAAAAATAAGCTAAGCAACCTGCAGATAATACTATACATTCCTTGTCAGTAGAGAAAAATAAGCTAAGCAACCTGCAGATAATACTATACATTCCTTGTCAGTAGAGAAAAATAAGCTAAGCAACCTGCAGATAATACTATACATTCCTTGTCAGTAGCATCACCATAAAAACAATCCAGCAGTTTAACACAGCCAATCGTTATTTTAGGAAATCAATGTGACTCCTTCAGGAGTTAAAATCTAAATGCATTCCCTGTTATAATCTCCATAAAATTCAGCAGGTTTATACAGCTTATCTTTCTTTTAGGGATTCCAATGTCTTTTGTTGCCCTTGTTGTTATAATAACAACAAGGGCAACAAAAGACATTGGAATTCCTTAAAAAGAAAGATGTTTAGTTTTGAAGGGTTTAGGAATCACTGCTTCAAAGGACCATTTCAGTAGGTCCTTTCTAACTGAATTCAATTTTCTAATTTAGTCTGTTATCATCTTATTGTTACAACTTGAAAATAACTGATTTGGAACAGCAAAAAAATTAATTCAGTATTGAGAGAAGTGTATGATATTTTGATGCCAATGTAAATGAAGGAGCGATCCAAGCCTGCTACCGCGTTTTATGATAACTCAATGTAATAGTTCAGAGTGGGGCTAGATTGGAGGAATGTTCAATTCAGGTATGCTAACAGTTTGGGCCAGGTGTGCGAATTGTAGTATCATGCGAAAAAAGACGGTATTATAGGCTTGAGAGTCTACGTAGGAAGCCACCAAGGGCAGTAAATGAAATTTCTTGATAAGTTTTTTCTATGTTTACGAATCTAAATTTTTTGATGGCTTATATAGCCTCTTAGGCATTATAACCTAAATAAAATTCTTCGTCTGTTGTCTTGACCGAATAATTTCGGATGATGCTGATATTAACTGTGATAAATCGTTATAAAAGCTTGTAATGCGATGCATGTGGACCTAATTTGATGTATGTTGGCTGTACATGTCCTATAGACTTTGGTTTAAGGAGATAATTGATTCCAAGCCTAGATTTCTCCTTCATTTCTCCAACTACACAGCCCTGACAATACTTACCTGATTGGGATCAGAAGCTTAACATGTTTCTGATACTCCAAGAGTACACGTGTCTATGTAAAGTTTATCCTGGTCAGTACAGTGTTTGCGTGATATCCTTTGTTTCCGAAGAAGAATCACGGAAAAAAAATATTCTGTTTTTCTTGTTCTCTTGTTATCATTTATTGCTAACTATCCGTATCATTGATTCAATTCACACGCTATCCTTAATCAGAGAATTTCTTCTAAGTTTTACACTGAAGTTTTTCATCTGAATGAAAAGTACTCGTGTTTGTTAAAGTAATCAGTTTTCAAGTAATGGATTTGAACTTCTAAGAGAAGGTTTACATGACGTTCTGTATGACCTTTAGTTTACATTTCATGTCTATTTAATACCCATCTTTGCCTGTCTCAAAAGAATACAAATACTTTACTCTTTCACTCCTTCAATAACAAGCATTTAGGTACCAATGTTAAATAACAATCGTGTTCTACTGTTAATTCAATACCACTCCTTTCTTACTGTCAAACACCACTCCTTTCTTACTGTCATATACCACTCCTTTCTTACTGTCAAAAACCACTCCTTTCTTACTGTCAAACACCACTCCTTTCTTACTGTCATATACCACTCCTTTCTTACTGTCAAATACCACTCCTTTCTTACTGTCAAGTACCACTCCTTTCTTACTGTCATATAACACTCCTTTCTTACTGTCAAATACCACTCCTTTCTTACTGTCAAATACCACTCCTTTCTTACTGTCAAATACCACTCCTTTCTTACTGTCATATACCACTCCTTTCTTACTATCAAATACCACTCCTTTCTTACTGTCAAGTACCACTCCTTTCTTACTGTCATATACCACTCCTTTCTTACTGTCAAATACCATTCCTTTCTTACTGTCAAATACCACTCCTAGTATCTCACTATCAAATTAAGTCCAGTATCACTGTTAACCACCATTGCTGTCTCACTGTCAAAAACTCTGATCTCATCTCACTGTTGAATACTACTTCTATTTCACTGTCAAATACCACTTCAGGATCACTGTCAAGTACTCTTCAAATCTCACTGTCAAATTCCATTCCAATCTCACCATGAATTACCACTCCGTTCTCACTGTCAAAAACTCCAATCTCATCTCACTGTCAAATTTCATTTTTATCTCACTGTCAAATACCACTTCAGGATCAATGTCAAGTACTCTTCGAATCTCACTGTCAAATTCCATGCGAATCTCACCATGAAATACCACTCCATTCTCACTATCAAAAACTCCAATCTCATCTCACTGTCAAATACCACTTTATGCAATTTTATATATAGATACAACTTTAATTATCAGATACTTTGTGGCTGATTGCCTTTTCACCAAAATGGTTGTTTGTATATCATCTTTATCATCAACAGTCTGTCTTGGCAGTCTATATGTCTATAAAGACTGAATTAGGCCACGGTGCCTGTAAACCAATAGTTTGTCTGGCGTGTTAGAGTCTATTTGACCATCACGTAGATGTCTGGCTATCTGAAAATATTTTCATAGTCACACAAAACAGCGACCAGAACTAATTTGGTGTCGACAAGACAACGGTTTAAGACAGTTTTACCAATTAATGCTTTAAACCCAATGTTGCTGTTTACCCTATAGGTCAGTAAAACATACTCTATCACCTTGTAGAATCATTTTAATTCTGATCCAGCTGAAATGTTGTCATAAACTTGTTCAGCTGGTTTAATTGGTACAGATCAGGTTGAAAAATGTAACAAATCAAAGATCTTATTAATTAGGAGTCAATAAGAATGTACTCACATTGAAATAATACACCGGGCTCATTTAACATGGAAATTGTGTCGAAATTTGAAATTGAAAAAAAAAAAAAACCCACTGTATGAATTACTTTATTTCAATTGAGTGGATAGATCGATACATTGATAATTTGAAA
The DNA here is from genome assembly GCF_041381155.1 of Argopecten irradians. Taxonomy (NCBI): domain Eukaryota; kingdom Metazoa; phylum Mollusca; class Bivalvia; order Pectinida; family Pectinidae; genus Argopecten; species Argopecten irradians. The sequence continues at coordinate 33,679,393 of NC_091147.1, read as the reverse complement.
TGAGTAAACTGTATGGTATATTTTTCAGTCATGCAGGCCTCATTTCTAATTCTGAAATAACATGTAATATTTGTACAATACATTTATTTGTTAGCTAGAAACTGATACGAAATTTAGATTTGACCTCTTGCTCTAATTGGTGACGTTGCATGACTTACTCAAGTTAAATTTTATGATGACAGTACCTGATTCGTAGTGATTGACATAATTTTAAAGTATTTCAAAACATATTAAATATCAGCACGATGAACTGAATGTGAAAATCTTCTAAATATAAACAATCATGAGACTTATGCTAAAAAATTTAAGTACATGTTCCCATAGACATTAAATATGTGACTTGTTAGTTATCAATGAAGTTGTATTCTGAAGTTTTAGTCTAAATTTAAACTTTTGGTGATTTTGATAAGTCAGTCAAGACATGATGTGAAGATCTGAAATCTTTCATTTTGCTTTGTTTTAGAACAAAGCGTTCTTTGTGATACAGTATTAGCTATGAAAAATCCTCTTAGCGTACATCAGAAACTTCATAGGTGCGTATTTAGATAGAAATTATCCAGATCTGTTTTCGTGTGTGAAGAAACAATAGAAAATTTAAGATGAAAGTCAGAAGCATAAACTGTAAAATATTTTTAGTATATAAGCCCTAGAAGTGTCTATTTAGAACTCTAAGCATGTGACAATAATCTAAGTACAACAGTAGATGTTATATTAAATATTAATTTGTAATTACCTCGTGGTTTCGGTTAGACGCCATAGATGCCCTTGAAGTGATTCAACCGATTTACACCTGACAAATGTTCACCTGTCATCTGCGTATGATGTGAGTCTGTCAAAATCAAACCTGTGTTACCTCAGATGTGACAATGGAATCAGCCATAAGTGATCAGGACACGACCCATTGACACAGAAAAGGGATGATGATGATTATTCATTTTCATAATCAAATTCTTCTGAACACCTATAGAAGTTGAGTGTATAAGTACAAGACTGTTACAAAAATGAATGTGTTTGATCTTGGTATATAATTTTACTACTTTTGATAGAAGGAATGCTTTATATTTTAAAAATCCCACATATCTTTGACCAAAGAAATATATAAATGAATTCTCCTCGAAGGATTTTAGGCAAAAGATATTCATAGAAATTGGGTACATATCCCCAACAAGAATATACATTTACTCAAAAAAAAAAGAGTGTTTTTTTCAGAAATTATCACAAGATTCTATTGAAGAGTAATTGAATTGGAAGTAACTAATTATTTTTTCTGCGACCTGATAAAAGTAGCTATATATAGGTGAACTATTATTAATGTCAAATGATATAGGATAGATGCTGTGATATGAATAGTCAAATATCTCGGTGGACACACCTTTAAAAGCTTTAATGAATGACCTAGGGCAGGGTATCTGAGGTCAGCAAAGATTTTAAAAGAAAAACAACAAGAAAAAGAAGTCACGAAAACACTTTACCTCAATACTGATAAAAGAGTGTAGGATGTGTGCTAGTGTCGCGTTTGTACCGTGTTGACAGCTTCCATCAATCAAATATCATAGGCTATGTCTGTGTGATAGTGTGGGCATGTATAGAATTCTGATTTACTTAAATCACAAGCCTCACAACTCTTCTACTGATCTGTTCTTAGAGGAGTCCTAGTGAACAAGTATTCAAGCAACTTAAGTTTTAGTACACATGCTCTCAAATTTTCCATTTATTTACTTTGGAGTTGCAGTGGTTGGGTGGTTAAGTTGTCTAACTTTCTACCACTTTAGTCTCTGCCAGTGTCTAAGATAGGCTAGTGGTTAAGGTGTCTATTTTACAGCGTCGCGAGAGTGGTTAGGTGCCTAACATTTAACTATAGGGTTAGCCAAGTGGCTAAGGTGTCCTAGAAAATTATTACTTCATCTGTACCTCTGAATCCCTGTTACTAAAAGGGGAGTTGGACATTCTTTCACCCATCCCTTTCAGATCTTTCCTGTGATGGCCGTGTAGTTAAGATTGTCCAAATTTCTATCACTGTTGTGCAGTGATGAGCTAAAGTCCTATGTACCTATATTTACCCCTGATGACAGTCGTTAAAATGTTATGGTGTCAAGTTTTCTACCACCATCACCCAACATTATATTTTTGCTGTGGAGGCATAGTGGTTAATGTGTTCAACATTTGATTACTTGTCCGACACAATTGAACAACTAGTCTTTCAATTCTGGGTCACAGTCTCTGAAAGGTTAATTACGCTATTGGAAATGTCAGAGCTGTAAAGGTGACTATTCCAGGTTGCTAGTACTTTTAAGTTGTATGGTGGTTCAATCTCCAGGTGGTGGTGAAATACCTTAATCAGATATCCAACTTCAGGAATTGAATGTAAATAATTCAGTTATACTTCTGAAAGCATGCTAAATATCCTAATGAGTGATATACGCAAAGTCAGATTTGTTTATGATGTCACTGTATGGTATTAGAAGTCAGATTTAGGGTAAATCACGTCATTAACATTTAATAACGTTCTCATTATATCAATAATGAAACATCTGCTGTAGATATTTATCATATGGCAGTAATTGTATAATCCGATAATCTCTGAGTACAGATAGGTCATCATTAGAAATAGTCTCCCTATTTCCTGTGTTTCGATCTGCATAATTGCATGATTTCTTGTCACTTGGAACTTATTACTCGAAAACCATGCAATAGCCTTTTGTTTGTCACACCTGTAAATAATATTCAGAACAGGATATATTAGAGTTGCCTCCCTTGTGTGTAGGTATCCATTGTGACGTCATAATTTTTATTGTATTTGAAAAGCATTATAGATGTTATGGGAATAAAACATAGGCAAAGTAGCCTTCCTTAAAAACTAATTCCTTATAGCGAATTTCTTTAGATAAGAAATTCCTTAAAACTAAGGAATGTTGTTGAAACTAGGCCCAGATTGACACGATCGAAACCTGTAAGATAAGGTTGGTGTATTGATTAAGATATTGGAGACACCATTTCAGATAGTGTGATATTGAAAGTGCATTTGATAACTTGGTTAGAGACCATTCTTATAAGGAGACCCACAGCTTTAAGTTAGTGTTGTTCTCCCCTCGGTGATAAGTAGCAGATTTGTTTTCCAATAATGACTGATTAGAAGTATGGGAACTTTGTGTGTTCTCACCAACACTGCAAAACAATTAGATCAGAGAATTTCTTCATAACAATTAGCCGTATGAGGGCAATCACAGTCTTCTCCATGTGTAATTACTCTGATAACGGGCCGGGACGGGGCTGATCAATCTTCAACTCCATTGATCTGGAAACGGTTCCACTGGAACACCGTTCAGTGTGGAGAGGTTGCATGCTGGCTTGAATTCTGCACACTAGGCCAGTGCACAGCTGCACACTAGGCCAGTGCACAGCTGCACACACACAAAATGAAGTATTAGGGATTGAATGAGGCGAAAGAAAATCTCAACTATATAAAAACAAAAAAATAAGGAAGGATCCTTAAAAAATTTTTATTTTCAGACTTTCAAATTGTTTCTCTTCTCAGAAGGCATACCCTAATCAGAAAAAAAATTAATGAAAATAAATAAAAGCGAATACTACAATAACATAAACACAGAAAAGATTCAGTGTTAGATTTGTCGTCATGGCAACAAGGGAGATGTAATGTTATGACTGTTACCATAGCAACAAAGTAGATATTGAGGTGGGGTGGTTTATAACAGTACTCCTGTTCTGTTACCATAGCAACAAAGGAGATATTGAGGTGGGGTGGTTTATAACAGTACTCCTGTTCTGTTACCATAGGTTACCATAGCAACAAAGGAGATATTGAGGTGGGGTGGTTTATAACAGTACTCCTGTTCTGTTACCATAGCAACAAAGGAGATATTGAGGTGGGGTGGTTTATAACAGTACTCCTGTTCTGTTACCATAGCAACAAAGGAGATATTGAGGTGGGGTGGTTTATAACAGTACTCCTGTTCTGTTACCATAGCAACAAAGGAGATATTGAGGTGGGGTGGTTTATAACAGTACTCCTGTTCTGTTACCATAGCAACAAAGGAGATATTGAGGTGGGGTGGTTTATAACAGTACTCCTGTTCTGTTACCATAGCAACAAAGGAGATATTGAGGTGGGGTGGTTTATAACAGTACTCCTGTTCTGTTACCATAGCAACAAAGGAGATATTGAGGTGGGGTGGTTTATAACAGTACTCCTGTTCTGTTACCATAGCAACAAAGGAGATATTGAGGTGGGGTGGTTTATAACAGTACTCCTGTTCTGTTACCATAGCAACAAAGGAGATATTGAGGTGGGGTGGTTTATAACAGTACTCCTGTTCGTTACATAGCAACAAAGAATTGAGGTGGGGTGTTTAACAGTACTCCTGTTCTGTTACCATAGCAACAAAGGAGATATTGAGGTGGGGTGGTTTATAACAGTACTCCTGTTCTGTTACCATAGCAACAAAGGAGATATTGAGGTGGGGTGGTTTATAACAGTACTCCTGTTCTGTTACCATAGCAACAAAGGAGATATTGAGGTGGGGTGGTTTATAACAGTACTCCTGTTCTGTTAACAGAATTTATGTTTTTGGACCCTATAGACTGACCCTCCATGGGTGACTGATTGACTGAGCTCTGACTTCAAAGAGACCATGTTGGTGATGTAATTGGGAACAAGTCTTACAACATGCAGTTTCCCTCTGTACAGAAAACTGGAGTGATGTCTGGTCGAAATTTATGTATTTTAAATGAGGTTAAAAGATCCTTGATGTTTATTTGATAGGGACAATTTACGTTTTTTTAGTAAAACACCTGAGTGACTATTAGTGCTTGATATTTGGTGGACTAAGATATAGGTATGTACAGACTACTACACAGCTGGAGAGCTCAGGATCACCCAGGAGTCATCAACCCTTAGGTCAGGCCACCTGACTACAAGGTCAAAGGTCAAGGTCATGAGGAGCAACCATGGTGCCTATTTGGTAATTTGGCACATGGACAAATAATGATAAGTTAAGGTAATGATTGATGTACTATGGATTTGAAGGAGCTTCAAGGAAAGATTTATAGGGATTTCATTTAGCAAAAAGTGTTTTCACCCTCTTTTTATTTCCCAAAATAAAAATCTTGTTGGATAATACCTGTGGTGGCTAGCAAATAACATTTATCATTTTAGCTATTGAAAGTGACACTAGGTGTAAAGTTTTAGTTATTGACAATCAGTTTAACCTTATGTGGGAAACAATAATAGATATATTTTTGAGTCTTCTAAGATAGGTATGCTTAATTTAGGAGACATTTCACAACATTAAAACATCATGTGTTAATGTACTTTTGATCAACTACTCAAAATTAGTTCTTCTGCAATTTGTCAACGAATCAAAAGATCCTACATATCGCTCATGTACTTCATCTCTTTGATTTAAACCAATCAACAAGCTTCATCCATTTTTATCCAATGAAAAAGGAGCTTTCATTAAAGTGCATATGTACTTTATATTTGAACCAATCACAAGGGAGCTTCCTCTGCTTGTTAACCAATCAAAATGCATGACACTTGTGACTCTTTATCACAACAGGCCAATAAGTTTGTTTGATGTTGTCGATAGAGTGGCTGACCGTTGGCTAATTTTTGTGTGGTTTGGTATGAGAGATGAGGTGATAGTTTTATACCAAGCCACGCGAGCAGGTCATTATGTAAAATCACAGCTCTATTAGCGAGGCAATGGCGATCTGTTGCCGATAAGTACAGCAGACGGCCAGAACCAATACGATCTTACTTTGATACAGGATGTTGTATAAGACTTAGAAGCCAGTGCTTTGATTTCGTTACTGATATATAGACTTTGACAGGAACATTTTATTCAATCTGCGGAAAATCAGTCTGAAAAATAACAAGACGGACAACAATTGCTATGCATATATAAAATCAATAATGTTTTGATAACATGATCGGGTATTCTCTGACTGACCGACAATTTTAGTCCTTCAATGATGTATCATCAAATGCTTGTTGAAATAACGAACGACTTGATTGAGCTGGACGGGATTAGAGATGCTTGGCTTCATATTTACCTTAATTTTGTCTTTGTCACAGTGAATACTGACAGAGAGAAAATGTCAATTGATGACATTTTACATGGTGTGGGTGGCTATTGATCGACTTTGTCTATCTGCAGGGATCTATATACATTCTGATGCTAAAACACCCTGTTTTAACTCTAATGATTGATCAGCGTTGGTTATCAGGTTATTGGGTTACTTCAGATGAAGATTTCTGGAGAAAAGCTGAAAGCTATGATTGGAGCATATGGTATCTGGTAGCAAGAAATGTTCTGGTCTCTGTTGTAGAAGATGTGACCTTTGACAGAACATTTAGCCATCAGCTACTGCAAGGAGATTCCACTTCAAAAAGACATTCAAAGTTAATTTCACGGGATAATAAACAACAAACAAGCAATGTTTTTCTATGCTAATACAACCCTTCTTAGGAAAAAAACAAATTTTAAAGTCCATGCCTGAGTTTGGGGGGGATGTGCATAATGGTCACTCTGTCCTGTATTGTACTGTCCATTCCCAATTTGACAAAGTTGCCATTTTCATTTGACAGGCATATTAACAGCATGCATTTTCTAAACAAATTGAGGTCATATATTGGCCGGTTACTTTTCCTTTGTGTCGGAGAAATTGCTTTGCAAAACTGCCTGGCACAAACATTTTTTAAAAGCCACTTATAAGCATAATTAACAAGATCTGTGTAAAAACAAATTTGAAACAGAAGAAGGGCTAGAATATAAATGATATCCAATGTAATATCTTTTAGAATATTTTGCCTCAAAGTAGAGCCAAAGTTGTTATGATAAGGAGATATACTATATAAAACAACTACTACTGTAACCTATAGGGCTCTATGGAATGTGACACGGTGGGGAGGGGGGATAGGATTGCTGCTGTAACAGTAGGCTCGATATCACAAATCACATACATCGGCCATCAATATGATAAGTTTGACTAGAGTTATCTGCCCATTAGGAGTGTCCACGGGAAGCCCTGTAACATTAACATAGATACTTGTACTTTTAGAGGTCGTCCACATAATCGTGGAGGTCATACATCAAGTAGAGGCCAGAATTTATCTTTATGTTTGATAAAGGCGCGTAATAAAACTTAAGAATGTTAGATTTTTTAATCTGTCTGTATTTCTTCCTGTTTTTCTGGAGGTTACAGCGTACCAGTCACTTTATCAAACTTGTATACAATTTACTTTGTATCCTAACGCTGGCAAAAACGGATGTGTCTTGTCTTTTTGATTAATGTTAATTATAGTAGCTATAAAGACCACACAAGAACTGTCAAAGAAATATGTATACACAGGTACAATTATGTTGAAATGTACCATTTAGAAACTAATTAAAAAAAAACAGCCTTATTTATAAGCAGGTAGTCTTTCTACAGGGATGATTCCTTTTGAGGCAGACTTGACAGAACATTGGCAAGAGACTGACCATTTCTTTGCAGCCCAATGGGCCTTTTGATTTACTTAATAAAATTTACATTACTATTGATCACAGGTGCATCATGCATTAGATGGGAAAGTGTTTCAACCCCATGGATTTCAATTTAGGTCGAATATGTGCTAGTCCCCATTGACTCTTCAATTTAGTATCTATGTATGATGTTGACCACTGACAGCCAAACAGATAGAATTCGTTTAGGCTACATGGACTTTAGATGTAGGCTATAGTGTCTATATAATTTTGGCCGGATTTATAAGCTTTTGATATTGAGCCAGACACATCCATTCTTATTAATTAACTACACTCTCACCAATCATAAGCTGCTGCTATATCATTTAATAAGTATTCCCTATGTTTGTGTATTGATTTATAGTAAATACTATATTTAGACAATATTTACGAGCTGTTTGTACAAGAAACACTTACAAGATGTTTATGTACTCTATGGTAATGTTATTCGATGTTTAAGGGCCATTTAGTTCAGGCCAAATGGTAATTAAATCTTAAATTATACCACAAGACTTCAACTCTTGGTTACTGGTTCAAAACTTTACGATAAACTTTTTTTTTTTGTCCAATAAAATATTGTAAGAAAATGAGAAAAAAACAAGAGATAATGAAATGAATGAATTGACTTAATAACTTTTTTTTTTTTTTTTAAATATCGATGGCTTGAAAATGCTAAATTAAGTCACCACGGAAATATGTTGGGTTACTATGATTTGCATTTTTCCTGACAATGTATGCACTGGCTAACATCCAATGTTTGAGTGATGTGTATCAATATGTTTATTCGTTTTGACAGTTTTTAATTACACAATGATTGTTTTTTATTTTACAGAACACCAGAACAATGTCCGAGTGTGGTGTCCCTGTTGTCAGAGAGCTACAATCCACATGTACGATTTGGTGCGGCCATGGCCCTCGGAATCGCCTGCGCTGGAACAGGACTCAAGGTAAACTGCTATATCTCTGTTACTAAGAAATGCTTTCACTTAATGAAAAAATATATGTATGTATGTACCATAATTAGAATGCGATTCAATTGCAAAAAATATTCTTTTTTGATCATCTACAAAAATTGTAGAATTCCAGTAGTCAAAAAGATCTGTCCTCTGCTTACAATGGCGAGAATATCACTCAACACTGTCTCTTTTATCTCAGAAATATGCAGGCTAAACTATTTAGGCTTGCAGAAAACAAATGAAATGCCAATGTAGCAGGTGCCGTTTGATTGGCAGAAAGGTACAAAGGTCAAGGTTGCATGTCTTAAAGGTCATGTGGCCATTTGTACTCTTTAATATTAATCTTCTTCACTTCATGGAAAGTCATCTTCTTCAGTGCAGGTCTGACTGAAGTCAACAAATAAAAAACAAAGACAAAATACATGTTTTATTTTGTAATATGTCATGACCTACATTTTGTATATCCAACAAATCCATCTACTCTAACAAAATTAGGGATTCAAAGTTTCAAAGGATGTCAACTTGAAGATGTCATTCTAGTACCTTTTTTCACACTTTACCGTATTTCATTTTCTGAAGAAATTGCATTGGAGATGAACTTGAATTTTTTTTTTTAAATTGGTTAATTTTATAATAGATTTAGATTGATTATCAGTACCAGAAAATTGAGAAAGGCTTGATGAAAAAAAAGGTCCTTTTAAAGACTGAAATCAAATGGCCATATTTTGAGTGTGATTTTTTTATAAAGACATCACTGAAGCTATTGACCAGCATCCAGGTCAATATCGGGATTATTTATCCCCTCTGGTGTCACTAGATAAAGACGAAGCAATACTATAAGCCTTTCTTTATAGAGATAAATAGACTTGGAGATGTTCTTCCTCCATATGGGGATGTATTATCACATCGTCTGACCTTTCTAACCTTTGACCTCTCGTAATCTGACCTCAACTCCTCCAATCTGGCCTGTCTGACCTTTGGAGTCAAAGGTCAAACTATTAGCCAGTATTGTGGAGTAATAGGGTTTTTTCCCTACTGATTGATTGTAAGTTAATTTTCTGGCCCTGTAAATCCTGTGGCTATTGAGGAGAGATCTATCACCCACTGAAGATTTGTTACGAAATTACATGTTGTAAAAGTACATGTTGTTTTAGGTCAGGAAAAGCGAAAGAACCGACGGAAGATTTATAAAGGCCCTTCCTTAATGTACCATAACCAAGTTTACTGTATCAAAGATTCAAAAACAGCAAATCTTCATAACCACGATAACTGCCCAAACTTTACAATCCAATGATTATGATTAGTATGTTGTTTTACCACTTTGCACATTTTTTTTTTTTTTTTTTTTTTTTTTTATCAGAGAAGTGATAAAATGGTGCTTCATGTGCAAACCAAAGAAAATGAACATCTTTGCAAAGCTGTCTATGAAGGCTATACTTAATGTGGTAAACAATAGAAAATCAACATTTTTTTTTTTTTTAAATTCCTGAAGGTCAAGCTTCAAGTGGAAAACAATAGAAAATGAACGTCTTTTTAAAAAAGAGCTTGTCTCTGAAGGCCAATAGTCTAGATTGATCCTCCATTTATCCCCGTCACCAGTCCATGGATGCTCTGGTACTTATTGATGACTCGATATCAGTAGATATTATGTATAGCCTATCAAAACATGTCGTATTGGTATAAAGTTGATATAGAACATGTGTTGTTTGATTGGCTGGATAAAACCTGGGGACATATTTTATTGGTCATGTGACAGCTGAGGGACCAATCAGAATGATTTAAGCACACAATATACACAATTATTTAACCTTAACTTGGGGTTATTGAACCATTTAGTGATATATCTGTAGATGGAATGTGGTTAATAATGTCCTGGTCTGTTTGATAAGTTTAGGAAACTCATGCTTCCAATCACACTTAAACTTAGAACTCAATCTCCATTGGTCCCTCTTGATTTGTCAACAAATATGGAGCCTATAGCTATTGCAGCAGTCGACATATCTATTTGAATAAAGTTAAACAAAATTTTCAGAGTATAATTGAATTTCAAAACATTAGCGATATCTTGTAAATGCTTAAATCACCTTGATATGTTAAATTTGATCCTGATATGTCAACAAATTTGGGACCAATAACAGTGTTTATATAATACATATTTGAATAAAACATAACAAAACTGTTCAGAGTGTAATTGAATTTCAAAACAAAAGCCACGTCTTGTAAAGGTTTAAATCACTTTCAATGTTAAGATCAATTTCCTTGTTTTCTTGATTTTTTGGTGCCACTTCTGTAGTGTACTATATGGGTTCTTGCTTACTGTAAAGAAATTTATTTTTACGTTGATTTAATTTCGTATTTTCTTTTCTAACAACTATTTCATGACAATTTAATGTCATGATTTACAGTTTAATAGCTGTAGTTTACTTATGTAGTTGAACTCTTTTTGCTGCGATTTATTTTCACACATTCTAATTGCCTACGAAATAAGCAAAATACAATCGCACATGAAAATCGTTTGGCTTACAATATCTAATTTGTTTTATTCCTGCCAATCTCATCCCGTCGCCTGATATAATGTTTTTCTCTTCGAACTCCAGATTTTGTTCACCTGACAATTTTTTTTCTCCGATGATTTTAACATTCTGCCTCTACTAAAATACCACTAGCTTTTAGCAGGATATGGAAATATAAATCTGTTAATCCGCTAACTAAACCTGAACTATGATTCCTGAACATATCTTTCTTTTTCAATATTTTTTTTAGACAAACGTAATACCTTTAAAGCTGTAACTAAATATAACATTTTAACAATGCATGCAGGGTGTGCCCATTAAATCATCACACTAGATTAAATTGTTCGGCTGTAAACTGAGATTTGGTGACTATTTCAAATCCTTGTATTAGTCCTTTGGTCTGTAGTTTGACGTCACCATTCAGAGAGTGGGATGAGGATGGTCCAATAGGGAGGTGTTCTAGCTTAAAATATACTTACAAAGGCTAAAAGCAGCTTCCATTCACAGACAGATTATGGTTCTCCAGGGTCTCTGGATGTTATTGCTGCCATTCTCGGAGTAGAATTATAAAATCGTAATCAACTGATACGCATTTATACAGGTTGGTTAGGGTTAGAGTTAAGTTCCTTTACAAAAAGATCCAGATTCAATGGAATCTTCTACGTAAAAGACAAAAAAATTTAATACAACTTTTTATCACTGCTTTGGGAGTATTGATTTGATGGGATCCAAATATGATTCGAACTAGGAATCCAGCGGTGCAGAGTTATATAGCGGTAATATTATATGTCAGCTAGAGCATCTTAGCCACCTTGACACCTGAATCATTAAGGGGAAATACAAAGAAATATATGTGTCCTATAGGAAATAGGCGTGCAACCCTTATACAAACAAATAAGGAATTACTCAAACAGGTGAAGGCCAGGTCTGTGAGAAACAAGGAGTGTCGAAGTTGTTCCCATTTCGATGTAATTGGCATGGTAATACGATTAAATGAATTTCAGCTAGCCCGTCTTTCGTATTATGTAATAAGTATAGTGTATACATCCAATCTTCTCTCATCAAAGTGGATAAGCTTGACTGCCTCCAGCCACAAACTGTTTATCAAACAAGCGATGACACCCTAATACTCTCCAACAAGCGAAAATTCTATCCTTGACTTCATGAAATTAGAACTCATAACATCTCTCCAGGGCCGCCTATCAACCAGCCACAATTTCTATAAGCTGATGCAGTTTCCGTTTTCGTTGATATAGTCGCTTATTGCTTCATTTCCTATAAATTCAGAGACCATCTTGCCCCGCGGCTAATTAATCCCTGGCCATGACAAAAAGGTTGTCAATGTCAACAACTTCTAGGTTTGGGTTAAATAGTTATTGTGATTGATTTTATGCTAAGTAGGAATTTCATAAATATGGTCAACACTGCTAACCCTTTGAAACCTAATCATATTTTTTGTTTTTTTGTTACTGCAAATTAAACCAGCATATTTTTGCAGTGATTTAATAAATTCTGCAGCATGTCCACTGTAAATTATCCTGAGGAAACTTTAGTCCATCCATATTAATGCATATTTGTGGACATACACTTCTATTTTCGGCTTGATGCATGATGACAATTTTTGTTTTCTTTATGTCCATGAAGAACGTGGTTGCTTCATTTAAGTGCACCAGTAGACAAAACAAGAGTCAAACGCTGAATACATTTACCATCATATGTAATATAAAGTGTAATGTCAGTAGCAGGTGCAGCAGTTCAGACTGGTCCCTTTCTCAATTACCTATCTTAGAAACACAAACTATTGCATACATTTAAAAAAAGGATTGAGATTCAAAGTTGCCATGTTGCAAACAGCATATATATATAGAGTGTTTAGGTCATTGCTCTTACTGACAAAATTAGCATTTTCAGAAATAAATTTTAAGCGGTATCATCAAATTATTTTTTAATGACAGAAACAACTGTATAAACCATCACTTAGATTGTTTGTTTGGTTGTTTTAACATCCTTTTATCAGCTAGGGTAATTTTAAGGAAGCGCTAGGTTTATTGGTAGAGGAAAGCTGGAGTACCTGGAGAAAAACCACATACCAGCCAAAATACCCCACATTGGGTTCAGACCTCTCAGGACATCTTAACCACTCGGCCACCTGTTAGGACATCTTAACCACTCAGCCACCTGTCAGGACATCGTAACCACTCGGCCAGCTGTTAGGACATCTTAACCACTCGGCCACCATGGCCCCTCATCTTGTTGAGCTACTTCTATAAACCACTATCAAGATAAATATGTTATGTTCTGTATTTTGATTCTAGTGACGTATAGTTAGATAGTACGCCTGTATCAATCTTACGCAGTATCATCTTGATCTTTGTATGTTTTGTAGTAATTAGCCGCCCCAGTCTTACATCAGGACGATGTACGTATCTATACACTAATAAGATCATTATAGCCTCTAAAACAGGTGCTGAGGGTGTCACTAGACATCTGTCACTGCCTATCGTATACCTACACAGCTTCCTTAGGCTATTTCAGGACATCTTATCAATACTGCTAATGGAACACTTTATTTATATTTTAACTAACACGTTAGGATAGGGTTAGGATAGGCAGTCACTGAAGACGAAGAAAAAATAAAAGATGTTTGCCTGAATAAATTAGGTTTACCCAGTTATTTATTGACATTAAAATTGATTGATAGTTTTTTGTCAAGATCAGGTTGTTTTTTTTTTCATCATGTCACTATGTAATTGCGTAATACCTGTGAGTTAACGTAATACAATTGATTGTCATACTTTGTATCTTCAAAGAAGACTGACTACCTTTTAAATTGAACTTTCATCTTTTCTTCAATATGCACATGCAATTGGATCAATACAGAAAAAAATTGTTTAGGGGAAGGGGTTTTTATTCAGTCATTCTTGCACCAAAAAAAGTCAATTACCTAATATTTTGATTTCTATTCTGTGACTAAAGATGGATTTTAGTATAATCAATCTGATAAGCTACTTGGGCAACAAATCATAGTTTGTTATAATAAATGACCTTGACCTATTTTCAACGTTACTTTACATTCCAAATATGTTTGAATTAGCTGATAATAATTCATAGAAAAAACAAAGATTGTATCAGAAAAACAAAATCATAGAAAAAAAAAACAGGTTTGTGTACGAAAAAAAATGGTTTGGTCAAATAAAAACAGCAGTGGTCACAATGACATTAAGATATGACTTTATATTTGCACATTATACAGGGACAATGTGTATCTCAAGCTGATTGTTTCATTTCCTCGAGCTTCGACATTTTTCCATAAATATTGACCCATTCAAAAGCAATATGGGTAATGAAGAGTTCAGTAAAATGGGTCATAGCAGCTAGGCCAACTATACACACAGTTGCATCATTACGGAAAATGAAGGGGAAAAACTATTGAATACTTTCAATCAAGTTTCTTAATGAGTGTGTGAGAGAGTTAATAGTGATGGGGACATCACAGGAAGTCTGTACTGTGTCACCAAATATTGAACACAATAGGCACTTGTCAGGACCAGCCTCCGAAGTAACTGTTCGGGCTTCTATCCTCATACGCCTGGGGACATCACAAAGACACACCCAGCGGGGATAACCATCTAGAATGAATAATTACTCTACTTCATTTACTTTTGATTAGAAGACAGCTTTTTTTTGTGAAAAATCGTCGTTATTGAATGTTGCGAAAGAATTTTCTTAGGTTTCAATGTGCGTGGTCATGGCCATTTTGCTTTGTGTTTATGACAAATAAAATGATTAAAATTTTCAGTATCCTTTTGTTTCGTGAAATATTTCATTATGAAAAATGTACACGGAAATGGGAATCAAAAGAAGACGAAAATTATGTGAAATTCCATTAAATCCAATAATTGCTTCCTACCAGTTTGGCTCTAAAGATTTCCTTTCTCTTAGAATATTTGGTCATATGGTGCAATAGTGTAGTTTGAACCTGGTTTAATTAATCCCATATAAATTGAAACATGCAGTGGTGTGACTACATAAATGACCCCTGTTACCCAAAAGGTCCTGGGATCTGTAATCTAACCTTGACATTATGTACACGTCAGCATATTAAGTGGTGTGCTCCCTTAATTTTGTTATGTCAAAAAATTTGATTCCCAAAATTTCCCACAGTTTTTGAAGCATTTCATTATAAATCATTTTGATCAACACAGAAGCGTATTATGATTTGTGTTTATGAGAAATTCTCTCAGCCCATACTGACAGACTGCATTACAAGTTATCTTCTGTTGAAATAAGAAATATTCTGAAAACTCCCATTTCTGATAAAAAAATTTTTATTTATAAACAATAAAATAGTCAATCTTTATTCTATTTCTTAATATTTCACATCGGCTTGAATGTTTCAATCCTAGTTAAACTCTTACTGATACACGTCTGTACAATTTTTAAAAGGCTTCTGTGTTTTAATTAAAGTTTAAAAGTGATGTATACTTGAGTCTTTTGACACACTGGCATCTCAGCAACAGACTTTCCTGTTTGTTGTTTGTAATTCTAAAATGTCATGAATTCCCGGTTTTAGAAAAAATAATCAAAGAAACCAAATTGAAGAGACTGAAGAAAACATGTTTGTGAATAACACCTGTGTTAGAAAACTTATGTGTGAGGTCTTATCAAGGTGTAGGTTTTGTAATGCCCGACTCTATGGCCATTTATCAGCAGAGACAAGGACAATTATGCTGACGAAACTTCCACTTTAATCTGACCAGGAGCCTTACGATTGGCTGATCAAATCAAACAGCTTGTAAAACAAGGGTGATGATTGGTTGTTGGAATAAAGTTTGTAAAACATAAGTGTTAATTGATAAACATGGGACACCTGATATCTAGAGCTTTATGTGTACTCTAGATGTTAAGGAAGCAGGTGGGGGTGGGGGTTGGAATGCAGTTCTATAGTGAGATGATATCGAGGGGAAGGGGAGGGATAGCGAGATGGGTGACGTAGAGTTGTAAGTTACTGCTTTCAAATTCATTGCATATAATTCTGAATGAAAGGGACAGACAGTCCTTAGAAATCCATGTCAGTGTATAGACAAAGATCTGCCAATTAAACATGTACTTTTTGACGGCATATCAAATTAAATATAAATCCTAAAATAAAAAATGGTGTTCAGTATGATTGGATCTGAATTGGGCGTATAGCTAAATTAAATGTTAACTTACATGTTGTAGAAATCAAGTGTCTCTACTATACATAATATGATAACTATATAAAACAGCTGTTTAGTATTAATTTCTGGCTTTCTGGCCATTTGTTGTCTAACTTATGTATTCACATTTGGATGTATTGATGTGGCCAAAAAAAAAAGCTGATGGTTGGGTACGTCTTTCTGCACAAGAACAGCAATTTTTTCACATCAAAGATTGGGGATTATATTGTCTTTTTTATGCAGTATCCTGATTTATTTCAAAAGAACATAATGACTGACACAAACTTTTGAATGAAGTTATCAGAAAAACAGATCTCTCTTAATACAATGAATGTCAGTCACTATATAAAACTTTCACATTTCCCTTTGATATCATATTTACAACCACTGTTGACATCAACCAAATCTATATTCCACTTTGATTTCCTGAAAATCTTTATTTTCCTTTTTGGTTTTAACTGTCTTTGAATGTGAATTCAAATGTCCTTGGTATTTATATCAAAGTACTTTTGTCAGAGTTGTTGCCCTTTGATATTCTATAATATTTGGGACAATAAATGATACCATCATTATTTTACACCAGTGGGTATTTTTTAAACTGGAAGCAATGATACTGTGGTATCCATTCTTTGTCCAAAATAAATATTCAGCTGATCAGTTGATCTATCAGCTTTTCTCTCATAATAATATCTGGAGTTATGGCCCTTTTTTCACATTGTTTTCTGCTTTATAGTAACATTACCTGATGTTGGGCGTTATTTTTATTAAAACGATATTGTAACCATATATTAGAATATTTATTGGAGTTATATGGCCTACTTTTACACATCGAAAAACTAGGGGTTTTTGTGTACTTCATTGTAAGTTAGTCTTTTGTAGACCGTTATGGTCCTTGTACTTTTGCGTTCAAATGTCTTTGAACTATGAGATAATGTAACACATCTTTCATGAAAAACAACCAGCTAACTTCTTAGATCTATCAGTACTGTTGATCACTTAATGAATTTAAAAATGTGTAGATCAACCTCAATGCCTTATATATGTACTGCCCTTTTGCTTCAGTGAGATTTTCATGATCAAAAATCCTTATGTTTTTACAATTTTTTTAAGAATATTAAAAAGACCTGTTGAACAATATTTCAGGAAATTTCAATAAGAGCAATTTCCTCTTCTTTGGAATGTTAATTGCCATACAATATAGAAATAGAATTTGTATTCTTTTTGACTTGATTTTCATAAGGATGTGGGGGAAAAAAAGTAAAAAAAATCATTTCGCCACTCTGTAATTACTCAAAATGATTGCATCACTCATCAAATTGTCTATACCTTTCTACTTCAGTAATTAACTTGCACTTGAAATAAATCATGTAATTTTTTTCTCTATTTCTTCATCGTTTAATTTTAGTGATTATGATTATATATGTCCCTCATGAGGTTTTTTTATCCACATTTCAGGAAGCAGTAAGCCTATTGGAACCGATGACTAATGATCCAGTCAATTATGTCCGCCAGGGGGCGCTCATCGCCCTCGCTCTGGTTATCATCCAGCAAAACGAGGTCACCTGCCCCAAGGTAAGGATGTAAGAAGCTGTACTGCATCAATAAGAAAAATGTGTATTTTAGAGGAAATGGTAAAAAAAATTGGGATACAACAAATGATGTGAATTTTTCTCTAAACATAGGTATTTTTCTCTATACATGTATAATAACGTTTATTACTCAGGGTGGAAATTTTCTTGACAAACAAGCCAATCGTAACCAGCATTAATTTCTCTGTCATATCAAATTACCTCATTTTCAACTTTCTTTATAAAAAATTCCTGTAAACAGAAGAATTTCACAAAGGAAAAGAAAACATTCTGTAAATATATAGAACAATTTTTTTGACTAGGTAAATTTGCCTTTTATAAATTATAGGTATAGGGAACATAACTTCACTCTTCACCCCAAAAGACACATTTAGGCTCTTCTAAATCAAAGCTAGGCCAGTCCATTATAAAATTTCAGGGGTGAATGAGTTAATTGTTAAATATTGGTGCAGGTATCCAGTAAAGTCTAGGGTATATTCTTAAAACTTTTTGTATGGGACATAAAAAAGGGGCAATATTCCTTATCTAAAACAATCCCTAGGGAGCTATATTAGTTTGTTCTGCTTTATGATGCAATATTCCTCATAGTTTCTTTATATCAGCATGGACCTACTAAATTCCATTACCTCCATTCTAGCTTGACAGATTCTTAGAATATCCTCTAGGTCACCAGTATGAGGAAGTCTGAGTTACATGACATCAGCCCTTATATTTGAGCTTCATGTCATTTTTAACCTGAATAAAAAAATTTAAGGACTTTTCAAGGACAGACAACATGAAAAGCTCCCTTCTGATTGGTCACTTGTTGGCCCTAATCGGCCCTATTGTACTCAATTATTGATATTTATATTGGTCTATGGCCTTGAGAAAGCGTGTATTGCTTCAAATGAAAACGTTAGATTTTTCAGTGAGTGACTGAAACAAAACAAAAATAACTGGGCTACTAAATAATTAAAATCGGCGAAGAAATATTTCACTTCATAGAGCCATCTGATAATAAGGAATTTTTGTGTAAAAGTCGTGTTTATGAGGCATATTTGGATGAAACCCAACTGTAAGGCATTTATTAGAATTTGATAGGTTAAACCCCATGTACGTAGCATTCCCTGCTTACACAACAAAAGTGTTCAATTCCATACTACGATCCTTAACCGTGCCAACACACATTTTCACTTTTGTTGTTAGGCGAATATATCTGAGATAAATTAGAAGGAACTTTGATTACATATTTTATGGTTTGGTTGAATTATCTGCCTTTGTGTTTATGAATTTTATTATGATATATAATTTTATTACCCATGTAAATACAATGTGAAGTACACTTGATCTTAATAATGTGTAATTGATACATGTATAAATAAAAAAAAATACATGTTTTACGATGAAACAAAGTACATCATTATTATGTAAGATCTGTTGTTTAACCATCATCCATCATCAAAAATAAAAACAAAAACCTATATTGCAATTACTGTAATTGCGTTACCGTAAACTTTCTTATTTTCATGTAGTCTGTTTGAATTTAGGATATTTCGTAGACAATGAAGAAATCACAGCAAAATTGTTTCAAGTGCAGGTAAAATAGAATCATAAAAGAATTGGTCGCCAAATTACATCTGCGTAAAAATTCTTCGGCATGAAAATATTAAATTAAGTCATAAATTGGTTTACAGTATATGTCAAAACATACCTCATTTACTGTAGCCATGATAAAGTCTATATGAATAATTTATAGTACTTTATGAAGTATTTAATTTCTACTTCTTTTAGTGAAGTAATATAGATTTTCAAAATTCTCAAAATAGAACCCTACTCCTTTTCGTGGCTATAGTTCATTACTCATATGGAGCAGTTGCATCTGTAGCCGATGGTTTTTCTCTGGGTACTCTGATTTTACATCACATCCTTCATAATACAGCCAAACCTGTGACAGTCAAGAGACAAAAAGGATTGATCTTTATATCCAGCGGTCTTTATATTCAGGCAAACTTATATTGAAATTACCGATTTGGTGATAAAAGAAAGTTACTTTAATAATAGAGAGGTCTTTTTACAAAGGTGCTATGTTGCTAAGACAAGTTTTACTTTAGGGATGAAAAACAAAACAAAAAACAGACCTGAGGAAAAGCGTCTTAATATATCGCCCTACTATAAACTACACAGGTCCATGGGGCCTCTTTTGATCTAGTTTGTAATGTATTTTATCTACACAATGTGAAGTTCAATACTAAATGGGGTGATTGTGTAATTTGAACCTGAGTGGGTGTTATAGCCAAAAGATATCTACATTAAGTAATATAAGTTTGGTATTTTATCATAAATAATCTACACATTACTTTCAAGAATGTGTCTGTGCATTGGGGGGAAAAGCTCTGATTTATCTGTAAATGTTTATGATATTGAAGCTTTACTGTCATATATTTTCAGGTAAACACCTTTAGAACTCTGTTCACCAAGATCGTCGCTGACAAGCACGATGATGTCATGGCTAAGTTCGGAGCCATCCTCGCCAAAGGGATCATGGATGCTGGTAGGTGTACATATATACATGGGGATACAGGAGGACTAGAAGCTTCAGGGATATATTTTTGGTTTATCTGATATGTTAATTACTGATCCAGGTGATTCACAGGCCCATTAAACAGGTTTATAAGCACTTAGACAAATAAACCATATTAAATGTACATGTACGCATAATTAAAGCATAAAATCTATGATAGCAAATTGAGCTTTTCTTGCCCTCAGTGTTATGTGTTGGCAAATTAAGATAATACCTTCAGACATGCTCTCGACAAAATACTCAAGATTTGACTTCAGTTCAAGACATAACATATAAAAAGAATGGGATACATTGAATATGGAAATAAGTCGAGTATATTGTCTGAGTAAAGTATTGTCTGAGTAAAGTATTTGTCTGAGAGTAAAGTATATTGTCTGATAAGTATGATGTAATAAGTATAATGTCTGAGTAAAGTCTGCATGAGTAAAGTATTTGTTGAGTAAAGTTGCTGAGTAAAGTATATTGTTGAGTAAAGTATATTGTCTGAGTAAAGTAATGTCTGTCTGGATAAAGTATATTTGTCTGAGTAAATGTCTGCATGAGTAAAGTATTTGTTGAGTAAAGTATTGGAGTAAAGTCTGCATGAGTAAAGTATATTGTCTGAGTAAAGTATATTGTCTGAGTAAAGTATATTGTCTGAGTAAAGTCTGCATGAGTAAAGTATATTGTCTGAGTAAAGTATATTGTCTGAGTAAAGTCTGCATGAGTAAAGTATATTGTCTGAGTAAAGTCTGCATGAGTAAAGTATATTGTCTGAGTAAAGTATATTGTCTGAGTAAAGTCTGCATGAGTAAAGTATATTGTCTGAGTAAAGTCTGTATGAGTAAAGTATATTGTCTGAGTAAAGTATATTGTCTGAGTAAAGTATGTCTGAGTAAAGTATATTGTCTGAGTAAAGTCTGCATGAGTAAAGTATATTGTCTGAGTAAAGTATATTGTCTGAGTAAAGTATATTGTCTGAGTAAAGTATATTGTCTGAGTAAAGTATATTGTCTGAGTAAAGTATATTGTCTGAGTAAAGTATATTGTCTGAGTAAAGTCTGCATGAGTAAAGTATATTGTATATTGTCTGAGTAAAGTCTGCATGAGTAAAGTATATTGTCTGAGTAAAGTCTGCATGAGTAAAGTATATTGTCTGAGTAAAGTCTGCATGAGTAAAGTATATTGTCTGAGTAAAGTATATTGTCTGAGTAAAGTCTGCATGAGTAAAGTATATTGTCTGAGTAAAGTCTGAGTAAAGTCTGCATGAGTAAAGTATATTGTCTGAGTAAAGTATATTGTCTGAGTAAAGTCTGCATGAGTAAAGTATATTGTCTGAGTAAAGTATATTGTCTGAGTAAAGTCTGCATGAGTAAAGTATATTGTCTGAGTAAAGTATATTGTCTGAGTAAAGTCTGCATGAGTAAAGTATATTGTCTGAGTAAAGTTGTAAAAGTATGTTGAGTATTCTGAGTATGAGAGTAAAGTATATTGTCTGAGTAAAGTATATGTGAGTAAAGTATATTGTCTGAGTAAATGAGTAAAGTATATTGTCTGAGTAAAGTATATTGTCTGAGTAAAGTCTGTCTGAGTAAAGTATATTGTCTGAGTAAAGTCTGCATGAGTAAGTATATTGTCTGAGTAAAGTATATTGTCTGAGTAAAGTATATTGTCTGAGTAAAGTATATTGTCTGAGTAAAGTATTTGTCTGAGTAAAGTATATTGTCTGAGTAAAGTCTGATGAGTAAAGTATTTGTCTGAGTAAAGTATATTGTCTGAGTAAAGTCTGATGATAAAGTATATTGTCTGAGTAAAGTCTGTATGAGTAAAGTATATTGTCTGAGTAAAGTATATTGTCTGAGTAAAGTATATTGTCTGAGTAAAGTATATTGTCTGAGTAAAGTCTGCATGAGTAAAGTATATTGTCTGAGTAAAGTATATTGTCTGAGTAAAGTATATTGTCTGAGTAAAGTCTGCATGAGTAAAGTATATTGTCTGAGTAAAGTATATTGTCTGAGTAAAGTATATTGTCTGAGTAAAGTATATTGTCTGAGTAAAGTCTGCATGAGTAAAGTATATTGTCTGAGTAAAGTCTGCATGAGTAAAGTATATTGTCTGAGTAAAGTATATTGTCTGAGTAAAGTCTGCATGAGTAAAGTATATTGTCTGAGTAAAGTCTGTATGAGTAAAGTATATTGTCTGAGTAAAGTATATTGTCTGAGTAAAGTATATTGTCTGAGTAAAGTCTGCATGAGTAAAGTATATTGTCTGAGTAAAGTATATTGTCTGAGTAAGTATATGTCTGAGTAAAGTATATTGTCTGAGTAAAGTCTGCATGAGTAAAGTATATTGTCTGAGTAAAGTATATTGTCTGAGTAAAGTATATTGTTGAGTAAAGTCTGCATGAGTAAAGTATATTGTCTGAGTCTGTATATTGTCTGAGTAAATGTATATTGTCTGAGTAAAGTCTGCATGAGTAAAGTATATTAGTGTGTCTGAGTAAAGTCTGTATATGTGAGTAGTAAGTAGTATATTGTCTGAGTAAAGTTATGTCTGAGTATGAGTAAAGTATATTGTCTGAGTAAAGTATATTGTCTGAGTAAAGTCTGCATGATAAAGTAGTATATTGTCTGAGTAAAGTCTGATGAGTAAAGTATATGTCTGAGTAAAGTCTGGGCATGAGTAAAGTATATTGTCTGAGTAAAGTATATTGTCTGAGTAAAGTCTGCATGAGTAAAGTATATTGTCTGAGTAAAGTCTGCATGAGTAAAGTATTTGTTGAGTAAAGTATATTGTCTGAGTAAGTATAAGTAAAGTCTGCATGAGTAAAGTATATTGTCTGAGTAAAGTCTGCATGAGTAAAGTATATTGTCTGAGTAAAGTCTGCATGAGTAAAGTATATTGTCTGAGTAAAGTATATTGTCTGAGTAAGTATATTGTCTGAGTAAAGTATAGTTGTCTGAGTAAAGTTGCTGAGTAAAGTATATTGTCTGAGTAAAGTCTGCATGAGTAAAGTATATTGTCTGAGTAAAGTATATTGTCTGAGTAAAGCATATGGGTATTGCAAATTAAATTAGACATATATGCAGTATTCATGAGTTAAATATACAGTTATGAGTTGTTGTTCAGACTTTCTCAGTAAAATTCTATATAAGATTATCTCCCCCTAGTTTGAAACTTAGAACCACACATGTAGAAGACACACAAAAAATGACGCCAAATTTTAGTGATGTTTTCAATGTTCTAAAGACTGGTGGCCTGTCTTGGCATTTATTTGTCAGGCTTCAAATGCACCACAAACACAACTGAAGTTTTTACTTAAAATTGCATTTTTAAAAAAGTAGGAGAATCTTTTTGAGGTTTGATTTAATCAAGGCGTCATAGCAACAAGTAAACATGTAATAGAATAATCATACTGAAAGACAAGTTGATAAATTCAGACTCCACTACAGAAGGAATATGCTCAGTATCACAAGCCTCCACATACCAGCCCCAGCCTTGACTTCCAATGTGATATATTTGATGTCCAGAACTTCAGCACACCATCTCTCACAGTTCCACATCCCATGCTGGAACTCTGAGTACCCAGATAAGCACAATTTCACAGATAAACCGTGGTACACACAGTAAGCTACGGTGGCTGAAGGCTACAGGGGATAGATATCAGTATCAATATTACATATCATTTGTTTTTGCTACCTGACAACAGTTTACTTTAAAGATTTTTGGCAGGTTGTATTACATGGTATGGAGACTGGCTATTATCAGGATCTTGTTGTAGGCTGATTGTCTTATCAGCACACACCTCCCCCCCACCCCCTACACCACCCCCTCTACCTCCCTGTTTTATCTGGATTCACTACCCTCCTCCCTTTTACTGATATCACTGCCTCCCTGCCTCTTGAAAAATACAACAATAAGTAAATTAATCAAATTAATCTATTTAATTTAGGTTTATAAATGCATTTTCATTTCAGAATATTTTATTGTCTGCAGATGTTAAAGACAATTAGAAAGTCTAAATGCATGACTATAATGTCTTTTTTCTACTTTACTAAAAGTTTATTTTGTACAGTTTAAAAAAAAAGATATTGTTTGTTATTCCATTCTTATATTCTGACTTTATTCCCCTTCCCTGACGCCATTGCCCTACCCCCACCCTTTCTGTTCCCACAACCCCATCTCCCTATCCCCTCCCCACAACCCCATCCTCAAGAGGAAGTAGCTTCAAATATATATTTCATCTGTATCAGTGTACAAACAATTCAATTGGGTGTTTTATGTCAAATTTGTGTTTTCTGACAGGAAAATCATGAGCAATGATTGCATACTTAGAGAGAGAGATAAGATAATCCTGGTCGTAGCACCAGTTTCCTTCCAAAGAGTCGTGAAATTGTAACACTTGAAAGTCATGATATTGTAGAAAACAAAACATGGAAGGCATTTAGCATTAATAACTGATTGAGTTTTCAAGCATAAGATTGTAATAAGTCTTTGTGATATACACACTGACATTATACAGGGTGCATAGAAGTGATGGATTATCTCCCTTGACACAAGGGCGTGGAAAGGGAGCTGTCAGGTTTTAATCAGATCACTGGATTATCTTTTGTCTAATGTGCCTTGTGCTTTTATATCTCTCCCGTCTGCCAGTTTTGATGCAATTTAGGGAAATACAGATAGACACACACATAAGTTTAGGATAATCTTTATGAAATAATCTAGAAAAGAATTTTTGCATCGGAGTAATTTCAGGAAACACAGAGTGGCGCATCACTTCAGGATAATTTATTGCTAGTTTTTAAGACATGCACTGCACTTGGTAACCCCAAGGGAATAATCCCTTTGCTGAAATCATAGTCTACAAAGGCATGAAGCCGCTCGAAACTCTTTATAATTATATTTACCATACTTAAGTCAATAGACAGATAAATCTCAGGCTAATACTCTTCATCTTAGATTTTGAATTCTCCAGTGGTCAAATCTTGGGATTGTCCATGCCTTTGTGGTCATCCATGCCCAGAATGTTTACTATAAACTGCAAATGAATGGTGTGTGTAGCAGCAGATCTACAAATCTGTGTACTACACAGTCATCAAAGCTATCATACAGAACACACTAGGTACAATCGCATAGATGATCTTGATAATGTCTGCAGGAAAAAGCCTATGCTGGATTGGTCAACAAGATTGCTGACATTTTTTATCAGATAATCTATTGGTCAGATTCGAAACAAGATCAACAAGATAGTTGGCTATAGAATTCTTTATTGATTGATTTCTATGTGTTACGTAATGGACACGTTTAGCACCAGATCAAAAACATTTCAGACGAAAATAAAGGATAACTTTTCACACTTTTTGTCAACTTGCGTCATAGGAGGGGATTTAGACTGGGAGTTTTTCGACGTGCTGAGATTTTAAGCTTTCTGAAGGTATGATGTTAGTCAAGCTGAGTCCCCAAGTGTTCAAAGTGTTCAGCAATTGGGTTTAAAAATGTGTCTTCTTTTTTTCATCAACATGCAAATGTTCAGATCAATCTTAACATAACACAGCCATATGCATGCAATTGTCCCTTTCATGTGTAAAAGGAGAAGAAAAAAAAGAAGTGAAAATAACAACATGAAAAAAAATTGGTCTTTGAATTCTTGCTTTGAACAAAGCAAATTTGTGGTAATCTTGCTCTGATGACCATAAAGAACACTTTTGTTAGTTTATGTGATGAAGAAAGAAAGTTTATAGCATCATTCTCTCGTTTGGTAATCACAAACAGAAATGCCATTGTGCAGAGAGAAAAAAGCAGATAAGTTACTCATGCATCTGTATTGAAAATTGAAAAAATAAATATTCTGATTGCATCTTAGAGACCACTTTGTTTTGAATGAATGTGTCCTTCGGGAAATGGCTAAGAGGAATCAGACCCAGGGGTGCTAGTTAAGAAGAATGAATCCTATTAGTTCGTATTGCAATAGTTTTCAGTGACGGCAGTTAGGATTGCACCTTGCATCAGATGATGGAAGGTTTTCTTTCACAGAAATCTAATTTGTTTCGGAAAAGGATTGTATTATGTCAATAGGTTTACTTCAGATCATATATTTTCATTATAGTCTGTCTCAGATCTTCTGCAAAGTAGGACAGTGCTATTCAGCTGTTTGTAATATATATGTATAGAAACAAAATTGGGCAAGTTTGTGGTATTGTTTGAAAATCTTATTCAGTCAGAAGCTTTGCTGCCATGCCAGAATGCCCTATAATTAGGGAATTATATTCTTTTTTTCAAAACATGCATGATTTTGTCACAGATTTGTTTAATAAAAGTTGCCTTTTTAAAAAAAATAATTCTATGAAAATAACCTCTTTCAATTGTTAAAGCTTACACAAGGGAGAATTTTACTCAAGGTTAAAGTGTTATTGTGATAAAAAAATCCTCATGTGAAATTGTCTATGCCAATTTTGTAATGCAGTTATCAGCATGAAAAATGTGTTTTTGTTTTCACATTCATCATTCAGGATGGGATAGATAAGAAAGCTGTGTATTTTGTACATCGTTTACTTTTACTTAAAGATACCGGTAGTAAAATATAAATGATCACCAGAGAAAGCTTGCCCTGATAGCAAAGTTATTCTCTGTGTCTTCTCAAGTATAGGCAAAGTTAACCCATTCTCCCCTAAATCGCGTTTGAACTTTCCTAATTCAAAGACCAGAGCAGTTCATTATGGATTTACAGGGGTGAATGATCTACGGAAGTGACCGTGACCTTGACAACCAAACTTTGTTGAGAACTCAAGGTCACAGCATCATCACGAATGATTTGAAAAACTATTTGTTAAAAGGCACATGTTTGGTTAGAAATACAACCTCTAGTATCAGAGTATCTACCTACATCCTGTTCTGTAAAGAGAGATGTGATTCGAATCATTTGAATCACAGATAGCGATTCTCTATGGTCAAGTGTCCATATCAACTTAATTAGAAATATATTCCAGTGGTACTTCATGCTTTTTTTCTGCTTGGGTAAAAAGTTCATTTGGTTGTCAAGCATCTGAAACAAGTTTAAATTATAAACAACTTCTCTACTGATATCAGTCATACTAAAGTGATTCATCAGGGGAGATAACTCTTCATCAGGGGAGATAAGCCTGAAGTCAGTGACCAGTCTCTCTGCCTACCACAAAGAATCGTGATAGATTTGAAATCTTCTTCACTCCTTTCTATCATCTTGTGTCTGTTACAGTTTTATGTTAGTTGTTGCTCTGACTGATGTCCATGGGTCATTAATGTCTGTTTATCAATAAAACTGCACCAAGATGGCACAGTTAGTAGCCTTTATGGACTATATCCTAGGTGAATGTCCTTAGTTTATATAGTTTAGTACAAACACGTTTTCTGTGGATTTATGGAATGTATGGTGGAGGTGTGTTGGCATGGTAATTTAATTACTATCATTCATAGGATTTAAGGTATAGCCACCAGATGGAACAAGGAAAATTCATCTAAAACTCAAAAGTAATTTTGACACAGTATTTAACAAGTGATTTAATCAAATGTATTATTCATGCTCATAACATGAGATGAGGAGATAACAGTGTAACAAGTATTTGTTTGATTCCATTCTATTTTGTCCCATTGCATATAGATTGCATAAGGAAGTAAGGAACAATTTTGACTTGTGTTGCTAGTTTACCTAATGATTCATCAGAGTAATTTCTCAATAAATACACAAATTTGGATCACACACCCAAAAAAATAAGTTTTTTTACAATGATGATTTGTCAATTGAATTTTCTATTCCAGGTTTAGAATTACTCAACAAATGTCAGCTTTTGAACCCTCCACCTACCCCACCCCCACCTACAAGGCAATAATTTTTGTCCATCCTGATGACTTCCTGTGCATCTCTTTTACATCGGTGCATTACACTGCAGCTGACTGCACCAACAGTTGCTGTTGGTCTTTTCCTAACACATTAAACTCATTAAATTAATACCACATC
This sequence comes from Argopecten irradians, assembly GCF_041381155.1. NCBI lineage: Eukaryota > Metazoa > Mollusca > Bivalvia > Pectinida > Pectinidae > Argopecten > Argopecten irradians. Next base: position 33,651,079 of record NC_091147.1, on the reverse strand, counting down.
GTTATCTGTAAAACAAATTTCCTGGGATTCACAGCCAGTTTGATTTAAAGCCCGTTTTTATGGCTGGCGACTACTTGATGGTACTAGATGGCGAGATTTATAACATACACTACTGTTCTGAAGTGCATTGAAGAACATGTTATGTATACTGCTTGACTGGGATAGACAATAAAAAAGATGTTGAGTACGTAGGAGAGACTGCACAGGATGTTTTTGTGTAATGTAGAACTAATTAAACGAAGACAAACAGTACTTAATTATGTTTATAGACATTTAATGTTGATAAACAATGGATGGGCTCCTGTGGATTTTTTTTTTTTTCTGGGGGGGGGGGGGGATATTAGTTATATGTATCGTAGGTTTCGGGGTATGTTATATCTTCCGTCGTCATGGTTCATTATACAACTCATTGCCTTTATGAAAGAGATACAGTTATGAACCTACAGAATTTTGTGCTTGGATGCTTGAAACTTCAAACGTGAATATAGGAGAACATTTTTATGCCATCACCATGAAATTGGGATACATATGGTCACACATATTTCTCCTGTTGTGTCCTGCACTGCATTTATTTTTATACGTAAAGAGAGCATAAATATTTTCCATGCTCTGCTATAAAACAGAAAGGCATAATTCACTCCAGTGTCCCGTCTCGTCCCGTCCTGCTTTGATATATGGAGTTTGGTGGAGCATTTTGTCTTTTCTAGGGATTTATTTTTTGCCTTTTCTCAATGTAATAATAGTTCAATAAGGCAAATATTTACAAAAATATATATGTAGAGAAATAACGTCAGATAATTGAATTAAGACTTGCTTTTTTAATTATGCTTGAATGCTAAATAAGACTCGCCTTTTTAATTATGCTTGAATGTTAAATGACTAATTGCTTTTTCAGTAACAAGAAACGTGATACCCTTACCTTTGTTTCTTTTGTCTTAACACCACCATGGTTAGCTATTTGCTAATTGCAGCGCATATGGTTGTACAATGTCATAAAATCTGAAGTCACATCTAGCTTCCACCATTGATATAAGAAAACCATTACATCGATATTTTTACTTACCATGTAAAATGTTACTAAAATTTCACTTCTTCCTCTGAAATCAGAAAAAAACTTTACAAAAAAAAAAACAAAAAAACACAGGTTTTAACAATCTCTGGGTACCAACAAAATCCTTTTGTTATAAGCATAGTTCATTATACAGATATTACATACATCTTAGTATGACAGAGAATGAAAATTACTTTGCTGTAACCATGAATTTCAACTATAAACATGTCTTACTACATGTCAACATTTTGACATACCCAGTAAAATGTTACTAACATTTTATTTGATTGTTTAATTACAATTTGTGTTTTTAGGAGGAAGAAACATGACGGTGTCCTTACAGTCTCGGACTGGACACACCAACATGGAGGCTGTGGTTGGGATGCTGGTGTTCACCCAGTTCTGGTTCTGGTACCCACTCACACACTTCATGTCTCTGGCTTTCTCCCCTACCTGTCTCATCATGCTTAACGAGGACCTTAAGGTACGCCGTCTAATTATAAGTCACAGAGAACCTCCAAAATACTGTAAAGTGTCGTTTGTTTTGCTGGTAAAAATATTCACATTGTAGACCTATGAACCTATGAAAACTTATAGAATTGAAGTACCCTAGTAAATCATATAAGTAATTTTTAAATTTGTCAGAATGTGGTAAAACTTTTGAACATTCAAATTAAATGAATTTCATAATTTAACTATATGGTTTGAAGTTTCAAGGACCTTAGGAAATAATTCTTATTTAATTGAATGTTGTATTTTTAAGTACGAGTTCGAGTTAAGGTGAAGCATAACTCATTCACCCCTGAAAATTCATAATAAACTGTCCCAGCCTTTGAAACAGAAGAATTCAAATGTGTCTGTAGGGGTGAATGTGTTCAAAACTTTTAATGCATTGATAAATGTCGCATTTTTACCTGAGATAAATGTTTGTTGTTTTCTGTGACAGATGCCTAAGATAGAGGTGAAATCTGGAGCGAAACCTTCACACTACGCCTACCCCGCTAATCTGGAGGAGAAAAAGGACAAAGCCAAAGAGAAGGTCGAGACGGCTGTCCTCAGTATCACCGCAAAACAGAAGAAAAAAGATGAGAAAAAGGATAAAGCCGAGTCTGACAAGATGGAAGTCGTATGTATCGTTCATGAGAACATTGTCTCATAAAGGACTAATTTATTGTCACCGTCATTGATGTCATCATTCTGACAACTCAATTAAATAAAAGTGCACATTCTGATAGTTGTAAATTGGTGGTTCATGAAAAGATGATTATTTTGTTGAACATCATAATGTTTTGTAAAAGGATTTGCTTGTTTCATAGAAATCATTGTTAAGGAAAAAAGATAGAAGGGGGGGGGGGAGGGGAGAAAGAAGGCTGAAAAGTTAATATCTTGAACAAAAAAAATGGAAGAGGATTGGAAATAAGTGGGGTGCTAGAGCTGGGAAGGGGGCAAAGCTGTATGAAAGAAGGAATGCTAAAATGATGCAAACATTTAAGGTCAAAAAGAGCTGAGGGGAAGAATGCTAAAATGATGCAAACAAAAGGTCAAGGGGATGAGGCAAAAGAGGGGAGAGATGCTGAAATGATGTAAATGAAAAGTCTAGGGGTGAGGCAAAGAGGGGAGAGATACTAAAATGGTGCAAGCGAAGGGTCAAGGGGATAAGGCAAAGAGAGGGAGAGATGCTAAAATTATGTAAATGAAAGGTCTAGTGGGTAGGGCAAAATGGGGAGTGATGCTAAAATGATGCAAACAAAAGGTCAAGGGGGTGAGGCAAAGAGGGGAGATTTGCTTAAAAGATGTAAACAAAAGGTCAAGGCAGTGAGGCAAAGAGGGGAGAGATGCTGAAATGATGTAAATGAAAGGTCAAGGAGGGGAGGCAAAGAGGGGAGAGATGCTTAAATGATGTAAACAAAAGGTCAAGGGGGTAAGGCAAAGAGGTGGAGAGATGCTTAAATGATGTAAATGAAAGGTCAAGGGGGGAGGCAAAGAGGGGAGAGATGCTAAATGATGCAAATGAAAGGTCAAGGGGTAAGGCAAAGAGATGGAGAGATGCTTAAAAGATGTAAACAAAAGGTCAAGGCGGTGAGGCAAAGAGGGGAGAGATGCTGAAATGATGTAAATGAAAGGTCAAGGAGGGGAGGCAAAGAGGTGGAGAGATGCTTAAAAGATGTAAACAAAAGGTCAAGGGGGTAAGGCAAAGAGGTGGAGAGATGCTTAAAAGATGTAAACAAAAGGTCAAGGGGGTGAGGCAAAGAGGTGGAGAGATGCTTAAAAGATGTAAACGAAAGGTCAAGGGGGTGAGGCAAAGAGGGGAGAGATGCTTAAATGATGCAAGTGAAAGGTCAAGGGGGTAAGGCAAAGAGATGGAGAGATGCTTAAAAGATGTAAACAAAAGGTCAAGGAGGTGAGGCAAAGAGGGGAGAGATGCTTAAATGATGTAAATGAAAGGTCAAGGGGGTAAGGCAAAGAGGTGGAGAGAATGCTAAAATTATGCGCAAATGGACGATGGGTAAAGAACTTAGGAATGCAGTGAGAATGATCACTAGAAAGTCAAAGAATAAGCATGTAGAGGCCAGAGTAAATAAACCTGGTAAATTATGGTGGGGGAGGGGGAGTAGGTAGACTAAGGAGAGACAGATACATGGAATGGACATGTGTAATATGTAGGAGGGGGAATTACTACAAAGCCAGCAGGAAAAGTAGTATGATTAGTAAGGCCATTTTCCAAGGGCAAACTTCAGTGATTTAAAATGAAGGTTGAGTGTTTTGTGTGCCTGTCTATAATGAGTTTGACCTGTTAACAGAAATGGTCAGTGCTCTCATTATTGGCAAAACATTCAATTTGAAAAATACCAGAACTTCTACTTAGCTGTGTCTATCTGGTAAACAATACCCGAGACATGCTGTTCAATTATGGTTGTCAGTGAGGCTATACGTCATACAACTATGTTTATCATCTCTAAGCTTATAAATCCCTCTCCCCATCAGTCATGTATCCAGTTTACAGGTCATATTTAATCTAATCCCATAACTTAGCTATAGCATTTGTAAACAAGCATACCTGTATCAATTTACTCATCAAAATAATGTAGTACTATAGTCATCTCTATACAGTGTCTCGATTCCACTTATTCCGAAAATAAAAGATGCATTTGTATACAGTGAAAGATTGCATACTTTTTCCCTTATTTCAAAAAGTGAAAGATTGCATCCATATACAGTTTCTCAATATCCCTTATTCCAAAAAGTGAAAGATTGCATCCATATACAGTTTCTCAATATCCCTTATTTCCAAAAAGTGAAAGATGCACCACACTCAAAAATAACAACCCAATTCTCTTGTACAGATGCATGTGTTTTCATAATTACATACTTCTAAATTCTATACTGATCTTTGAAATATATATCATATATAGGTACTCTAGGATAACCAAATTAGATTAAAATTGTAGTTATGACCAAAGACAGTGTCAAATACATGTAAATTGAATGTTCAAGGGAGATGACTCTGTCAGGTTTATCAATCATATATTTTATTTAAAAAGTTTTACATTAAATGCATGTATGTTATTGTGTAAGTTTTTTGTAGAAATATAATGAAAAAAATATCAATATTGTAGGATGAAGATGAAAAGGAGAAGGAGAAAAGAGAAGAAGAAGAAAAAGCTGAAAAAGAGAAAGCAGAAAAGGAGAAAGCAGAAAAAGAGAAGGCTGAAAAGGAGAAGAAGGAGCCGGAGCCTAATTTCCTGATGTTGTCTAACCCAGCCCGTGTGATGAAGGCCCAACTCAAGGTTCTTACTCTCCCCGACGGCAGATACGTCCCAGTCAAAGATGTGAGTTTGATTTGATTTTTAAAATTTTCTATGAGCACTAAAGTTTCATGAGTAATTTTTGATTCAAATAAAAACAATTTAACTCTATGTTTTTAATTTGATAACGAAAAAGCAATGGATTAAGATGAAAAAAAATTTTACTTCTACTTCCTTTATTTGATAGCAAAAATGTGACTTCTCCTTTTAACACATACTTTTCTATGTATTAAACACAAAAATTACCTCCCCTTACTGATAAAAAAACACACTATGTCTATAGGAAACACATACTTACCTCCCCTTATTGATAGAAACAATGTATAAGTATCTATTTGTAACATTATATTCATATGAATCAGTTATCAACTTTTATCAATATATCATATTGATATCAAATAATTCTTTGGTAAAATCTAAAACAAAAATGACCTCATCTTATCAAATTTTATATTGCTAAGGTTACCTCCCCTGACAGTAATAATTTGCGTCGTCAGCGATATAATAAGTATTTGTTTGTGTTGTGTACAGGTGTCAAACGGTGGAATCATCATGCTGAGTAACACCAAGCCTGAGGAACAGGAGGATATTATTGAGCCTGTAGCTGGTAAGTTATATATCCTATCAGTCTTCTTGTTCCTAACTGTGCCCTTCTTAACTTTCCTGTTCATACCTTTTTTCTTTCAATACAATGGCATGCATCCTCTTCTTGACCTTCATTTCCATATGTGCTTCCATTCATCTATACCTCAGGTATTTCATTCCTTTTTTACATTTCAGGATTCCCATTTTCCTTTTTCCTGTAAATGTATATAAGACAGTTGGTTGGTTATCTTTTCTCTGGATATTCCAGCTTTTCCCAATCTCCTAGCACATCTATAAATGACTCTGGCTGTTTATAGGTTGTACAACAAAAGAAACAATACCAAACTTCACCCATCTTTATTTTCCTGTTTATATGCTTCGGTGAGATAGCACTATAAAAAGGGGAAGTGTTTCTCTATCACAAGGAGACACAACACAAATATACCGCAGCCTCCCAAAACATAGACATCCACAATCTACAACATGTTACACACATATATGAGTTCATTCTCAAATGATCCTGCCTGTTAATAGTACGGTAAACTAATAAACAAACAAAATTAATTAAATAAAAAACTCCCTAAAACGCAAAAGGCAAAATCTTTTGTAACATGTTTAAACAGGGTATATCTTATTCATCCTTAAGGATATTTACTCAGTAAATGTATCCCTCTTCTACCTCATTCTATCATTCATTCATTACTCCAAACACTTCTACCGGTATTCAGTTTTTTGTCCCTTGTTACACCACATAGGGAATGTACTGTACAACAAGGACTACAGGTGTAGAAACATATCATTACCATCAAGTGCTGGGGATCAATTATTTCATAATCCTTCCAAAAAAGTCTGTAAATATTGAGTTTTTTGTCTCTTTATATTTTCATTACTGTGATTAACACCATGTTGTTAAGAAGGCACAGGTCTGTACAGTCAATATTAACATGGAGTTTTGCCAATACCCATTGGAACCATTGCAAGATGGAAGAGAATTCCTTTTCTTTCAAAACAATGGATTTTTGTTAGAGCCTTTTGCCACAGTAAGTGGAAATTGGATTTTAATAGAGTTACAACATGTTTGATATCAGATAATGCAGGCTGTGTTATGTTTTAATTAAGGACATTTAGCAGCATTAATATAATATTCTAAATGTCTTTTTGTGATTATATTTTCTATTATTATTTTATTAATCTACAAACAAGTTCATTAAGAAAATTGGCAAAGTGCATTTTGAATTGTTTTTAAGTCCGGAATAATTTGATTTAGAATTGCCTTTTCAGTTGTGGGTATTAATTCGTTGTGACTTACCGAAAAAACCCAATGTGTTAAATGAGAAAGTTGTGATATTTAACAATTTTGGCTCCATCCAATTATCTTCAAATCTGTTATAATAAATTCAGCTCTGTGCTATTTTCTGAAAAGTTGTACGTAGACATTGAACTTTTTTGACTTTCCATAGCTCCAACAATTCAAAAATAAAATGATTTAATACCAGGAATGTATTTTCAACAGATAGCTTAAAGACCTTGTGGCTGGTTAGAATCATAAATAGCTTCATGACCCTTCATTTGAATTTCAAATCTATATCTAGACACTTGAGAATAAAAAAGATGAATTTATCTTTGCAATCGTCTGGATGAGTGCCAGATAGTAAAACATGTCGGACGACCACAAACTCAGATTCAGAAGTTGTTTGTCAGTTCCAATGATTAGGAATGATTTGATCCTTTTTGAATAAACTTTTGATAAAATACAATATCTCTCTGAACGATCTAAAACTGTTCGATGATAACTTGTATCAAAATTGATGGTCAGCTATATAAATGTTCTTGGCAAGATTCAAAGCCGTAAATATAAGTAAATGTGCCCAAACAAGATAAATAGGAAGCCAAAGCAAAAATTATCTCCATAAAAAGCGGAGAATTGATAAATCAATCTTACTGTATGATTTGTATTGGTTTTTCGATTTCTACATTAGTCTAGTATTTGCTATAAAAGTGGATTAATGGTTCCATGCCAGTTGTCGCCGACTACCTGAGTAATACTGTCTTGATTTCGTAAGCAGGTTTTTCAGATAATAGATATTCATGGTTTCCCATTTGTCTCCGAAACCGGAAATAATTACCATACATCACAATAGATATGGAACAATTTCTTCTGAGAAACAACATGTTAAAATAGGAAACATATTGCACAATTAGTAACAGTGTTTATTTTTACTAGCTGAGCTTTTTGCGAAATCACAATCATTCTCCATTCTAGCTTTTGCAATGTTAGATTTAACAATTTTTATTTTTCTCAAGAAAGAAAGACAGAAAGAGAAAGAAAGAGAAAAACACAAAAATCATCAATTCTAGCTTTTGCAATGCATGATTTGACAATTTTGTTCTTTTCCAAGTAAGAAAGACAAAAATGAAGAGAAAGAAATAAAGATAAGAAATGAAAATTTGCAAAAACTCAATAATCAAGCTTTTGCAATGCAAGATTTGACAATCATAATATTTTCCAAATAAGAAAGACAGAAATAAACATAAAGAAATAGGGAAAAAAAAAGAAAGAAAAATCACAAAAAATTCCGAATTTGTGCTATGCGAGATTTGACAATTTTAATCTTTCCATGTAAGAAAGATAAAAATAAAGAGAAGAAGCAATTAATGAAGATAAAAAAGGAAATTTTAGGAATCCAATATTATAGGTTTGGGGATGCAAGTTGTGTTAATTGTAATCTTTTTAAAGTAAGAAATACAGAAAGAGAAAGGGAAAAAAGAAAAAGAAAGAAAAAAAACAAGCCAAAATGTATGTATCTTCCCTCTGGAATATAGTATATACTCTTGAGTATCATATATCTTGGTATTTTGTTGGTCTATCATAAACACTGCCGTTCCAGAAGTGATAATGATGTGTCATATGTAAATAAAAGGTCCAATATGCATACGTTTAGATTTGCATCGTTATCCTACTACCACTGTTTAAATGTAATTGTGGTGTGTTCCTCGTCCATGTGAGCTCTGGTTGATACAATCGAACCATCTCCCTGATTTATATACAAGTAAATACTCATTTGGGTAGCACTTTCTTGCCTCCCTGCAAAAAAACCCAAAACAAAACAAAAAGCAACCCGCATACACACAAAACCTGTATCAAAATTGAAAAGAAAGGACCGATTTACAAATTGACTGTGAATTTAGAATCAAATTGAAATCTAAGTGCTATGTGCTGAGGCAGCGCTGAACTGATTAGGGGGTTTGATCATATGAGGTACCAACTAATACTCGTCCAATACTCAAGGCTTTAACATTTATTTGTCTCAGCCGCAGCCTGCCATTCTTTAAACTATATTACAGTCTTCCCCAACCAGTCGGGGACATTTGTTTTATCAGGACTGGTGATGGTTTCAATACCATGCCTGATCACATTGTATTACCCCTGAAGACATATTTAAACTCTCCTAATTCAAAAGCTGGAAGAGTTCATTATGATATTTTAGGGATGAATGAGTTAAAACCATGCAGTCTTCTTTGGTTTGGTATATCATAGGTCTTAGATTAGATACTGCATGGAAAAAATATAGAAATAATTCATCATACGACAATACCATAATCTTTGTTGCAGATGAAGCATATTCAATTATTTTAAAGGCTTTTTAAATTGGGGAAGTATTATTCAATGAATTTTTGTTTTTTTTTCATAGATAGTTTTCTTTATTTTGGAATACAACTTGTAATCACATGAATTTGAGAAAATGCTGTAATATTTTCTCTATAGGGAAAGGGCCCTAAAGGTCTCTGATTCGAAAGAAATTGTGACTATATCATATAAATCATAGATGTAATTTCATTCTCTGGACTTTAAGTTGGTGTTGATTTTTCATAGTGTTATCAACATGTCTGTCCCATCCCATCTCCTTTACATCTCATCCAGATTTCTCCTGGAGACAAACACATTCATTATGTCTTGTGAGACATTGTTAACCAAGTCATTTACATCAGATTGATTAGTTCATAAGTACTGGTACAGATATATTTATATGCCGAGTTGTAGCAGTTGACAGATATCTTGTTATTCTGTGTATAAAAGCTTGGTTGGTAGATGTTTGCTCTCTGCCTTGGCTGTTGTGTGGAGAGAAACGGACACCAAAGCCTAACAGCAATGACAGTCTCTGATTGGGTAGCCTGGTGAAATCAACCTTCATTAGCCACCTCATCTGTCTCCGTGGAAACTTTAAAAGAAAAATTGGCACAGTCATGTGTTGGAAATGGGGCACAGCCTATCGCCAGTGGTGAATGTTTTTTGTAAAAGCAATTTATCGAAAAAAGGAAATTTTAGGAATCCAATATTATAGGTTTGGGGATGCAAGTTGTGTTAATTGTAATCTTTTTAAAGTAAGAAATACAGAAAGAGAAAGGGAAAAAAAGAAAAAGAAAGAAAAAAAAACAAGCCAAAATGTATGTATCTTCCCTCTGGAATATAGTATATACTCTTGAGTATCATATATTCTTGGTATTTTGTTGGTCTATCATAAACACTTTTGCCGTTCCAGAAGTGATAATGATGTGTCATATGTAAATAAAAGGTCCAATATGCATACGTTTAGATTTGCATCGTTATCCTACTACCACTGTTTAAATGTAATTGTGTTGTGTTCCTCGTCCATGTGAGCTCTGGTTTATATACAAGTAAATACTTATTTGGGTAGCACTTTCTTGCCTCCCTGCAAAAAAACCCAAAAAACAAAAAGCAACCCGCATACACACAAAACCTGTATCAAAATTGAAAAGAAAGGACCGATTTACAAATTGACTGTGAATTTAGAATCAAATTGAAATCTAAGTGCTATGTGCTGAGGCAGCGCTGAACTGATTAGGGGGTTTGATCATATGAGGTACCAACTAATACTCGTCCAATACTCAAGGTTTTAACATTTATTTGTCTCAGCCGCAGCCTGCCATTCTTTAAACTATATTACAGTCTTCCCCAACCAGTCGGGGACATTTGTTTTATCAGGACTGGTGATGGTTTCAATACCATGCCTGATCACATTGTATTACCCCTGAAGACATATTTAAACTCTCCTAATTCAAAAGCTGGAAGAGTTCATTATGATATTTTAGGGATGAATGAGTTAAAACCATGCAGTCTTCTTTGGTTTGGTATATCATAGGTCTTAGATTAGATACTGCATGGAAAAAATATAGAAATAATTCATCATACGACAATACCATAATCTTTGTTGCAGATGAAGCATATTCAATTATTTTAAAGGCTTTTTAAATTGGGGAAGTATTATTCAATGAATTTTTGTTTTTTTTTCATAGATAGTTTTCTTTATTTTGGAATACAACTTGTAATCACATGAATTTGAGAAAATGCTGTAATATTTTCTCTATAGGGAAAGGGCCCTAAAGGTCTCTGATTAGAAAGAAATTGTGTGACTATATTAAATAAATCCTAGATGTAATTTCATTCTCTGGACTTTAAGTTGGTGTTGATTTTTCATAGTGTTATCAACATGTCTGTCCCATCCCATCTCCTTTACATCTCATCCAGATTTCTCCTGGAGACAAACACATTCATTATGTCTTGTGAGACATTGTTAACCAAGTCATTTACATCAGATTGATTAGTTCATAAGTACTGGTACAGATGTATTTATATGCCGGAGTTGTAGCAGTTGACGGATATCTTGTTATTCTGTGTATAAAAGCTTGGTTGGTAGATGTTTGCTTTCTGCCTTGGCTGTTGTGTGGAGAGAAACGGACACCAAAGCCTAACAGCAATGACAGTCTCTGATTGGGTAGCCTGGTGAAATCAACCTTCATTAGCCACCTCATCTGTCTCCGTGGAAACTTTAAAAGAAAAATTGGCACAGTCATGTGTTGGAAATGGGGCACAGCCTATCGCCAGTGGTGAAAGTTTTTTGTAAAAGCAATTTATCGAAATTATGGTTGATTTTTAAATCCTTCGAAACCCATGCTTTTCGGCTGTGGCGAGTTATCTGTTAGTATTCCCCCACCCCCAGTGTTCCTCCCCCACCCCCCCACTGCTGATAGACCTGACCCCTTCATTCCTCTCGTCTCCCAGTGACAGGCAGGCATACTTAGTGCAGGCTTCTTCTACTCTTTATGTGTGTCATTAGATTCCAGTGGCTGTTACTTCCTCACTTCTCCTTCAGCTAGAATTTCCCACCCCAATAAACACTAGCGCAAAATGACTGCCGTTAATAAATTGTAACACATGTAAAAGGCTTCATTTATGCCAACTTTAATAAAATGTGAACGTTGTTTGGTTAGAAGTCGACATTTGTAGCAGGGAGGGTTACATTGATATAGTAAGTTCATTCATTTAACAATAAACTACGCTCCCGTTTTATGCTTTTATGTTTAAGGGTTTTTGAGGAATAGTGGTCGCTTGTTATATTACAAAGTGCCTGTAGCACCTGAGAATTAGGCTTCATGACTTAACAGAGATAGGGAATTCCAAATATATTTATCTAAAAAGCGACAATCTGTAACTAATGGGTATTAATTTACAGAGAAAGTAAAATGCAAATTCAAATTGCCCAAAAACTTTTGTGTTATGTAAAAGAAGATGGCCAGTTGCCAATTTCAGTACACTGTTTTATGGAAAACAATTGTAAGTGTATTGTTTAATAGAAGTATGATTAATATTGATCATGAATGCTAATTTCCAGATTAGGAGAGATTAAGTCTGATGATTAAATTTGTATGTCCCATCATCATGGAATAGGACTGATCATATTAGCCATGTTAGCTATTTCATCCTGTATTAATTTCGTGTGTAGAGATGCAGGGATCATTTATGTCATTTTCTGTCCAATCAAAGGTTCAACACTCCTGCTCCCTCAGATAGTCCATCTTTATAACATCTATAAACCACTTTAGTCCATTTCTGGTTAAACAATGAATGTAACTGCCCTTGGATTGACCGATCTCGCCAAATGTCGATCAAACTACCCGGTACCACACATGACTTTGCATTTTGTATTGTGGATGCTATGATATATGTTTGCTCCGACATTGGATGCAAACACATGTGTCTGCAAGCATGAGGCATGGCTAGTTACTGTCTGATGATTTGTCAGTTGTACTCGCTCCATGATTGTATGGGTTGACTTCTAGCTGTTTCTCTTTGAGATTTATCACAAGGAGATCAAAACCAACACACCAGTCTTTTAGATTACACTATTACAAGGAGATCAACATTAATACACCAGTCTTCTAAAATACACTATCACAAGGAAATCAAAATAAATACACCAGTCTCCTAAAATACACTCCAAATACACCATTCTTTTAAAATACACTATCACAAGGAAATCAAAATAAATACACACCAGACTCCTAAAATACACTATCACAAGGAAATCAAAATCAATACACCAGTCTCCTAAAATACACTCAATACACCATTCTTTTAAAATACACTATCACAAATAGATTAAAATCAAAATCAGTCTCTTAAAATACACACATGCTGTACTTTGGAGGCCATATACATGTTAGAAGTTGTTGATAGAATTGTTTACAATTCTGCTTCACTCAGTCTTGATTTGAGTATTCACCACTGGGATTAAGGGTTTTAGTTCTGTCCCCAGTTTGAAATCGTGGAAGATTTTATCAGAACATGTGGTCATAACTCCTACATACCTTACACAGAGGAGAGGGAAGCAGGTAAAAGGACTGTAAAACATTATAACCAAGTAATAGCTGGAAATGCCACACAGTCGCCACCAAATCTCAAAACACATTAGGAACGCATTATTAGAATGTTAGTAATCACATATGTATAATATCGCAGTTTGTACTTGAGTCTGTGAAATTATATTGTAGTTTATACTGCTGAATAGCACAAGAAATGCCACCCTATAACACAATCACCCCTGAAAATTGATAATGAACTGTTCCATCCTCTTAATTAGAAGAGTTCAAATGTGTTTTGTGGGGTGAGTGAGTTAATGACTGTAGTTGTTGTTAGGATGACACACAGAGTAACAATCTGGACACGGGTCACTAAGATAAATTAAGTATGATATCAAACTATTTACAAATTGTGTTTAATGATTCGGTTTGATTGGTTTAACGTCTTATAAAAACAAGGGTCATTTAAGGATAAGCCAGGTTTTGATGGTGAAAGAAAATACCCAGGAAAGTATTCAGAGAAAAACCATCAACCAACGGTAAGATTCAAACTCCCAACTCAGAGGTGGAGGGCTTGTGGTAACATGTCTTTACCACTCGGCCACCACGATCCCTGTTCTTGAGATGTTACACAAATATGCATCAATGTATTAAAAAGATATTTAACCTTCACCAGAATGTGAGAAATAATCCCAGGTAATTAATTATCTCCCCTTTTTTACAGCTGGTGGACCTAAGACCGAGGAGGAGGAAGAACCTGAACCTCCAGAGCCATTTGAGTGGACCGAAGATTGACGAGTCACATCAACATTAATTAACAGGTAACGAAGCATTCATTGAAATTAATGAACAGTTGAAAAAGCATTTGTGCTCTCAACCTTGATATTCAACAAATAGGATATTTTTAATGTTGAAATATCAATATGATATTGGTTCATTTAACAATTTATATCCATGAATACAAAGAGAGATAACTCTAGCAGGAATCAATCTTGTGTTATAAATGACATACACATCCTTTATTTGAATGGGCATCCTTGTTCTTTCAGGTGACTAGATTCTGACCTGGACAAACTTGTTTGGAGTATATTTATGGACAGTTCTTAGTGTTTTCATTAACAGTACACTTTACTCAATTTCATAATTTGTTTGACATCTTGAAATATAATAGACTTGTGTTCTATTGAAACTTAGTGGACCATATTGGATTGCTTGGGAGAGAAGTTTGGATTCATCGGATCGATTCCTTCATGTACACAAAAGATGTACATAAAATATTGACAGTTTTTGAAATACTACACAAAGAATGTATTGTTTTTGTCAATGAATATGTTTAACATACATTGATGTATAGAGAAAAAACTTGGAATAAAGTTTAATAGAAATGTGACTTGACTATAACACACGAGTATTACTGTATGTCTGTATAGCATGATTTTATCGTTCATCATTGTCGTCTCCAAGCTAAAAAAAATTGTGACAAATAAAATTGTCAGGCTTAAATAATTGTTTGTGTTTTTTAGCCTACCATCATCAAATGGTGGGCTGTTCAAATCGCCTTTCGTCCGTGGTCCGTCCATCTGTCCTTCTGTTTACAATTCTTGTTACCCCTATTTCTCAGAAAGTACTGAAGGGATTTTATGTGCAGGTTCCCCTAGGGGTCTAGTTGTGCATATTGTATTTTGAAACTGATCGGTCCACTAGATGGCTGACAGGCCGTCATCTTGGATTTTGATTGTGAAAGTTTGTTACCGCTATTTCTCAGAAAGTACTGAAGGGATCTGTCTCAAATTTATATGTAGGTTCCCCTAGGGCCCTAGTTGTGCATATTGCATTTTGGGAGTAATCGGTCAACAAAATGGCCGCCAGTCAGCCATCTTGGACTTTGATAGTTTAAGTTTGTTACCGCTATTTTTCAGAAAGTACAAAAAGGATCTCTCTCAAATTTCACATATATGTAGGTTTCCCTAGGGGTCTTGTTGTGCACATTGCCTTTTTTGACCAATCTGTGAACAAGATGGCTGACAGGGTGCCACCTTTGGATTTTGATAATTAAAGGTTGTTACCGCTATTTTTCAGAAAGTACTGAAAGGATCTTTCTCAAATTTTATATGTAGTATGTAGTAAAAGTTTGAAAAGCAGAGAAAAGTTCCCTCTTTCCATTGTCAGACATAGATCATCCTTTGGTGGGCGCCAAGATCCCTCTGGGATCTCTTGTTAATTAATTGCTTAACACTGTAACACAATCCAATAGTATGATTGATGGAGCCTGTACAAATTAACATTTTAAATGATAAGTTAAATACCTCTATACTGTAAACAATAGATATAAAAGGTGTGACCACATTCTGTGTAGTGTATTAGCCTTCGAGAACCTATTGTCATCGACCTGCCACTTAACTACACCTCACCAAACAGGTGTCCCTTTAACTACCTTTAAATGTCTTTAGACAATACCCAGGTATTATGGAAACCTTCCACACTCCAGATTTGGCTCATGTGTTCACTATGGCTTGGTAGCATGTACATAGGTCGGACATCTGATAACAAGATAAAGCCGTAATTAAACTGTCAACAATTAGTTACCAAAGCTAGTCGCCTTGTATGTACAGTAATGTCTTGTTATTGTGAACTTTGATTATTGATTGCTTAGGTTGAATTAAGAATTCAGTTCCCACAGGTAGTAGAATCTGTAGAGATTATTAGCTCACCTGGTCCGAAGGACCAAGGTGAGCTTATGGGATACAGTGGCGTCCATTGTCCGTCATCCGTCAACAATCGACTTCTTCTCCTTAACCACTGGTGGGATTTTAAGAAAATTTTACTGGTAGCATCCTTATGGGCTACTGACTGAAAATTGTACAAATGATGCGGCTGACCCTCAAGGGGCTGAGGGTAGGGGTCAAAGGGGTCAATTTGGCTATTTCCATATAAAAGACTTCTCTGCAACTAAGCATGGGATAGCACCCATAACACAATGGTAGCATCCTTATAGTGTTGGGATTCAAAATTGTACAAATGATGGGGCTGACCCCCCTGGGGGGGTCTGAGTGGCAGGGTCAAAAAGGTCAATTTGACTATTTCAATATAAACAACTTCTTCTCTGCAACTAAGCATGGGATAGCACCTACAATGCAATGGTAGCATCCTTATAGGTAGGGATTCGAAATTGTACAAATGATAGGGCTGACCCCCAGAGCCTTAGACTCGGGCCAAAAAGGTCAACTAGGCTACTATTTTCATATAAATTACTTCCTCTCTGAAACTATGTATTGGTTAGCATATTTGTATGATATCTATAGCATCATTATATGGTTAGGCTTCAAAATTGAACAAATTAAGGGGTCAATTTTGCTAATTTTTCTAATTGTAAGAGTCTTTTTGATAATTACTAATAGGTGAGCAATACAGGCCCTCTGGGCCTCTTGTTTAGAAATATTTTGATAATACATCAGGAAAATTAATAGCACAATAAAAACATATTCCAGCTATGTGTTTATAACATTAAACATACAACAAACATTATTTTTATGTAGGCTTGTGAAAATGTATATATATGATAGAAACATGAGTTCCTTTAGAGTAAGCATCGAAATCCTCTAAAACTCTATACATGTATTGGCTTATTTGATGTAATAACCTATAGCATATAATATACACTAGTATTTAATGCAAAATATGCAAAGATATGGATATTTTCAAGATCGCAATCTAAACATGGTTGCTTGAATGAATTTTCTGAATGCAATTGTTTTGGACTGGTCATTAATGTTATGTGGTGTTAAGGTACAAACAACTTTATGAAATAGGAAGGAACATATTTATTCCTGGGAATAAACAACATAGAACTTTTCCTCTTGTAACCTTTTGTCAATATGTAAATTTTGGGAGTTAGTTTAGGAGATAAAATATTTGTCAATAAATTTGGGAAATGAGAGTTGCTCTTGAAAATAAAACGTTCCGAAAGACCAACATTTGACTTGTTAGTAAACCATGTCTACTTGAAAACAATTCTAAAAAAAGTATTTTTACTGCTAAAGCTTATAATCCTAAATCTGATAACCTACTATCCTCTTGTCAATTTCTTGTCTTACAAAACCATCTTCATTAACCAGAACCCGTGTACGTACATCTTTACATCAGATAAGATGGGTATATACCAGTTGAACCTCCCCTATTAGGTGAGAATAAATAGAAAATGTAGGTCTATGGACGAGATGAATCTCTATTACTGGAATCTGAATACAAGAATCTGGGACTCGTCGATACCAAACAGCGCTGACACCATTTGATGAAGACGAAGGGACCATATGACACTGTTAGAGACGATGACCTGGAATGATTGCTAGATTGATCAGTGTGGTACATCACCTAGACCAACAACTTCGGCTGTATATAACACACACTTATTTAACTTACTTATTTGTCTAATTTCTCATACATCCACGTAAATTGGCAATTTAGTTTCTGATTTTCGAACAAGATCTATCGGACATTGACCTAATAAATCCTCCACTTTAAAGGTAGTATATTTTAATTAACAAAGCACTAAATTTTGGTACACAAACACTGGTCAAATTCTGGTAAAATAAGAACAAATCTTTTATGAAAGTTTGGAGACTGTTACGGAGCATAAAGGCAACTTCGGAAGTTGACATTATTCGTAAAAAGAAACAAAATGTTTCACATCTTTCTGGTCTGAAATCATTTTGTAATTGGCGCGATTTTACACTATCTTGCACATGTCTTTCAATACTTATTCTAGTCCGACCATTCATCGTGATGTTATCGGTTAGTATTTCTTTTTCAGCCTGATTAACAACATAACAAGTGCAAATATATTAAGTTAAAACTGCATAGTTTACCACTAATAACACGGTTATGCAAACAATCTTGTAAGGTCAAAGATGAAAACAATTCAATATAATGTTTGATTAAAATTTACCGTTTATTTTTCTGTTACTTGAAATTTTGATAGATAAAAAGCTAGAAATGCCTAAATCATACAGATTAAACTATTAGAACTAATTCGGAACACAACACAAACAGGGGAAAAAGGAAAAATAAAAACAAAATAGTAATGATAGATTTAATAAATCTTTACTGTACGATACTGCCGCTCAGAAGGAAGTACTAGATGCCGAATGTCAGACACATTTTTGATCTCTTGGTGTCCATGCTATTCCAGCATTTGGGGGACATGGTGAATGGTCAAAAGGTTCTGTGCTTAAGGTAGAACAGTAGATACTCTATTCAAAATACCATCCATCGTGGCCAATAAATAAACTTTATGCTATGGCCACAAATTCAATAACATTCCGTACCGTAACTTAATATTCTACATAGAAAAGCAAAATAGAAGTTAAGGAATTTTCTTTAACTTCCGTGATGCTTTCCTATGGAGAATTTTTAAATTAAAAAAAAATCCTTTCATTTGAGAAATGTTGGTGAGACTGGATCCTGCTCTATCAGTATATATGTTGACACACTTGAACCAATTACTGATTAATTATTTGATTGGTGGGGCACAACACCCTCGTTCCGGTTATAACCGAGCTTGGCCACAACACATACAAGAACCGCTCGCCGATTACCAACGACTATCAGATATACTAGTCGCTTGGAAATCACAGTCCAGCGTTTATATTGCATAGTATGTAAATGTTACAATATCCCACAATGTCTGTTCAATCACGAGTTCCCCGCGGACGACGAGAAATCGTAATTTCTAGTTCAGATGTCCGAAATACTGTTATCTAGGTAACGAGCTCGACCTTTCCTTTCCTAATACGAAATCAATGCAGATCTCCCATAGACGACGTCACGTGTGACAAATGCGATCAGAAAATGTCAAAATCATTGTACGATTGCTGGACCTGTGAGCGAAGTAGACTTTGGTTGTTCTGTTGTATATACATTAGACGGGCCTTCGTCAGATCAACTTATCAATAACTTCTATCAAACATGTAGAGTTGTGCCTCTATTCAGTAGACACATGTGTACAGTGTTACATGACATTTGTTGTTATACATGCTGATACTTAATTACCACAATTACAGCTATGTATATAGAATAGAAATAGATACTTACTTCAAACCAGCTATTTTCGTGTGCGATTGAATTATTTCGTGGGCGATTAGACCTAGACTCTTAAAATAAATCCCCACGAAGACGTTTGATTTGTACGCGCGAAAAAGTATCGTCGTGAAAAAGTTGTTACGTATGAAAACGTGAAATTAAGTCGTTGGGAAAATAAGTCGATGTGTATTTATACACACATACAGGACATTTCTTACAGAGTTTACCTCTGTTTGACCTTAGAGGATGATGGAACGTTCAACACAACCACCCAACAATGTCGTCTTTGGCGCATGCGCCAGCTGTTAGATAGAACTATTGCATATGAATGATTTCCATTACTACATATGGAAACAGCATGAAAATACCACAGTCTCCCAAAACTCACAAGCATTCCCTACCATAAACACGTAGCTTACATTTGGGAGGGTGTCCGTAAATGACGTTTGCTGCCAATAGGTCATTCGGCAATATAAATACCGAAATAAACATGCGCGGTTTTATAGAATCCGACGAAAATGCATGTTTGTGGAAATGCATAGAGCTTTGAATGAAACAAGATACCTTAAAGGAACGAATTCAATATGGAAATGTATCAAGTAACCTTAATGTTCTACAAAAGTCAATTTCTGGTCATATTTGCAAAAGTATGACATGGTATATATCGACAAAACAAATACCATTCACTGTTCTTTTGATCTGCAGTTTCACACGACAGCTATATTACACGTGAATGCACTTGTTATTGATCCGCCGGAAGTTACCGAATCGTACTTATGTGGATGTTGGTAACAATACCGGTTAAGTGTCATTAATTTCCAGGTATCAAGTCATGTCTGGTACAACTAAGTACCCAGCCTATTGAACCCTTCAGATGAGTGTATTTATAGGGCTTTAAACTCTAACGTGACCCTTCCGCAATTTCCGATTGCACAGTTCATGCCAAATGCCAAAAGTGCAATTATCCGGAGTTAGGTTATTGAAGTGACGAACTTCCTCGAGTCAGGACCCGGATCGTTTACTAGTATTAGCCTATCGCCTCCTCACAACAAATAAAACATCACATGTCAGTAGCCGTTGTTTCCATGGTATTTATCTCCTGTATTGTGTCCTGTTGTGCACGTAACATCTGATGGCAAGAAGTAACGCCTAGTAAGGCACTAGTACAAATGCTGTAATTTAAATAACGAATGATAGTCATGAAAAGACTGAAAAAGATCATAGGTGTTAGAGAAAAATTTAAAAAAAATCTCAATTCACTTTGTGACTTGATATTGCTGACGAAAGTAAAAGTAGTTCCGTTATTCTCTCAGTGTCAATATCATTTCATTTCTTGTTGTTTATTTACACATTCACGTCGTATACATGTTGAGTAATTGCATACATATGAATTACATACCTAAAAAATCATCATTTTTGTCATCATCTATATCAAACACTTAAATTTAGAGAAGAGAGAGAAAAAGAAAAGGGAGAAAAAAAATGAAAAGGAGAGTGAGGTCCCACAGCTGCTATAACATTTAAAAAAAAAAAAAAAAAAAAAAAATATTTTAAGAGGCAAAACTTAATCATGTTTGACAGCTTTATTTTCAACGTTTAATATTAGTAAACAAATCCCAATTGTACCTACAGCGTTGTATATATAACAGCCTATAAACGGTAGGTGCATGTAGGTATATATTTAAAACTTTTTGTAAACATGTTTGCATATTTATATCTGTTCATTTCATATATTCTTTAGTACCTGTGGTCTACACATAATGATGACAATGCTATTGTTATATATGTTGTAAACAATTAATGACTTTATTAAGACAATAAAAATGTTTATTAGACAATGACAGATATATATAATTTCAAAATTTATTAATTACTTCGTCCATTGCTTATTCAGTAAATGGAATTAAATATACGTCCTTATTGATTAAGCTTCAATCGTTTATCTATTTCAGATTTATGCCTACTCATTTCGTGTAAAATTAGCTGCAATAAGAACAAAAAACATGCTTTGATTGTCTCTTCGTTTTAGCTCGATTCCCATACACGGATGGGCGCGTTCGTTTTAAGTGTCTGACCTGCCGGCAGGGGACATCATGGGACTAAACCTTGTTTGTTTGTCGCAATTAATTCCACACCAATCACAGAATACGCTACCTAAAAACAAGAACTGACGAAGCGCAGATGATGGTATCGGGTTCAAGAATGTCGGGTGTCAAAAGCCGTACCTACAGAAACACCGTTATCTATATCGTTCATTGTCGCGAAACCTCGAGTCACTCAATAGTTGACCATTGTCTCATCTGTATCTGCTACAATGGCACCGCCGTCCATCTTGATAACACTTACACACCGTTACTAGGTAATGGATAACTCCCTGCCCCTTAAACAAATCCGTCACTGGTATTAGTCACGACCATACACCAGACATCATTTTGGCAAAATGGCTGTCTAAATCCCCAACGTCTTCTTCGTGCCAAGTCCTTAGACTGTAGACACTTAATTGGTTCTAGATTTTGGCAGCCATGTTATGAGTGCAGGACAGATGCAATGGCCGCTATGACAAAGGAAAAGGTAACACTGTCTCCCTATTCCTCGCCGTCCTTCACGCCCAGACTACAGGCTGTGAATCCTCGTCTCATACGCAGACAAGGCATCCTAGGTAAGGAAAACTTAATGATGTGTTTTAGTCAATGATTTATATATATATATATTGAACAACAGACGGATTATATTGCCTTGCCAACGTCCAACGTCTCCTATGTTTCTAAGTTCATATAGATCTGTGAAAGGTATTGATAAACGGAATGGTTACCATTCAGCAAACAAATGTGAGAAGATAATTAAAATAAATTATTTCTTTGTGTTTATATTAACTTACAGATCCCAAGTAAATTGGAATTGATTTTTCGCTGTCTTCTCAAAAGATCATGTTGGTTCTTTTAAGAAAGGAAATCATTATCTCTTAGTGTGTGATTTATAGAGTATAATCAATATGAACGGTGTAAACAACCTTACTCTATGTGCTGAATTATGTAGATTCATCATTAAATACTGACGAGAAGGGCGAATCTAAAATACAATTAACATTGTGAAACAGAAAGTGTCGAACACACCCATTCAAAAGCGTTCATCTGTTGTCAAAAGACTGTCCCTGGGTGATCGAAACCTCAAAAAGCATTGTTGCAAAGTAAAAACATAATAGTTATATTATCTGGAAAATCAATTGCAATTCAGAAATTCAGAGATTAAAGCTGATTTAGAGTACATATCACATATAAACACATCAGCATAATCAATTCGTTCATGGATGGTATTAATAGTTTTTTAAACATATAATTGGAATATGCCGATAAACATTGTCGATGAACGCTACAATCTTAAAGAATATTTCTGTTTAGCGTTACGGATCCTTTTAAGCCATGTATGTAATTTGCGGTGTAGGAAGTGTGTATGATTTAGTAAGCTGCTGTACTGCCATGTGATGTTTCCCTGTAATAGATAGGAACGCTTGCCCAAGTTATAGTGTTATGCCAAAAAATATGTCTGTTTAGGGTTACAAGACCGACGCTGGTTTTTTTTTACCGCCGACCCTATTTTTTCTCCACTTTTCTACGAAAATCAATTAAAAGTCGAGATTTCGATCTCAGACTCTGGTTCCAGGCATTACTTTAGAGTGAAAGACACTAAAAAATGTTTTTAATCCCGACCTACCGACCCTATTTTTTTGTCATTGTAACCCTAAAGAGCATATTTTTGACCTTATCTTGAAAATGGACAAGAGTTCCATGAGACATACCACAATTATACAGTGTATATCAGTAAAATGTGAACGGTACGGTTCAGCGAGATAACACTTTAAAGCGGATGACTGTCAGGCTTCCACAAATATACATACCTTTACAGCACCATACCACAGCCTCCCAAAACAATTACGCCTTCGCCATACATAAAATCTTATCGCATATAAAGGATGCGATCCTAAAATAAACTTTAATTTCACGTATTCAATATTTCGCCCCATTATTATTTTCAATATATTCGCAAATACAAATGCGTTCGAACTCTCGCGAAATTATGCGAGAATTTGTACGTAGTTGTTGATAAGACTTTCAGTTACATAACCATTTGACTTTCATGTTTGTTTCTCCCCTTACAGCCCAGCTTTGTATCCGGTGTGGCGGCTACAGTGGGTCCGACAACGAGTACTGTATGAAGTGCAGGAGTAGTCAGTGGAAAACTAACCCTCTGATGGTAAGTCTGCCAAGTCTAGATACAGTCTGCCTCACTGATCAGTTGCATTAATCAAAGCTACTGACCGCTGGTCGGTTGTTTTTCTCAAGGTACTCCGACTTTCTTCTTAAACCAACCTTGTACGTCCTTACATGACCATGGTTTTCCATAGGACGTTGAACTTATAAAATCTGAACCCGTATTAATCAAATAACATGTTACATCAAATCATATTTGTTGTCATGAAATATTCTTTCTAGAAATTTAATCTACACAAGTAAATTTTCTTCAGATATCTTTCCACATACTTGGCCAATTTAGCGCTTACTTTGCCGATGATATCGTTAAAACAATGAGAAAAAAGCTGCATGGTACAGTTGTATGAATTGTAGACACACCAACACTAACACTATCATAAAAGATATAAAAAAAAAGTTTCAATAATGCTGAATAGTCTTTCATCTTCCTTCTGGACGGATAACCAAAAGCTACCATACTGATTTGATAAAACTTGCAGTTGTAGGATAGATTAGAAGATAAACGTTTTCAAGCTTAGATATGTAGTTCTCATAATTATCAAAAATTAATAATTATCACAATTCTATTACAAAACAACTGTGTTAATTGTGTATAACATGTATTATTGCCCAGCATACAACAGCTGTATGATCAATATCTCTATATCGTTTCTGTTTAGCATTTAAATGTGCTGTTCATTTTGAGATAGTGCATTATATTGTATGATGTATTGGACAACAAACTGAACGGTTCATCTAATCTTCTAACCTACTGTGACGTCATCGGACGAGTTCCAGAACAACAGAATAGCTGTATTGTGTATAATTTCTCTAGTGTCTCATTCTGGCATTTTAAAGGTGCCACTCAGGAATTGCTTTTGTGTGTAAGACGTTATGTTATTTCATTTCATAGAGGTAGGAATATTGAAAATATTTCTTTATCTCAATGAATTACATAATGACACAAAAACTTATTGATTACTTTTTTAAATAGTTACATTTCTTTAATGCTTCATGTTTCCATAAAGTAAATACGTAGCATTATCAATTGCATATATGTAATTATAATTGAGTTATGAAGAAAAAATTAGCCGCCAAGTTGTATTCTGCACTCAATCAACGATGAATTATCTGGTTGCTGCCACTCTTTAATGTATTTGAATAGTGTCACATTTTAGAATGTACATTAATATCAAACTTCCGAGACAATGTTTATTTAACAATTAAAGGATTGTTAGATTGCATTTACAGGAGATATAAATGCAATCTGGGTGGCAGATAAATAGAACAGCGCCCGTTATGTAGATATTACTACACCAAGTCTAACAATCCTTTAATTGTTATATTTACATTTTACTTTCTAGGTCAAAGAAAAACATAATTTAGATGCAAGTGAACATTTGAATTTCCCGCTTCAGACATTTAACCTCAACAGCCGAGTTCAATATGATAAAAATAATCCCTATAAAAAATTGAAAAGATAACAAAATTTAAATGTTTTCCAATAGCTTTTCAATTTACTTTCATTTATCAAGACATTTAAAAGATATTTTTATAAGTTTCATAACCATACTGGTTCATTCAACAACAATGTCAATTTTCCCGCACGGACTAACATGGTGTCAGTAAACAAGACTCACATCCATTTGCGTAGATATTACTACACCAAGTATAGGCTGCATTTATTGGCTCATAATGCATATCACGATTATCATTGGAATAAAGGGAGTCGCAGCGGCAAAATGTAAATATAATTTATAACACAATTTCCTGTATATAGTGTTATCTCTAAATCAAAATTGAGGTATGGGAAAAGAAAAAAAAATCAGCAGCAAATCAGAGAACTGTATTCTGCACTCGGTCAACGATTATAATAATTTGAGATTTCATGTCACTGCCACTGTTTAATTCATTCGACTTGTGTCGCACTTAGTAATGTACATTAATTAATCAAATGTTGAAATTCGAAATTTGAAATTGATTGAAAACTGCTGTCAAATTTGATTTAGGTAAGCCATGATAGTTTGATGTGCCTTTTTCTGTTTTGCGGCCGAGTGCTGGTAGGATTTAAGTGCTAAAAATGGAAAAGAAAAATAATGATTGTTTCACGGACTGAGCAATAAAATACTTTTAATTTCAATAAATGTATTGAAAATAATTGCAATTTATTTCTCTTGGTTTGGTCCACCTGTCTATCACCTGAATAATCGAAAACTCAAATCATATTTGCATGTGCGTCTTCTACCTTGCTAGCGTGTAGGTTTCAAAATATCAAAATTTCACACAGCATAAAACAACAAAACTATGATTTTAGCTGTCTTTCACGCATTCCAATCTATCTTCTGATATTCTTTTAATTTGTTCTAGTTTTGTTTCGTCGTGCCCTAACCCCAATTCCTCAGTCATAACTATCAGTGGTGATTTTTTTCGCAGATTGAAATGGCGATAGCCCTGCAAATATAATACTTTCTTAATAATCGTTCGTTCAAGTGTTGTTGTTTCTCTTCGTTCTAGTCACTTGATAAGAATCCTTTTAAATTCAACTCACAGGTAATATAACTAAGGGCCCAAAACGAAAAATGTACATTCTTGAATGCTTTTAACTTGTCAACTTTAACGAAAATTATAAATATGTTTTGTATATATAACAGAGGAACTATGACGAAGTGTACCGAGTGTACGTAGAGGAGAACCGGGAGAAGATGAAGAATGTCAAAATTCTTAGCGAGCCGGAGGGATGGTTGGAAATCAACAGACAACGAACGAAGGAGGAGAGAAAGGAAAAGAAGAAGCGGTATCAGGAACGACTCTCCATCCAACATACAGGTCTGGGATAATGTCTTGTCTCAAAATGTTCTTTTATCTAGCTATATCGAGATAGCCAGCAGGCTTCATGTACACTCACATAGAGTATTGTTTGCAATGTTTATTTTTATATTGTAATGGAAGACGCATGTATTGTTTTTTGATTTACCTCGTTACATGGCTACCGACTCGATTTTAGGAGGCGATTTTCGATATTTAAATTCACTGCAAAGATATTGAACGTACAAACATCCTTTATTATAAGATTTGACCAAATACTAGATAGTTGCATTGAAATATTCTAAACTTTTTCTAACGTGCTGTTCTTCTTTCTAATGTGTTGGTAAACAGTACTAATGTCCAAATAGGTCACATCAAAGACCATCAGAAAGTTTTCTTCAGCAGACAAAGCCCTATAAAAAATGAACTTTGATCTAGATTAGAGCAAATACCTTATCATATAGAAATGGGTTACCGTTTTAGACGAATAACCATTGTTTATGGGTTATGCACAGTGTTTATGATTTAGAACTATTACTTTCATCTTTTTAGGGACTTACTGTGTGGAATGTAGGAGATCAGAAAAACAAACTAACGGGAACCTCTGTCTGATTTGTGACGCTAAGAGACGGAGACGTGAGCGAGATAAACGGGACAAGTCTGATAAAGCTGTGAGTGTTATTTATCGTCCTTTAGTCCATTTTTAGTAGATTTAGGTTTCAGTCTGCGGTTGTCGAGTGGTTAAGAAGTCATGGCATATTACCACAAACCCTCCATCGCATCACAAAGTAAAGCCCCACGTGGGTCAGGCTGATCGTTGTCGGTGGGCATTTTTGGCTATTCCGACCTTCTCCACCAATAAACCTAACACGCCCTGAATTAAACCTTGCTGTCAATAAGACGTTCAACCAAAAGCAAACCAAACCTGCAGAAATGCACAGTGCTTGTTTCATCATCGTTTCATAGATTTTAAATTCGAGTCATACTTGAGTTTGATGTTCAAACTTGTTGATATGTACCATTTTGTCATCATATTCAGTTCCTGTTTGACGATATAACTCCAAGAAGGAAGAAGAAGCGTCCGACTGATTCTTTAGATATAGTTGGAGATAACCCTATGGCTAGTATAGACCCAGTAAAGGAGGAGGAGGAACAGAAAACCGACGGTTAAACAGCGGAGGTATGTTGATTTTATATTGATATGCTAATTTAGAGGTTCATGTATCTGTTCTTGTATTTAGACATTGGATACCATGTACTGAATGTAATGTCGTCATTTTTTCAGAGACTCAGTACGGTATATATGTTGCACTTTGCGTTCAAAATCATGATGTTTCTTCCCGATATCAATGCTATATACCTATTATAATTGTTTGGGCTTGCTACTCTTGAGGATGAATCTCTAGAATAACACCTGGGCCCAGTTTCATGATTACTCCTTAAATTTATATTTAAAAGAAATACAGATTTACAGAAAGGTTCCTTAACATAAGATTTTTCCTTATCTTATGTAATGCTTTCCTGTGAAGAATTTTAAGTTAAGGACTTCCTTTAAGTTAAGGAATGCTCGTGAAACTGGGCCCTGTTGGGCCCTGTCTAAATTTGGGATATTATCCTTTCTATTCACTAATCTGTTGACACCGTCTCAGTTTTGGCCAACTTTATGCATAAAGTGGTGATTACATGCTATCTGATTTACATATTTGCGTTCTGTATTTATTTTTCATCCCAAAAGTGCTTATGTTTAATGATTTGGTTTAAAAGGAAATTTGTGATTGATTATATATGTATTCACTATTCACTTTTTGTTTTGTAGGTCTATATCCTTGTGAACGTCAAACCCATCTACATGAACCAAGTTATCTGTGATAATGTGTTTTAAATTAATCATTCTACAGCGATTACTGTGCCTACTTCATCTTCAATCAACTATTTACAAATTCACGATATCTACACCAAATAAACTGTATATTGTATATAAAATAAAATTGTTTTTGTGACATGCTTCACACAGAAACACAATATTTTCATTAACATATAAAGATAGATGTTTTAGTAGTTTTGTATAATAATTAGAATATTGACCTGGCGTGACCATATTTGTGTATACAACATACTTTTTCGTGGAAAGGATATTCCTTGGATGTTTTCCAATCCGTCAATGACTTATTGAAGTGATGTCTGTGTCGGTATATCAGGAATTGTTTAAACCTGATGAGTGTGGAATACATGTTAATAACATAAACCTACGAGTGAAAACTTCCTGCTGCTTGTAACACATACTATAGTCTGATGTTCTGTGTAGCTCAAATACAGGATTTTTCTCACCCATTAAAATAGTAGCTTGTCGTCTTATGATCTAAAATACTGAAGCCTTAATTTCTGTAGATATCAAATATTTTGTTTTTCAACCCTGCAAAGTCAAAATGAGATTTTTTTGTCTTAGATTAAAAAAGTTCAAAATGTGCTCTCGCGAATCAATGGTATAATTAGAAAACGATTTTCTCATTTTTGTATAGTTTCATAAATTGGCAGTATTCAGCACCGATCTTAATATTTTTTAACATTTTCATGTCTAATGTAGTCTCAGAAATAGGTTTGTCATTATGCTTTGAAACAATATCATACGGAACAAAGTATAAGCGGTTTTCTTAAGTCTATTTATGATTTTATGGTATCTTGATTCTAAAATATAACGATAGCGACAATACTACGTGTCTATAGTTTAAATATGTATTTTGCTTAGTCCAGCTTTGGATGATTTTGATGTGCTTACGTTGTAAATATTGGACTCTATTTATGAGTAATTTTTGTAAAATTACTTTCGAAAGGAATCGTGTTTAAATGGTAATCTTAATCTAGAATTACTTCTGCTATAATGGTAATCTTAGTTTCACGGAAATCTTGTTTTAGCTGCTATCTCATTTCAACAGTAATCTAAATCAAGCATGTTTGAAGTTGGAATTAATCCATTATACGATCACTTAAAGATGCTTAACCAACGACGGTGCATAAACGATACAAGTCATTTGAACAATAATTAGTATTTAATCGTGTAAATATATGGCTTATTAACACAAAAGTAACATAAAATAATTCATTTTGTTTTGGTGCATGCACCATCATTCTTTATATGATGTAGTGCCATGGATTCGTTCGGAACGCAATTTTTAATTTAATCAATTTTGTTATTTTTTATATGAAGTAAAGATAGAAACTCAAACTTTTCAATAATTGTAATAGAGTAAAGTAGCTAACTTTTGTAACTGAAGAGAAATACTAATTTGCCTACTTCTGTTTTTGGTAGAGAAAAATACCGTTTGTCAGCGGTGTAGCATGTTGAATTACAATTAATTTCCATTGTTTCTGCGGCAAGGATGATGATCCATATTAACTCTAACCTGTCAGATTCTTGCAAATTTCGAATCGAGAGAGCCAAAATGAATACCTTCTTGGTAATTTATGAGTAAAGATGAATAAAAACATTATTTGAAAATCATTTATTTTTCTTGTTTATGCATAATTTAGTTTTGCGTAACATAACCGTGGAATTGAACACAGTGAAACCTGTCTGTAAAGACTGCCAAAAAGGTCAAGAACAATGCTCATCAAATCCATGTGCTCGATATACATAGATCAAATTGTGTTGAAAAAAAAGTAATTTTGAATCACAGGAGAATGGTATTAGTGTCTATTCAGACAGGTTTTACTGTAATCGCACATAAAGTATTCCACTTACGACATAAGTTTCATTGATTTAAGTAAAAACTAATGGTGAAGTAGCGACAATTTGTAAATGTGAAATCTCAAATGTGAAAATTTATTTGAGGACTTAATCTAAATGATACCACTTATTATGATATCATAATTTAAAATCAACGTAATGAAATGACTGTCGATTGTGTCTGTTGCATGACATTCTGACGTTATACATCTTGATTAAATGTTGTTTAAATGATTCAATAAAATATATATGTTCCAAGAGAAAAAATATGACCCAATATATGTATAAGCATAATCATAAAAACGAGCAAAATAAAATATTGTGAAAATCTTATATAACATTATGTATAAATCACACATTTAATGTAAACTTTATTTATTTTATTCATTCATTTTAAGTCATTTGATGTGTTCTTTAAGATTATCACTATACTGTATCTATATTAGTCCTAAACCGTTGTAAAGTGCTGACCGTAGAGTGATGAATTTCTCTTGGAACTTTATGTAAATATAACAACAGCATTTTTTTTTAGATATTTGAGAGTCTATTTCTCATTTCTCAAATTAATGGATACCAGTCAATTCAATCATTTCCAGAAAGCTATCTCTTTTGAATTGCATCAAAATTCTGCGAGCATAAGACCTTCTGGTGACCACGTACACACAAAGACTCCCACTACAGTAGTATATTCATGTAGACGTTTGTGTAAAATATAACTACAACTGTATTGCACAACCACGATCATCTGCAGAAAACCGAGACAAGTGTTTCAAGGGAGACAACTACTACTTTCGTGTCTCTCTAGCATCTTTAAGATAGTGTCTTTCACGATATCCATGTTGTTGTGAACATTGAACTCCATCAGTTTTGAAATTCGCAGAAATTGTTTTTCGTCAAACTCAAAATTTATACTGTCATATTCGCCGTCATCAAAAATAACAAAGTCAGCAAACTCACGGTCTTCTTCTGTCTGTTTCCCATCTACAAAAGACAATAGTTTAATCAGTATTGTAACCAAGGTAACTGGCAATGAAATCAACACCTAATATTATCATGTTGCTTGATTAAAGTTTGTCTCTAGATATGTCTGACCCGTCTGACCCCTACGTTTCACACTAGGGGCATACAATTTAGTAATAAAATCAGCCGGGAAATTATTATCAACTCAGGGTCTGTGATTTCACCTAAAGTCGGAGTGATCAAAACTAACTCTATGCAAAGTTATTTCAGTGACATAATTTTTTTTTTATTTATTTTTTTTTATTTCCATTTCCGGTTGACCAAAAGGCGGTTAAAGTAGACTCATTTGCTGCAAAACCTGTAATTACTTCTTTATATTAAGCAATTAGTTAAAGAACAAAATTCAGAATTCCATATAATTTGGGTTAGTTAGTATACATGGAATAGGATGTCATTTTATCATTTTATCGTTATCGTTTTTGTCGATCAGTTGTGTTTTGTCTAACCTTTTAAATACTCTGTAACTGGTCCTTGTCAATGACTTGATGTGACATATATGTCAAAGAGAAATAACGGCATTAACTTCATCATCAATATCATACACAATGTATCTTGTTTAAAAAAGCGATTCACCGATTACATATGACATTTATAGAAGACAGAGAATTATATTGAGACATACAAGAGGAACCATAGCTAACTACTCAAAGTCAATTACTCACAGTTAAATAAGGTGACTACACATTAGAAATCCAAAACAACTTCTCCATAAAGTACAAGAAATTACTCACAGTTAAATAAGGTGACTATGACTAAGAAATCCAAAACAACTTCTCCATAAAGCACAAGAAATGAAACCATGCATTCCGGAAGAGTAAGAGTTATCGGCAACGTCCGTTTTACAAATATTTACAGGTCAAATGAGGTCAAATGGAAGTCAAATATACTGATGTAGGTCAAATCAAGTGAAAGCCACGAGAAACACCGGAACATGCATGTAACACATTCTTGAAGTGAATATAGTTTAAGATGCGAGCAGCTAATGCAACCGTGCAGTGTGTCAAGTTTGTTTGATTTACCGTCCTTAAGTTTAAATTACTATTAACCTGTTTCGAACTTGTGACGGAAGTCGTTGTTGACAAGGACGAAATGGAGGATGATGGGACAACTGAGGTCGTCCTCGTCCTGGAATACATACACTTCCTGTACAGACTTTCCTTTGTAGTGCTCAGTGTTGATTGGAGGAAACGGCACCTTATGTGCGTCAGCCCATTGTTTTGCCAGTAACAGTTGCTGTTGATAACATGAATATAATCATTACATTTATTTATGTACAGGTTCTCTACATGTCATAAAATATGATAATGGTCAAGGTCTTAAATCAGTGAGGCTTGAGAAAGGCAAAATGTGTCAAGCCATAGTTTATATAACTCTTATTTTATTTTATCCTGCAATCAATATAAAACATGCAAATCTAACTTTTAACATGCCAATAATTTTCTAAATATGTTCGTCTTAATCAATCGAATTGGCGCAGGTGCCGAATTTCTAAAACTACAGTTGCTTTCTGACAGGATTTGTACCTATTTGAAAGAATTTCGGCGGTATGAGATAAACAAAGTTTAAATTTCCGTCGCAAAATTCGCAAAATTTAATTGCATGAGAAAGGAATTTGATTCTTTCTAAAACAATTTGACACAATTTTCTTTAATTGATTAACGGTGTAATATCTATAATGGACAGAAACCAAATAAAGAACACTTCGCAATACTGTTATATTTGCCAAGTTTAATTTTTGTATGTGAAGAAACCATAATGGAATATTAAGGTAGTTTAAGCAAGACAAAACCTAATCTACAAACCTCGAATGGCTGGTTGTCATCTTTGCCACGATCGCTAAACTCAAATGAGAGGATCAGATCCACCTGTCGTTTAGGTCGGAGAACGATGGGGTAGGGCGAATTGAAGGCCAAACCAGCGTCTATCAAACACATGTATTCATTGTCTGTTGTCATCGGTTCGTGTACATTGGTGAACACGTCTAAAACAACATGAATAATACATATTATAATGATAGGTAACACGTCAAAAGAGCATATGAACTATGCAAACATTTACTGACGTTGGCTTTATAGGTGTTTGAGGAAACAAGTTAGCATCAGGATCATAAGAACGATTTTAGATACATATTTTCAATAATAATGTTAAATACCAGTATTTTTTCCTTATTTTTTATCAGCAAAAATATCAATATTTATAGAGATTGTTTACTTTATCAACAATATATATATATATATATATATAAGTAAAAAACAGAACCGTGTCCATGTGATGGTTTCCATATACATAAAAAGAAAACATAACTATAAAACAGTTTTTTCCTCCCTAGCGCTTTCTCGGCTCATGCCGGTCTTCAAGGGTGAATTCAAACCCCTGAAGACCGGCATGAGCCGAGAAAGCGCTAGGGAGGAAATTCAAACCCCTGAAGACCGGCATGAGCCGAGAAAGCGCTGGGGAGGAAAAAACTGTTTTATAGTTATGTTTTCTCAACAATATATATATATATATACAAAAAATATTTAAGTTGTTGTCTTGGTCGTCATCACATGCAAATGTGGCACATTATCATTGAAAAATGTTTCGTAAAGTGAACTTACTATCATGTAAAACAGAACTGGTTTCCATGATTTCTTCCTGTTTTTCTTTCTCGTCTTTTTCGTTTACATCTCCCTCCTCTTCATCCACTTCCTCAAGTGTTAGCTGATGCATGAAGTTGTAGACCTTTGCTGATCGGCCAGTTCTATTGTCAAAGTAGTTCATATCACACCTTTAAAATGAAAATAACATTCAGTTAATTTAGTGGAATTATTCGCGGCGTGGATTTTTTTCGCTTACAATGGAAATCTGCGAATATATCTATGCACGAGCATAGCAACAAGTGCAAATCTTTAGATGCACAGCGCGACACTATCACAGCGCGAACAATTTGACAGTTGACTACGCGAGGTCAACACGTTTACATTAAATGTACTGTAAAACAACCTGTGTAATTTGCGATGGTAGTTTGGGGGATGAAAATGCTAAAATAATCTACAATAAGTAAAAAATCAGAAAATCGGTTAAAATACTCGTTGAAAACAAAATTACCATTTGAAAACAAAATTGGGAAAGAAGTTAAATACATCTCAACGGCATCGTAACGGTAAATATGAACCAATTAAATAAGTTCAATGACAGAACAATCTGGGGTTCTATCTCGTGAATGTGTCTTTCCTACCTGTCAAGGATACTTTTGACACACTCGATCACAGAACTGAGTGTTCCATCAGTTTCGTCACTGGTGTTGGCATCTCCGTCACTGCCTCTGCCTGAAAAATTATGACCCATTTAGTCTTCAATTTATGATAAAATATCCATCAAATGTGATACAAGAGAAAACATACTCATCTCTTTTAGAAACACGTCGGGTGGAATACTGTGAACTTTCATTCGTTATTTACTTTCGTGAAATTATTAACTTTTGAATTTTTACAGCATTTATTTTGATGTGAGTTTCCATTCAATTTTCAAATCCGCAAATTTAAATCTTCGCGAACTTGTTTTGAAATAGAAATCGCAAAATTTAGTAACCGCGAAAGAAAAATGGTTTACCTATCCTTCAGAGAAGCACATGAGTCGTCAGTAGTCTTTATATTACTGTATAGTCGGTTATTTTCGCGGACCAGAGTTTTCGCGATTTGACCCTAAGACGTGAAAATCAAATGTCAGCGATTTGAAATTTAAACGATTGGGATTTAAAGGTAGATCTCATTCAACCATTTTTCAATAGTTCGAACGGTGTCCCGCGAAAAATCTTTGGAATCAACAGTAACATTTAACTTACTTGATCTGGACAGTCTTTCTGACTTGGCAGCCATTTCTGAGAAACTTTTATGTAGAGCTGTGTATGCACTGCCACATATCCCTAAAATCGGAATGATAAACACACACTGTATATATAGCATGTAAGCAATTTACATATTGATGAACTAAAAGAGAAATATAGTGCTCTTTTTACGTTACACTAATAGACGGTGGAGCATTTTTAAGTAATTTTATAACATTTGTACATAATTTTATGATGACCCCACTCACCCATCAGGTAGTGAAGTGGTGGTTCTTCAATCTTGTCGGTCATCAAACCCTTATAGAACTTGCTGTGAAAATGTTCAGTCTTCAAAGACGTTGCATATTTTGGCATGTGGACTTCAAATGGTGATATTTCCATCCACTCTGAAAATGGAACGAGAGCATTATCAATCACTCACTATTCTCATTGGCTTATACATTGTCACGTGTTGGACGATATTCAGCATATATCGACTCGGTGTTTCCATTCGCCATTTATTTCTATATTATTTAGCATGAAGCAAACATTTGAAAATAAATTTCATATTTACATGTCATATAAAAATTATGGACCTTTGCATAGGTCCGTATGGTGTTATACAACCCTGGTAGAATATCAAAAACAAAAAGTATAAAAAAGAACAATATTTAATACAGAAGTCAATTCTATAGTAAATTGCACCACATAGGAATGATGAGCGTGTCCTGAGACAAGTCCCTTTTATTTACAGGTGTCCTTTATAAAGAGTTGGCGTTTATATAGATGTGTCCTGAATAGTGCTTTTATTTTTATAGGACTGTCGATTTTATAGAGGTGACGTTTATATAGACTTATCCATAATATAGAGGTGACTTTATATAGATGTGTCCTATATATATAGAGATGTCCTTTATATAGGGTTGTCCTTATTATGGAGGAAACGTTTATATAGATGTGTCCTGTATATAGAGATATTCGTTTATATAGAGTAGGCGTTTTTATATAGACTATATCCATAATATAGAGTTACGTTATATAGATGGTGTCCTTTATATAGAGATGTCCTTTATATATAGGAGGTTTTTGATGTGTCCTATATATAGAGCTATCCTTTATATAGAGTAGGTCGTTCCTATATATTAGATGTGTCCTATATATAGAGCTGTCCTTTATATAGAGGTGACGTTTATATAGACTTATCCATAATATAGAGGTTACGTTATATAGAGCTGTCCTTTATATATAGAGCTTTAGAGGTCCTTTATATATAGATGTGCTTCTATATATATGGAGACTTTAGTGTGTCCTATCCTTATATAGAGTAGAGTGTTTATATAGAGCTGTCAGTTGTAGAGTCTTTATATAGATAGAGAGCTGTCCTTTAATAGAGGTGACGTTTATATAGACTTATCCATAATATAGAGGTTACGTTATATAGATGTGTCCTATATATAGAGCTGTCCTTTATATAGAGGTGACGTTTATATAGACTTTCCATAATATAGAGGTACGTTATATAGATGTGTCTATATAGAGCTGTCCTTTATATAGAGGTGACGTTATATGACTTATCCAAAATAGAGTCGTTATATAGATGTGTCCTATATATAGAGCTGTCCTTTATATAGAGTGACGTTATATATTTTTATATAGATGTGTCCTATATAGAGCTGTCCTTTATATATAGTAGTGTTTATATAGATGTGTCCTATATATAGAGCTAGAGGTACGTTTATATAATAAAAGAGTACTTATATAGATGTGTCTGTCCTATATATAGAGTACGTAATAGACTTATCCATAATATAGAGTTACCTTATATAGATGTGTCCATAAAGCTGTCCTTTAATAGAGGTGACGTTTATATAGACTTATCCATTATATATTTATAGATGTCTATGTTATCCTGTATATGATATAGAGTTATCTATATATAGGGTCCTAATAGAGGTGACGTAATGACTATCCATTTATATAGAGGTGACTGTTTATATAGACTTATCCATAATAGAGTCGTTATATAGATGTGTTAAACTCCTTTATAGAGTGTACTTTATATATATAGATGTGTCCTATATATAGAGCTGTCCTTTATATAGAGTAGTTTATATAGATTAGGTACTATAGAGTATATAGATGTGTGTCCTATAAGATATATATAGAGCTGTCCTTTATATAGAGGTGACGTTTATATAGACTTATCCATAATATAGAGGTTACGTTATATAGATGTGTCCTATATATAGAGCTGTCCTTTATATAGAGGTGACGTTTATATAGATGTGTCCTGTATATAGAGCTGTCCTTTATATAGAGTAGGTCTTTATATAGATGTGTCCTATATATAGAGCTGTCCTTTATATAGAGGTGACGTTTATATAGACTTATCCATAATATAGAGGTTACGTTATATAGATGTGTCCTATATATAGAGCTGTCCTTTATATAGAGGTGACGTTTATATAGACTTATCCATAATATAGAGGTTACGTTATATAGATGTGTCCTATATATAGAGCTGTCCTTTATATAGAGTAGGTCTTTATATAGATGTGTCCTGTATATAGAGCTATCCTTTATATAGAGTAGGTCTTTATATAGATGTGTCCTGTATAGATCTGCCCTTTACATAGGGCTGTCATTTATATAGAGGAAAAGTTTTTATAGAGCTGTCCTTTATACAGAGGTATTATTTATAGAGCAGATTATCATTTATAGAAGGTTATCATTTAACTGTATAAGTGCATTAATGTAACCTACCGTGGAACTGTTTGACTGGTGTGTCAACCTTGGCGTTGACACAGGACAGTAGAGGTAGTGGACACCGGCCATCACTAACCTTGTCTTTCTGGTCACTCCACCTAGCATTTATTCGCTGAAACATTTACCACGAGATTCGCGATAACGTTTGTGCGGGACTAGTATCTCTAGTGATGATAGACCGTAACTCTCTATATATATTCCTTGCTGAAATGACGTTAGCGCGGGATATCATCTATTAACGTTTTCCAATCACCAATAGATAGAATAGTTCCGCACCAATGTTATCGTGTACCATGTGGTACATATTATTCCCATTGTGAACACCTAACACATACAGTATATTTGTTTTATTTTCGGGGTATGGGAATTTCGCGGATTTCTCATTTTCAGTGAGTATTGTTCGCTCTCTGTTACTTCCTAACAGTAATAGCTCTCTTTTCATTTTTTTTTTAATTCGCGGTAAAAACGTTGATCACGAATATAGCTATTCAATCATTTAGGGTATTATGAATTCCAACAACAAAAAGAAAGAATATCCCTTTAAGGAGGTCGACGACTCCATTGTAGCTTTATGAAGGTTTTATAAGACAAAAAATATCAAAATGTTGATATTTTGGTATTAGACTAGCTAGTTTATGAGGAGTCATTTTCACAATAAAAAAGCTAAACTTTGCGAAGATACCCACTACATAATTAAGTGTTTTTATACATGATGTAATACACAGTTGCATACGTTTAGCAGTAACAACATGTGTCTAAATCCGTTCATATACAGTCATAACCGACCGAAGTAGGTGCAGTCTAAGTGCAACAACGCAGACGGCTGCAAATTGAGCATTGGAGAACACCAGCGTTTTTGCAGTGTATGTAGATATTTCAACGGCGTTTGGCCTGTGTTTAGACCTCGGAAGTAACGACACACGGAAGAGGCGAGTGCATATGCTTCCGTATATGTATTTTCTTCCGTTGTCACTATGGACAGCGCACTGAGCACGTACGTGCTGCGTACGTGGTACGAACGCACCCCATTCCATCCTCGATTCTCCAGGGGTTACTATCACTTATGTTATATCAACCCCAGGACTATCTCATAAGAAAACTGAATGCAGCTCAGGAGAAAAAACAACTGACCTATTACAGGCCAGCATTTCTTTTGAAGATTACAGAGAGAGCGACGTCCAACGTCAAAGCCAGCAGACAACCACAGTGTACCGTTATATAGTTCTTTTAATTACATCAAAATACCTATTACCTGTTGCCTTCAGTGTTGCTATGGCATAGTCCAGGGGAAGATATATATCAGTGATGGTAAACCCTTGAGTATCGAGGATGACCCCAATACTACTCTCGCCACTTCTTACCTTCCAAAAGCAAATGTACGGTTAACAAACTTCTAGCATCTCTTTTTAAATACAGACGGCAGCCTTATACTTACGTTTGGAATAAGCGTCTCTCCAACCCAATGTCCAAATAAATCTGTAAATGTCCAGGGTCGGTTGGTGTTCTTATTTTCGTTGACACTTTTACAAAATGTTTTCAAACTGGTCATAGTTTCCCACAGAGACTTGCCAACGCATCTGCGCAAGTTGTCATCTACTACCGACGGGTGTACGTCTGGCCAATCGGGATGTGAACACAGCGTTGACAGGTACCTTTACAAACATGTCATGCAAAACTATGCATTATTGTTTAATGTCTTACCATCAGCTATTCTTATCAATTCATTCACCCCTAAAATTTGGAAATGGACTATTCTAGTCCTTGATTTAGGGGATCTAAATGTGTCTTCAAGGGTGGATGAGTTTTTACACAACGTGTTCTTTATTGAACGAAAAAATTTGAAACGTTTATCATGTGTTTTGCAATACAATGTACATGTTATCCTGAATCGTCTTAACTTCTTTTGCTACCATTCGTTTACAGGTGTATGTTTATAATTAATTTTTATTTGTTTTCATAGTTTATCGAAGTTTCTGATTGCCAGATACTTTTCTTCATACACTATGAAGCAAAAAGTCAGAGGATGGCGCTAAAATCCGACGTTATCATGACGTCACAATAGAAAAGTCGATGTTGCGTATTGATTCAGAAAAAATAATCAATTGGAAAGTCAACGGAATCGTACGTTTAAATGTGTTTTATGTTATCAAGTAGTCTGAAAAATTAATTATAAGCATTGGTGTAACTATTTTTTAACCTTATCGGGTTATGAAATAAATTTTGTTTGCAAACTTTTGTGAGAGTCCGCTCAGTTTGCGGAAAAAATTTATTTCATACCCCGATGAAGTTAAAAAATTGTGACATCAATGCTTAAATACATGTACTAGTAACTTATAGAATAAGAACTAAGGATGTAAAAAGAAACGTCCCATACACGTTGTGTAAGTATCATAATAGAACAAATTACTAGTATGATACCAGTCAAAATGGCGCCATCTTTTTTCCCTATTAGTTTATTGATTAGTCTCTTTTAAATTAATATGTAAATCTTGATTGGACCTACCAGCAGGACCCTGACAGTCCGACAGTGTACGTCACACAGTCCAGTAATCCTGTGTCCACCAGAGCCTTGTATACCCCGCTCATCCCCATCATGGCGCGGAATCCTCCCCCGGACCCCAATACGGCTATAGTAGGTACCTGGATATCAAAATCATATCAACATCTGAAATATGACTCAGAGTGTATCTTAAATGCATGTTATAAGCATGCGTATTATCTGCAATATCTGAGACGATGAAAACTGGGAATGTTTTATTGTCATATCATAGTTACATTTCGAATTACTCATTTTAATTTTAATGTTTTTCATTGTCGCTATCGGCATCTTAGATACTCCAGGAGTCGCTATCGCAACATTCATCCCTGGAATATGACATAGTAAAACTGAAGACATATACCTGTTGTAACAGAAGCCTCTGACCAATCATAGATCTACATAGACATCTATGGATATAACCTACTTGCAGGCGTTCATTTTAACGTCATGATATGCTGATTAGTGACCAAACTATCCTGTCTCACACACACAGAGCCTTCAGGTTTCTAATGTGAAAGTCCAGGTTGATAATAACGATAGAAGCCCATAAAGTATCGAGGATGTGAAATCCGGTTCTCATTTGAAATTTCGACTAGATCGGTATTTCCCTTCGTTTGTAAGGCGCGTATCGCTGTTGAAGCAAAGAACGCTCACGCTTCCGAAACGCCGTATTCAGTACAACCTTATATTTAATCCGCATTCTTTGAATTCATTGTTTCGATATAAGTTATAAGACTCTTCGCCTGGTAGAGCTGGGTCTATTTTCACATTTAAGACATGTTCGTACTTATATTATCGATTTTAGGTGACGACAATGCTAGTTAACTAAATATTTCTGGCATCCTTAATTACTTTATCATTGGCTGTACTTATTGGTATGGCATACAACCCTCCCACCACCTAGGTACCTACTCGATCGGACTCCGACGTAGGAAGAGGTATCCCGAGTAGTTTCGCCAAACCCTTGCATATGATTGGACGCCTCTTCCTTTGGAAATCATTCTCTTCTTCACAAAGTTCCTGTCCAACACGAATGTCCGATTTTTTCCTGAAACAAATAAGACAATAGTTATATACTGCATTTAAAATATCTAGCATTATTCTACACGGTAGTATATAAGGAATGTTACATATCAATATGGTCTGATTTAGTTTAGTTTGATAGGTTCAATGTCCTATTAACAGTCAGGATACATGAAGGATGTGCCATGTCTAAAGATGAATTTGTAATGAGTTTCATTTGTAAAAATCTACTTACATTTTTGAGCATATGCTTAGAGAAAGATCGACATTCTGAAAAGAACAAAAAAAGAGTTGACCACAAAAGCATTCAGTAATTTGAACAATATAAATGGGGTTTTGAAATAAATCAAACAAAATACCCAAGGATATCAAAATAATTATAACAATATCATATCAGAAAATGGTTACAATTTACATCAAGCTAATCATGGACCATACAAGATATGCATTAATATCAAGCAAGTGCGCAATACTATCTGCAATCGTACAACATGCGTTATACCTTATTGAATTCAATAACTCTTGGTATACTCTCGAGATTGCCGGTAAACTGCCCGTGGATACCGTCAGGAAACATCTCATTCTTCTCCATCAGTTTTATATCTGTAATAAAGTCATTAAAATCATTAAAAGAAGATGATGTTGATGAATAAGAAGAAGAAGAAGAAGAGGAGGACGGGGGAGGAAGAAGAAGAAGAAGAAGAAGAAGAAGAGAAGAGGACAGGGAGGGGAGCGGAGGAGGACGGGGGAGGGGGAGCGGAGGAGGACAGGGGAGGGGAGCGGAGGAGCTGGAAAATCATGACGGGAGAGGACAACAGGAAGACAGAAAGGGGCAGAAGCAGGATGGAGAGTAGGAAGGAAAAGGGGAAGAAGGAAATTAACAGTGGCAGGAAAAGGGGAAGAAGGAAATCAACAGTGGCAGGAAAAGGGGAAGAAGGAAATCAACAGTGGCAGGAAAAGGGGAAGATGGAAATCAACAGTGGCAGGAAAAGGGGAAGATGGAAATCAACAGTGGCAGGAAAAGGGGAAGAAGGAAATCAACAGTAGCAGGAAAAGGGGAAGAAGGAAATCAACAGTGGCAGGAAAAGGGGAAGATGGAAATCAACAGTGGCAGGAAAAGGGGAAGATGGAAATCAACAGTGGCAGGAAAAGGGGAAGAAGGAAATTAACAGTGGCAGGAAAAGGGGAAGAAGGAAATCAACAGTGGCAGGAAAAGGGGAAGAAGGAAATCAACAGTGGCAGGAAAAGGGGAAGATGGAAATCAACAGTGGCAGGAAAAGGGGAAGATGGAAATCAACAGTGGCAGGAAAAGGGGAAGATGGAAATCAACAGTGGCAGGAAAAGGGGAAGATGGAAATCAACAGTGGCAGGAAAAGGGGAAGATGGAAATCAACAGTGGCAGGAAAAGGGGAAGAAGGAAATCAACAGTGGCAGGAAAAGGGGAAGATGGAAATCAACAGTGGCAGGAAAAGGGGAAGAAGGAAATC
Organism: Argopecten irradians; assembly: GCF_041381155.1. NCBI lineage: Eukaryota > Metazoa > Mollusca > Bivalvia > Pectinida > Pectinidae > Argopecten > Argopecten irradians. The sequence goes on along the minus strand of NC_091147.1, from coordinate 33,608,484 downwards.
AACAGTGGCAGGAAAAGGGGAAGATGGAAATCAACAGTGGCAGGAAAAGGGGAAGAAGGAAATCAACAGTGGCAGGAAAAGGGGAAGATGGAAATTAACAGTGGCAGGAAAAGGGGAAGATGGAAATCAACAGTGGCAGGAAAAGGGGAAGATGAAATCAACAGTGGGCAGGAAAAGGGGAAGATGGAAATCAACAGTGGCAGGAAAAGGGGAAGATGGAAATCAACAGTGGCAGGAAAAGGGGAAGATGGAAATCAACAGTGGCAGGAAAAGGGGAAGAAGGAAATTAACAGTGGCAGGAAAAGGGGAAGAAGGAAATTAACAGTGGCAGGAAAAGGGGAAGATGGAAATCAACAGTGGCAGGAAAAGGGGAAGATGGAAATCAACAGTGGCAGGAAAAGGGGAAGATGGAAATCAACAGTGGCAGGAAAAGGGGCAGATGGAAATCAACAGTGGCAGGAAAAGGGGAAGAAGGAAATTAACAGTGGCAGGAAAAGGGGAAGATGGAAATCAACAGTGGCAGGAAAAGGGGAAGAAGGAAATTAACAGTGGCAGGAAAAGGGGAAGAAGGAAATTAACAGTGGCAGGAAAAGGGGAAGATGGAAATCAACAGTGGCAGGAAAAGGGGAAGATAGAAATCAACAGTGGCAGGCAAAGGGGGAAGAAGGAAATCAACAGTGGCAGGAAAAGGGGAAGATAGGAAATCAACAGTGGCAGGAAAAGGGGGAAGAAGGAAATCAACAGTGGCAGGAAAAGGGGAAGAAGGAAATTAACAGTGGCGGGAAAAAAGGGGAAGAAGGAAATCAACAGTGGCAGGAAAAGGGGAAGAAGGAAATCAACAGTGGCAGGAAAAGGGGAAGATGGAAATTAACAGTGGCAGGAAAAGGGGAAGAAGGAAAACAACAGTGGCAGGAAATTAACAGTGGCAGGAAAAGGGGAAGAAGGAAATCAACAGTGGCAGGAAAAGGGAAGAAGGAAATCAAAAGTGGCAGGAAAAGGGGAAGAAGGAAATTAACAGTGGCAGGAAAAGGGGAAAGAAGGAAATTAACAGTGGCAGGAAAAGGGGAAAGAAGGAAAATTAACAGTGGCAGGAAAAAGGGAAGAAGGAAATCAACAGTGGCAGGAAAAGGGGAAGAAGGAAATTAACAGTGGCAGGAAAAGGGGAAGATGGAAATCAACAGTGGCAGGAAAAGGGGAAGATGGAAATCAACAGTGGCAGGAAAAGGGGAAGAAGGAAATCAACAGTGGCAGGAAAAGGGGAAAAGGAAAAATCAACAGTGGCAGGAAAAGGGGAAGATGGAAATCAACAGTGGCAGGAAAAGGGGAAGAAGGAAATCAACAGTGGCAGGAAAAGGGGAAGATGGAAATCAACAGTGGCAGGAAAAGGGGAAGAAGATGGAAATCAACAGTGGCAGGAAAAGGGGAAGAAGGAAATCAACAGTGGCAGGAAAAGGGGAAGATGGAAATTAACAGTGGCAGGAAAAGGGGAAGATGGAAATCAACAGTGGCAGGAAAAGGGGAAGATGGAAATCAACAGTGGCAGGAAAAGGGGAAGATGGAAATCAACAGTGGCAGGAAAAGGGGAAGATGGAAATCAACAGTGGCAGGAAAAGGGGAAGATGATGGAAATCAACAGTGGCAGGAAAAGGGGAAGATGGAAATCAACAGTGGCAGGAAAAGGGGAAGATGGAAATCAACAGTGGCAGGAAAAGGGGAAGATGGAAATCAACAGTGGCAGGAAAAGGGGAAGAAGGAAATCAACAGTGGCAGGAAAAGGGGAAGATGGAAATCAACAGTGGCAGGAATAAGAACAAGATTTGTTCCAATATTTAATGAAACAAATTGTATATTTTTCTTTTGGAAACAAAATGTACTTAAGCAGTTTATTGTTCAGTCGATGATGAGTAAAATCTTAGAGATTCCCCATGAAAAATAACATAGCTTAATTGACATAAAGTGTACATAAAATAATAACTAACTTACCCATGACAGGATCTTTATCGATGATGGTGAAAGTTGTCGTCTCATTAAATTCCGGAGTTCTGGTATTATATTTCACCTCTGTTTTGTAACATTTTTCTACTGTTTGTTGACAATGCATCACCACATATGGATCAGGGGTGTCAACTACAACGGAATACAGATACATTAAAGATATAAAGAAATGAAGAGCACAAATATTTGATATTCAGGGGATCATTTTGCGCAGTTGATGTCCAGCGATTATGTACATTTCTTTAACATCGGTGTAATCTATAAATTCGCATTAAAACATACATTTAGAAGGACGTTCAAAAATAGGTATTGACACATTATTTGAAGAGAGGTAGTCGTGAAATGAATTATTAAAACACTTAAATGACATTCAATAGTGTAACCTTATTTCCTCCTGTATTAACTAACGTTGCAATGGCCTAATTCTAATATATAAATAATTTCGCATTTAAGATGAATGTTCAAATATATGTATTCACAAGTTATTTGAAAAGAAAAAGTCGTGAAATAAATTAATATTAAAAAGTAAACTTTTGATAATGTAAGTCTGCTTTCTCCTTTAATTGTTTACAACATTTACAGTATAGAGGAAGCTATTATGTATGTAGGTTAAGTGTATTAGTGGAAAATGACGTTGTTTTCCTGTTTATTGATAACTGAGAGAGTGACACCGGGGAAGTCTTAAGTGTTTTGTAGCTCTTCAATAACAATATCTGTGATAGTATATCTATATGTTATATAGATTGTTATATGTTTAATATTTACTCATAAATGCCCATCTAAATTATCTTCATTATCATGTGCATTTCCCTTGTGTCACGTCATTCTTAAGTATAAATATACAATTTCATCGACCTGTTACAGCTACCATTGTCCACAAAACCCCGAATGCCTTTTGTAGCACTACGACTATGCTATCAATAGTGATATTGATAACTGTATCTATTATTATTTAAAGATGCTCCATCGACAACAGAGCATAAACGATGCTCATCATTTGAACAACAATTCGTGTTTAATCGTGTATATATGTCTAATTAACACACAAAATAATATAAAAATGATTTATTTTGTTTTTGTGTATGCGCAATCGGTACTTCATTCCACATAGTACATAGTACCAAGGATTTTTTTCGGTGCAATTAATAATTTTCATTATTCTTATATTGAAAATTAGAAGCTCAAACTTTTTAATGGTGGTAAAAGTGTAACTGAAGAAAAATACTAATCCGTCTGCTATTGTTTTTGATAGAGAAAAAAAAACATTTGTCAGCGGTGGAGCATCTTTAATACTTACCAAAGTCGGTCCAGCCGTTATGGAGTCCGGAGGCACGTTTCACTTTCATGTTGACACAATTGAAATTTCGTAACTTTGGCTAAACCAAGTAAATCAAACAAAAAAACATGGATTAGCAAAAAAACATGGATTAGTTGCTACGTATTTGTCAAATACGAAAGAAAATCACATGAAACATTTGTCGACGCCAAAACTACTAACTCAAAAAAAAGACACTCAATCAGTGATTTGAAAATTAACTTCAAAACACGAATCAGATCATCATTAACCTTAGACATGTTAAATACTAATAAAAAAATCAGATATGAAATCAAATTATCCATAAGAATTGATGTTCGTTCTATACTATCAACCCTCTTTTTGATAAAGAAACAGATTTGAAAAGTAGCATTAACGTCTGTCGAAATGTACACACCTTATGTGTCTGTATTTGTTGAGATCTAGAACTCCGTTTTCTGCATCTGAAAAAAGATCAATTTGTATTAAACATTAATACGTTATTGCCATTGACTATATCTTCAAGCAATGCAGAGTATTTTCTTTTTATTCAAAAAGTACAAATGTACAATCAGAGATAAAATATCGATTCTGTGTTGACACAAGTGGATTTGTGGATAAAACATCGAGTTGTAAATTCACCAAATACAAGGACTAAATGAATGAATTCTGCCTCTTTACGAAATCATTTAATAAATATTTATCAAATATTTGGCATATAACTGTGGGTGGTCATAGGACAAAAGATACAAATTGTATAAAACACTTCGGACAATTTAACTTCAACGTGTAACTGCCTTACCCTTTTGTGTCTCGTCAGTGATACTAAGGACAACAAAAAATTATCACTGTCGTTATATCAACGCTTGGACTATGTCATAGCGAAAATTGAAGACATTTCGGTAACAACCACGGACCTACGGGGACGTCTTTGAACACTTGCACAGAGCAACACCTAACTTGATGTACATCTAAGGACCAGACTACCTGTTTCATCTGTTGTCGCACACGGAGCCTTCATTTTTGCTATGACATAAGTCAGGGATGGATATGACGACAGTAATATGTTAAACCCCTGGAATATTGAGGGTGAGTAAGGACTAGAAAGCCTTTTTTCATAGAGGTCTGGATTTGCTTTGGACTGAACAAAAGTGAAGCTGATCAAATACATCTGATTATCAACGCTACGTCAGAAAACGACGTGCAAGCTAACAACAGATGAAAATGGAAGAAAAGATGACACAAATTCATTCTGATCGTTTTTGACGGTAGTGATCAAAATAATTTAAGCATTTTTCATGACAATTCTTTTATTGATACTTACTTGTGATTGCATTGTTTCTGACACTCCATGTTTGCCTGTCATATATCTGATAAAATAGATTTTAATACTTATTGAATATACTTGTACATGTAGTGGATCCGGTAAGTATCTTGTACCTACAGGTCCTAGTTTCATCAACATTCCTCAACTGTAAGTATATAATATGCTCTGTAGGAAAGCATTAAAGAAGTAAAGGGGGAAGCCTGATGTTAATGATTTTTTAAATGCTTTTTCTATGGAGATACTAAAGTTAAGATATTACTTTAAGTTAACGAATGTTAGATGGGACCTGTGTCCAGTAAATTGCATGCAAATATCTCTTTACCTTCAGGTAAGTGTGTATTTCTGGACTAATCTCGTTGAAATCAATCTAATTTACATTGTTCCAGTTTGTTCAGAGAAAATATTCCCATGTCTGAAATAAAACCCTTAAAAGTAATGCGCTAACTTAAAAAACAAAAACATTTTCAAAACAGTGCGTGTCTGCATGCAAACCAGAAGTAAAAATGCAATCACAAAATGAAAATTAGTAAATTATCGATAGGAAGTGGTATGCTATCATGAAAACCATAAAATATGGCTAAAACCTTCGACAGGGCTCGGGTGATCATAAATCCATATTTTGGTGACCCCCTTATGTATATCAGTATCCTTCATGTATAAATAACTAAGAGCTTCGCAGTAGAATGAATTTCGGTAACTGTAGCATACTTCTCTGAGATCGAACACTGGACTCATTCACCCCTGAAAACACATGTGAACTCTTCTAACTGAACTGATGGAACAGTTCATTATGAAATAACAGGGGTATATAAATTAAGAAAGTTAGATGGTTAGTTTTCATGACGGTATGAACGGGTAATTGGCTGGAATGGATTAGCAGATAACCTTATACAGTAAAGAAAAATGGCTCGGAAATGTCATAACAGGTATAAAAATCAAACAGAAATATAATATTGTCCATATATCCTAAATGTACCACCGTGGGTACCAAAACAATATGTTTTTTAAACATCTAAGAATAATTTAGTATGAAAACTGTAAATGAGATAAGCCCAAAAAATTATGCCGGTTTAAGGTTACCCGACCGACCCTAATTTTTTTACCCCGACCCTATTTGTTTCCACTTTTCTACGAAAAAAATTAAAAGTCGGGATTTCGATCTCAGACTCCGGTTCCGTCCATTATTTTAGATTGATAGACACTTTAAAAAATACTCCCGACCGACCGACCCTATCTTTTTTTAACCCAATGTAACTCTTTACAGACATTTCTTTGGCCTAATTATAAAATTTGAATCTATCAAATAAGGACAATAATATATTTTATATGTTTAACTGTATAACAGTAATTCATGAATGACTCTACTTACCAGTTAGCGACTCTGTCCAGTGTATGACTATGTCTCCGCTATGTGAATGGAGTTTATACCTGATGTACTACACATATAAGGCAATCCATACTATCACATCCGCCTATTTTACTTCCTTTCCTGTAAATTAGGGACAGACTACTCAGTCTACTCAGAAAAATATTGGTTCAAATGTCCAACCAGTGGTATACTGGTACATTATGTGTTAGTATGAAGTGTGTATATAAATCTCGTCGTTTTTTGTTATTTTTCTTACACAATGTATTTGTCACTTCATTGGGACTTACGCCTTTTTGTTACTGTATACTTTGCCATATATAAAAATTGTTATTTTTTTTTTATATTTGTCACTTCATTTTGACTTACATCTTTCTGTTACTGTTTAGTTTACCATATATATAGAAAAATATATGATTTAAAAATATTTTAAAAACAACAACAAAAGAAAACATGAAAACATAAAAACAACAAAATAAAACAAAAACATTTACCCCTTTTCATATCTTCATTTAAAAACATGTCATTTTAGGTGAGTTGCTCTCTTGTCCATTATTATTGCTATTTTATAGCTATGAAGTAAACCAAAAAGGAAAGGATATACTGCAGTTTGCTTTGATTTATAAGATCAACGTCCAATTAACATTCAGAGGCATTAAATTTTAAGGAAGGCAATGTGTTACAGTGTCAGAATGTCTGTATGTTTTAGAGACTGCGTTATTTTCGTGTTATATATCCTTGTAGTAGTTGAATGCAAACCCTTTTGATATCTCACTTCAGAGTGCCGTTGAAGACATTAAACAAGCACTTCCCACCCAGTCACATTATACTGGCAAAGAAAAAAACCAATCGTCCCACTCTCTTTAAGTGGGGTCTTCCCACCCAGCCAACCTTTATCTTATTTTAACATTTGGGGAAGAACAATAGAGATACATTAACAAACATATGATATTTGGTTTAGTTTTACCTTATAGCCGATTATTTTAACAGGGACGATATTTTCGCCATTTGTTGGGACATTGCTATTTGATCGCGATAAGTTAGTCCGCAAAATTTTGAGAAGTGATTGGCTAATGTATTTCTCTGAAACCAGAACGCGAAATTTGAATACCGGTAAAGTTTGATATTCTCCTTCTTTGTTAAAATTGCGAAAATGTTGACCCGCATAAAAAACGGCAACTTCCGAACCTTGGCAGATTTCACGTCACAAGTAACGTTCCCGCACTGCGCCACCTGCTGGATCACCGCATTTGACCCCTCTTCCTGCTATTTAGAAACAGAAACCACGCACGTATTTACTTTCTTAATCTATTTGAAGATCAACGTATCAACGTACTTCATTTACATTAATTGCAGCTGGTCTAAAACATTTAATAATTGACTAAATGGTAAATACGTGTTTGACTCCGCTAGGAGCTGTTGTTGACAGTAACGCTACGCTTCAATTTATAAATGTAGGTCACTACGATCACTTCAGTTCAGTTTTGTTGACATATATCAAAACTACAATTTTGACACGACATTTGTCAAGGGTTGTAGGTAAGTTATCAGACTGAACATCATACATAATACCATTGGCTAGCGAAGTTGAAATAGCGGCTGTATATGTTAGTTTACACTCTTAGTTACAATGCATGATCGTATAAAGAATTCGAATCATCGGCCCTGCAGGTAGGGCGTTTGAATTGTACCTTCTTCCCTATTGCATGATCGTAAAAGGCAACTAATTTCCTCTTCTTCCTATCTGGCTATCTTCTTCCTAACGTCTCCCTTGAAACCGCCTCGCCTTTGGCCTTCTGTTGAGCGCTCGTCCCTGTGAGGTAGACTCTGGGTTCTGTCCCCTGGTCAAGAGACACCAAAGTCTATAAAAGTGGTAGTTTCTGCTCCTGCTTAGCGCTCAGCATACAGGGAGTAGGACGAGTGGTTCGCCCGTTGTTGGTATAATGTGACCGGTTGGGGTGTGTGTTGCTTGATGTCTTCGGAAGCAAGCATCAGTGATATAGCACTATAAAAAGGGCAACAGTTCCACTATACAAGAAGACACAACACGAACATACCCCAGTCTCCCAAAACACTCACCTCGCACAACATACACGCTACATTCCTTATGTATGGGTGGCCGTCCTTACATAACACTGGCTGTTAATAGGACGATAATTAATCAAACAAACAAACAAGTGATGAGTGCGCACGTACTTGTACTATTACGTATTAATAAATAAGGTGGTTTCGGATACTGACATCCGGGTGAAATATCTTGTCTTAGTGCATTCGTGTCATTCAAGACACAGTTCAATGTACGTTTTAAACAAATTTCATATAAAGAAACAACACTTTGTCTCTCAAAATCAACTTCTCAATAGTCGCACATCAACTTAATTCAAACGTAAAATTCAAATATTCGTTGACATCACCAACAATAGTCAAATAAAAACGTATAAGGCCATAGGTGTGTGTGGTTTTGTTTTACTCTTTTGCGTGCTTTGGTTTCTACCTGTATGAGTGCTCATTCCAAATGTTGGGATTCCAAAGAGTGTGAATGGTTCTTTTCTCTTATCCTGTTCGCATTTTTGCATTTTTGTGTCTTTCTAAAATGGACGTCATACAATTTGTTGAGACATACAAAGATCTCATGTAGCTTGTCTTTACACAGTAGGGCGAGATAGAAAAAAAAAACACTTCGGTAAAATAGCGGATATCCCTGTTATGGTCGGGGTAACGGAAAAATGAAGTTCTGTGTTTCACATTTTCTTAGCAATGAAATGAATATGTTGTGGACACAAAGCCTGTTGTATATATAACAATGAAGATTTCGCTTGTTATACAAAAATGTTGATATCGTAAATAAACCAAGGAATCCGTAAATGACTTTCTTGAGGCGGAATTTTATTTCACAAGTACTTTTGGCCGTGAACGGGTTAGGAACATCCTGATTTATTCCTGTTTAAGTGTTGCCGTGGTGTCCGATCGGATGGTACGTGGCCTTGTATCTCTACGTTCTATAAATCATTAAACAATTTAGTGGTAGTTGACAGAAATTTCTAGAGGTCAGGAGCGTAGGGGAAAATTGACAAAAAGGTAGAAGGGGGACGGATGTAGTTGGATTAAATAATTTTGGTCGTAATTGGTTGTTTTTACTCTAACAAAAAGAGGTCCCAAGACAACAAAGGCAGGATAAGTAAACAATATTAACTAAACTTAGGGAAACCTGTGAGGAGAGTCCAACTGGTAGCGTTCCCTCCTTCCTTCACACGAAGCAATTCTGGGGGTTTAGTTACATTGCAATTACATCTATAATTTCACACTCGTTCATGTGAAATTTACCTATTCTACGTATCAGCAATTAATTCAGGAAAAACAAGCACACAATACTCATTGATCTGTCGAATATGATTTTATAGGCGTTTTATCCAAATTTTCATTTCAGTAATTTGCAAAAAATCTAAAATATTATCAGTTATTTTGGCAAAATTTTGAATGTTGCTGTAAACTTACAAAGAACGTTAATTCATCAAACAGCACGTACATTACACATGTAGTAAACAGCAGAGGAGCAGTAAGCATAACCTGCTGGTAACTATAATGAGTTACACGTGTGTTGTATTGAGAGTCAAGGGAGACAAACTCTTGAAAGTACTCGTTGTAGTAGATTGGATTCTTTTGCGCGTGTAAAATAAACTTTGCAAACCAAAATTATTAATTTATTTGTGTACATTAATATTTACACGTTAATTAGAGGTACATGTATCATACATATATATCAAAACATATGACAGAACTAAGTATCTAGTGTTGTTTTGGTTCCTAATCCAGGGGCGTATGAAGCGGGGGTGAGGGAGGGGCGGCTTGCAATTGAGTTACGCAAAACATTGTGCCGATGGTGTGAATCCGGTATGTTCAGATCGAGCAGGGATGCATAATGGTATGACGACATTCACAATTATCATTTCTAAATGCAGGTAACTTTAATTTTATATCGAAAAATTACCGTGTTAAGAACGCTTTTAAATCATCAAAATACATTGTAAAACACTCATCTCAGCCATTCTAAGACCTCCGAAAACCCCAAAACAACAAAATTTTAGTCAACATACATTTAGATGGACGTTCAAAAATAGGTATTGACACATTATTTGAAGAGAGGTAGTCGTGAAATGAATTATTAAAACACTTAAATGACATTCAATAGTGTAACCTTATTTCCTCCTGTATTAACTAACGCTGCAATGGCCTATTTTTGATATATAAGTAATTTCGCATTTAAGATGAATGTTCAAAATATGTATTCACAAGTTATTCGAAAAGAAAAAGTCGTGAAATAAATTAATATTAAAAAGTAAACTTTCGATAATGGAAGTCTGCTTTCTCCTTTAATTGTTTACTACATTTACAGTATAGGAGGAAGCTATTATGTATGTAGGTTAAGTGTATTAGTGGAAAATGACGTTGTTTTCCTGTTTATTGATAACTGAGAGAGTGACACCGGGGAAGTCTTAAGTGTTTTGTAGCTCTTCAATAACAATATCTGTGATAGTATATCTATATATTATATAGATTGTTATATATTTTATATTTACTCATAAATGCCCATCTAAATTATCTTCATTATCATGTGCATTTCCCTTGTGTCACGTCATTCTTAAGTATAAATATACAATTTCATCCGACCTGTTACAGCTACCATTGTCCACAAAACCGAATGCCTTTTGTAGCACGTAATTCGTGCAATTAAATAATTTTCATTATTTGTTTTTGTGTATGCGCAATTATATTAAAAATTTTTTCGAAGCTCAAATTATCTTTTTGAAATGAAGCTGGAAAAAGTGTTCAACTGAAGAAAAATACTAATCCGTCTGCTATTGTTTTTGATAGAGAAAAAAAACCATTTGTCAGCGGTGGAGCATCTTTAATACTTACCAAAGTCGGTCCAGCCGTTGTGGAGTCCGGAGGCACGTTTCACTTTCATGTTGACACAATTGAAATTTCGTAACTTTGGCTAAACCAAGTAAATAAAAAAAAAAAAAAAAAAAAAAAAAAAAACATGGATTAGTTGCTACGTATTTGTCAAATACAAAAGAAAACCACATGATACCATGTCGACGCCAAAACTACTAACTCAAAAAAAAGACACTCAATCAGTGATTTGAAAATTAACTTCAAAACACGAATCAGATCATCATTAACCTTAGACATGTTAAATACTAATAAAAAAATCAGATATGAAATCAAATTATCCATAAGAATTGATGTTCGTTCTATACTATCAACCCTCTTTTTGATAAAGAAACAGATTTGAAAAGTAGCATTAACGTCTGTCGAAATGTACACACCTTATGTGTCTGTATTTGTTGAGATCTAGAACTCCGTTTTCTGCATCTGAAAAAAGATCAATTTGTATTAAACATTAATACGTTATTGCCATTGACTATATCTTCAAGCAATGCAGAGTATTTTCTTTTTATTCAAAAAGTACAAATGTACAATCAGAGATGAAATATCGATTCTATGTTGACACAAGTGGATTTGTGGATAGAACATCGAGTTGTAAATTCACCAAATACAAGGACTAAATGAATGAATTCTGCCTCTTTACGAAATCATTTAATAAATATTTATCAAATATTTGGCATATAACTGTGGGTGGTCATAGGACAAAAGATACAAACTGTATAAAACACTTCTGACAATTTAACTTCAGCGTGTAACTGCCTTACCCTTTTGTGTCTCGTCAGTGATACTAAGGACAACAAAAAATTATCACTGTCGTTATATCAACGCTTGGACTATGTCATAGCGAAAATTGAAGACATTTCGGTAACAACCACGGACCTACGGGGACGTCTTTGAACATTTGCACAGAGCAACACCTAACTTGATGTACATCTAAGGACCAGACTACCTGTTTCATCTGTTGTCGCACACGGAGCCTTCATTTTTGCTATGGCATAATTCAGGGATGGATATGACGACAGTAATATGTTAAACCCCTGGAATATTGAGGGTGAGTAAGGACTAGAAAGCCTTTTTTCATAGAGGTCTGGATTTGCTTTGGACTGAACAAAAGTGATTTTTGACGAAAGCTGATCAAATATATCTGATTATCAACGCTACGTCAGACAAGCTAACAACAGATGAACATGGAAGAAAAGAGGACACAAATTCATTCTGATCGGTTTTGACGGTAGTGATCAAAATAATTTAAGCATTTTTCATGACAATTCTTTTATTGATACTTACTTGTGATTGCATTGTTTCTGACACTCCATGTTTGCCTGTCATATATCTGATAAAATAGATTTTAATACTTATTGAATATACTTGTACATGTAGTGGATCCGGTAAGTATCTTGTACCTACAGGTCCTAGTTTCATCAACATTCCTCAACTGTAAGTATATAATATGCTCTGTAGGAAAGCATTAAAGAAGTAAAGGGGGAAGCCTGATGTTCTAACTGAACTGATGGAACAGTTCATTATGAAATAACAGGGGTAAATGAATTAAGAAAGTTAGATGGTTAGTTTTCATGACGGTATGAACGGGTAATTGGCTGGAATGGATTAGCAGATAACCTTATACAGTAAAGAAAATGGCTCGGAAATGTCATAACAGGTATAAAAATCAAACAGAAATATAATATTGTCTATATCCTAAATGTACCACCGTGGGTACCAAAACAATATGTTTTTTAAACATCTAAGAATAATTTAGTATGAAAACTGTAAATGAGATAAGCCCAAAAAATTATGCCGGTTTAAGGTTACCCGACCGACCCTAATTTTTTTACCCCGACCCTATTTGTTTCCACTTTTCTACGAAAAAAATTAAAAGTCGGGATTTCGATCTCAGACTCCGGTTCCGTCCATTATTTTAGATTGATAGACACTTTAAAAAATACTCCCGACCGACCGACCCTATCTTTTTTTAACCCAATGTAACTCTTTACAGACATTTCTTTGGCCTAATTATAAAATTTGAATCTATCAAATAAGGACAATAATATATTTTATATGTTTAACTGTATAACAGTAATTCATGAATGACTCTACTTACCAGTTAGCGACTCTGTCCAGTGTATGACTATGTCTCCGCTATGTGAATGGAGTTTATACCTGATGTACTACACATATAAGGCAATCCATACTATCACATCCGCCTATTTTACTTCCTTTCCTGTAAATTAGGGACAGACTACTCAGTCTACTCAGAAAAATATTGGTTCAAATGTCCAACCAGTGGTATACTGGTACATTATGTGTTAGTATGAAGTGTATATATAAATCTCGTCGTTTTTTGTTATTTTTCTTACACAATGTATTTGTCACTTCATTGGGACTTACGCCTTTTTGTTACTGTATACTTTGCCATATATAAAAATTGTTATTTTTTTTTTTATATTTGTCACTTCATTTTGACTTACATCTTTCTGTTACTGTTTAGTTTACCATATATATAGAAAAATATATGATTTAAAAATATTTTAAAAACAACAACAAAAGAAAACATGAAAACATAAAAACAACAAAATAAAACAAAAACATTTACCCCTTTTCATATCTTCATTTAAAAACATGTCATTTTAGGTGAGTTGCTCTCTTGTCCATTAATATTGCTATTTTATAGCTATGAAGTAAACCAAAAAGGAAAGGATATACTGCAGTTTGTTTTTATTTATAAGATCAACGTCCAATTAACATTCAGAGGCATTAAATTTTAAGGAAGGCAATGTGTTACAGTGTCAGAATGTCTGTATGTTTTAGAGACTGCGTTATTTTCGTGTTATATATCCTTGTAGTAGTTGAATGCAAACCCTTTTGATATCTCACTTCAGAGTGCCGTTGAAGACATTAAACAAGCACTTCCCACCCAGTCACATTATACTGGCAAAGAAAAAAACCAATCGTCCCACTCTCTTTAAGTGGGGTCTTCCCACCCAGCCAACCTTTATCTTATTTTAACATTTGGGGAAGAACAATAGAGATACATTAACAAACATATGATATTTGGTTTAGTTTTACCTTATAGCCGATTATTTTAACAGGGACGATATTTTCGCCATTTGTTGGGACATTGCTATTTGATCGCGATAAGATAGTCCGCAAAATTTTGAGAAGTGATTGGCTAATGTATTTCTCTGAAACTCAGAAACGCGAAATTTGAATACCGGTAAAGTTTGATATTCTCCTTCTTTGTTAAAATTGCGAAAATGTTGACCCGCATAAAAAACGGCAACTTCCGAACCTTGGCAGATTTCACGTCACAAGTAACGTTCCCGCACTGCGCCACCTGCTGGATCACCGCATTTGACCCCTCTTCCTGCTATTTAGAAACAGAAACCACGCACGTATTTACTTTCTTAATCTATTTGAAGATCAACGTATCAACGTACTTCATTTACATTAATTGCAGCTGGTCTAAAACATTTAATAATTGACTAAATGGTAAATACGTGTTTGACTCCGCTAGGAGCTGTTGTTGACAGTAACGCTACGCTTCAATTTATAAATGTAGGTCACTACGATCACTTCAGTTCAGTTTTGTTGACATATATCAAAACTACAATTTTGACACGACATTTGTCAAGGGTTGTAGGTAAGTTATCAGACTGAACATCATACATAATACCATTGGCTAGCGAAGTTGAAATAGCGGCTATATATGTTAGTTTACACTCTTAGTTACAATGCATGATCGTATAAAGAATTCGAATCATCGGCCCTGCAGGTAGGGCGTTTGAATTGTACCTTCTTCCCCTATTGCATGATCGTAAAAGGCAACTAATTTCCTCTTCTTCCTATCTGGCTATCTTCTTCCTAACGTCTCCCTTGAAACCGCCTCGCCTTTGGCCTTCTGTTGAGCGCTCGTCCCTGTGAGGTAGACTCTGGGTTCTGTCCCCTGGTCAAGAGACACCAAAGTCTATAAAAGTGGTAGTTTCTGCTCCTGCTTAGCGCTCAGCATACAGGGAGTAGGACGAGTGGTTCGCCCGTTGTTGGTATAATGTGACCGGTTGGGGTGTGTTGCTTGATGTCTTCGGAAGCAAGCATCAGTGATATAGCACTATAAAAAGGGCAACAGTTCCACTATACAAGAAGACACAACACGAACATACCCCAGTCTCCCAAAACACTCACCTCGCACAACATACACGCTACATTCCTTATGTATGGGTGGCCGTCCTTACATAACACTGGCTGTTAATAGGACGATAATTAATCAAACAAACAAACAAGTGATGAGTGCGCACGTACTTGTACTATTACGTATTAATAAATAAGGTGGTTTCGGATACTGACATCCGGGTGAAATATCTTGTCTTAGTGCATTCGTGTCATTCAAGACACAGTTCAATGTACGTTTTAAACAAATTTCATATAAAGAAACAACACTTTGTCTCTCAAAATCAACTTCTCAATAGTCGCACATCAACTTAATTCAAACGTAAAATTCAAATATTCGTTGACATCACCAACAATAGTCAAATAAAAACGTATAAGGCCATAGGTGTGTGTGGTTTTGTTTTACTCTTTTGCGTGCTTTGGTTTCTACCTGTATGAGTGCTCATTCCAAATGTTGGGATTCCAAAGAGTGTGAATGGTTCTTTTCTCTTATCCTGTTCGCATTTTTGCATTTTTGTGTCTTTCTAAAATGGACGTCATACAATTTGTTGAGACATACAAAGATCTCATGTAGCTTGTCTTTACACAGTAGGGCGAGATAGAAAAAAAAACACTTCGGTAAAATAGCGGATATCCCTGTTATGGTCGGGGTAACGGAAAAATGAAGTTCTGTGTTTCACATTTTCTTAGCAATGAAATGAATATGTTGTGGACACAAAGCCTGTTGTATATATAACAATGAAGATTTCGCTTGTTATACAAAAATGTTGATATCGTAAATAAACAAGGATCCGTAATGACTTCTTGTGGCGGAATTTTATTTCACAAGTACTTTTGGCGTGAACGGTAGGCACATCCTGAATATTCTGAAATAGTGCCGTGTTGTCCGTTCGATGGTCGTGGCCTTGTCTGTCTTCTATAAAACATAAACAATTGTGGTAGTGACAGAATTCTAGCGGTCAGGTGGTAGGGGCAAATTGAAAAAAAAGTAGAAGGACGGATGTAGATGGATTAATAATTTGGTCGACTTGGTTGTATCTACTTAACAAAAAGAGGTCCAAGACACCATTGGCAGGATAAGTCAACAAATGAACTAAACTTAGAAACTGTGAGAGAGTCCAATGGTCGCGTACCTCCATCCTTCACACGAAGCAATCTGGGTTATATACATTGCAATACATCCTATAATTTCACACTCGTTCATGTGAAATTTACCTATTCTACGTATCAGCAATTAATTCAGGAAAACAAGCACACAATACTCATTGATCTGTCGAATATGATTTTATAGGCGTTTTATCCAAATTTTCATTTCAGTAATTTGCAAAAAATCTAAAATATTATCAGTTATTTTGGCAAAATTTTGAATGTTGCTGTAAACTTACAAAGAACGTTAATTCATCAACAGCACGTACATTACACATGTAGTAAACAGCAGAGGAGCAGTAAGCATAACCTGCTGGTAACTATAATGAGTTACACGTGTGTTGTATTGAGAGTCAAGGGAGACAACTCTTGAAAGTACTCGTTGTAGTAGATTGGATTCTTTTGCGCGTGTAAAATAAACTTTGCAAACCAAATTATTAATTTATTTGTGTACATTAATATTTACACGTTAATTAGAGGTACATGTATCATACATATATATCAAACATATGACAGAACTAAGTATCTAGTGTTGTTTTGGTCCTAATCCAGGGGCGTATGAAGCGGGGGTGAGGGAGGGGCGGCTTGCAATTGAGTTACGCAACATTGTGCCGATGGTGTGAATCCGGTATGTTCAGATCGAGCAGGGATGCATAATGGTATGACGACATTCACAATTATCATTTCTAAATGCAGGTAACTTTAATTTTATATCGAAAAATTACCGTGTTAAGAACGCTTTTAAATCATCAAAATACATTGTAACACTCATCTCAGCCATTCTAAGACCTCCGAACCCCCAAACAACAAAATTTTAGTGTGTTGTCGGAGTGAAAGAAAAGACCTTCCTTGTCTATCAAATCAACGTCTTTTCTTTTTAACTATCTAGGGTAGGTAAAATATTCTAGACATGTGACCCGAACCCCTGGTGGTTTTCTGTACTCCAGTGTAATTTTTCAATAGCATGAATCTACTCTTACTTTGGTATTGGAGTCCATGGATGGCATATGAAACAAGACTCATTATAAAGACAAAATCATCATGGTATCAATACAATATAATAAATGTAAATTTATTTTCATATAAATGTAAATCTATTTTCAGTAAAAATAAAACCAATGCTCTATTGACTATTTTACTTTTTGGATTGGCATATTCACAAGTTTACTTGCCTACACTGTACATGTATGTAGATTTATATTTGTCTCCAAATCTGTTTCATTTTTGCTGTTTTCGTTTCATTTTCTAGTTAATAACTAACTCGTGCGAATTTCGCGTCTAAATATTTTAGACATACATACATCTACGAGTATTATGACCACCTCATCTAGATCTATCCACATCTAGGTGAAGACTGTGTCATACTAGTGAAAAAGAAGAGGTAGTTGGAGAATAAACACAGAGAAATTATGGAAGATTTTTTAGAGCAAGAAGCACTGGAGTCAATGGAACAATAATATGTAAGAATTTACGCATAATTCTTTTTTCTCTGATTTACTATTTAATCCTTTAAATCTGACTTTCTGATTGGCTGGTTCTTTTTCTTCATAACTCAGTCTTTGAAGAAAAAATTTTGATCAATGGAATCATAGCTTAAAGTATCTAATTTATCAAGTAGTCTAGTCTTAAGGGTGTACACCTCTGAGAAGTCAAAATTTTCTTGTATTAAACTTTTTTTCTCATATAGATTTTTGGAAAAAGGAGTTCGTACCATAAAAGAAAATGGAAGAAAAAACATATGTCCGTGTGCTCGTTTTTGAGCTTTTGTCACTCGAAGACACCTAGTTGACAAAATGTTGGATTTTATGGGAATTTTGCCGTTTTGACCATATGAGATAGCGATTAAAGCCATAATTTCCTAATGAGGTGTTTGATATGAATGAATGTTTGTAGAATTCATTTTCTAGTAGTCTTCTTTAAAAATATACCAGTTTTGATCAATTAGACTAATATTTTTTCTCAGAATAACAACATATGCTACCCCTACCCCTTAATTTTGAGCTACAAAATGCACCATTTTCAGCCATTTTTGCCAAATTTAACCCTTTATAGAAAAAGTTCTGGTATTAAACTTTTGTTATTATTTTGCATATCAATAGGGAAACGGTAGTTCTTTCTAAATCAGGAAGAAAAATTGGGGGTCCGTGTGCTTACTTTTTTGCCCCATTTGAATTTTTGTTATTTTTCAGTATTTTAGAGTAAAAAATGAAAGTGCCCAAATTACCATTAAATGTAAAAATAAAGTCACAAAAGTATATCGTTTCACATATTTAATGCTCAATATTTTAATTACTAGGAACCTAGTAACGATTTCCAGCAAAAATTAGCTAAATACAGCTAAAAATGCTGGCGCAGTGATGATTTTAGTAAAAACAATTTCAGTAAAAAATGGAAAAACTGTGGCTCTACTTGAAGCGAAAAAAGACACAATTTCAAAATGGCCGCTAAATGGGCCATTTCTTAAAATCCCTGTATAAAAAAATCTGCTAAAAATAGAAATGTAATTTTTTGACAAAATTTGCATCTGGCAACTTGCTACAGATACTGATAAATTATATTTGAAAATCTCATAACTTCTTTGATCTATGTTGAAACGAGACTTCAACGGGACTGAAACCTCAGAAGAATACATCCTTAAATTAACTTTAGTGCATCAGAGATTTAATTTAAATAGTATGTACTGATCATGATGTCACTATTTTCAGAGATTTAGATAGATTTAAATCTTTGTTATTTTTAGCTTCATTGGGTTATGAAATTAATTTTGTTTGCAATAATTTTTTCATACTACGAGTGACTTTAGAAAATAGCGACATTTATTATTAAAACATTTTGGCGAGTTTTGGAAATCCTAGGGTCATCGTGTAAAGGGGGGCAACTCGTATATTATAATTGCGACAATATATTATCTTAGAAATATTTAAGATATTGTATTTTTTCAAGGATTAGAGAAAACATACATTCTATTGGATATGTTCATATTAAATTTTAGTTTAAGTTGAAGTTTTTTATTTCTCAAATGTCACAGGCCTAGTTTTACGACATAGCTTTATGGTGTAGTCTTCACAGTTTTGTAAGCTCGTGTTCGATTGGTCAGTATCATAATCGAGATCTATTTTGACATTTATTCAATTTTATGTTTTAACCGCACAATGTTAAGTTTGCAGTACTTGAAGTATATGTCGTATGTTTGAAATCCTCTTCACTGTAGATAGAAATACTGTATGTTGATTAAAAATAAGTCATGTATCACAGGAATCTCTTTTTTTGAGCGCTGAGATCTCTGATCGGCCGTCCAATCAGCTGAGAGAACACATATATCCTTCGGCACGACAGCCTGCTTCAGGAAAAAAAGTGAAAGATTTTGCTTTATGATGGGTATGAAAATGGTCTATTCTGCAGCAAAATGCGACGAGTATGCGTGTCATGGATCGAATATTCAACCAAGCACGGATTCCAACAGACCTACCATTGTGTCTGTTGGTTTGCACCTAGAGATCTAGGCTGAGAATCGGTGAAAATTTATTTTTCAAACCTCTGTTTTTCTACACCTTCATTTTGATTTTTGGATAAGCGATTGAAACGATCAGTATTATCACTGTTATCATACAATAGCAAACAGAGTGTCGCCTTTCAGTCACCCAATTATACACTTTTATTGAATTATCTGTTAATTTGTCGCTGTGGATTGTATTTCGGACTACAATGTCTTTCTTGAGGGAGAGCAGTATGGAAGTTGACCATGATCCCCCAGCTAGCCAGGCTGGTGGTCCAGGAACGTTGAAACGTTCCAACAGCGCTCCAATGATCAACGCACTGGTATCGTCGTTAGAGCCTCACGTTCAGCAAGAGTTTAGGTATATAATCGACATGTGACAATTAAATAACAATTAAAAAGTTAACTTATCAAGTGTATCAGAGAATCTGGTGTTGTTTTATCAAGTGCAATATGAATCTGTAAAGAAAAGTCAAGTGGCTGATGTGTCTGACATTCTTTCATTTAGCCTAGATGTCTTTTAGTCATATATGTATATTGACATTCAATTGAGAAACTATTATATATCGAAGAATAGCCAAAAGTTATTCTGCCTTATAAGCACATGTACAAAACTTTTTTTTTATCATTCATCAGAGGGTATTAGTTTGCTTTGAAGGTTTTCGGATTTTGTCTTCAAATTCGAATGTTTAATTTTAACTTTCAGTTTGCCTTCATTTGATTGTTCTTATTCCTCCACTCCTATAATATCATATAATTTGCTTTTGTTTTTCAGTCCACCCTCCTTCAGGTCAGAAGATGCAACACGTATACGGAGATTCAGCTACAGCTCCATGTGCCTTAACAGCCTCAGTGCTGTCTCTGTAAGAATTCATTACAAAATCAGGTGGAGAGTTTTAGGGATGAAGAAATTTCTTGGCCTGTGTATATCTCTAAAATATTATATCAAAACAAGTAAAAGGATACTTGACCAGGCATTTCAATATCAGGCAGTGCCTGGTATTTTTTGTTGGTTAAACCTTGCTGTGGTACTGCCTGATTTAGGCAAAATTACATTAGACAGCATACAGATATATATATAAAGTATATAGAAAAGTACCCCCTGAAATTGCAGTTGTATCACCTCTCCTGAAAGGTAATGTAATGAAATGTTAACCCTTGCTTGACTATAGCTATAGTGTGAAATCGAATGTGACTATGAAATCTCTGAGGTGTGAATGTTTTTAAATTTGATTTGCAGCCCCTTATTGATATAGTGATTTTGTAGTATTAGAATACATATACTATCATATATACTCAAATAGTAACCAGTGATTTTTCTCCTTCTATAACTGGGGTTGGTAAACGACCCCATTCTCAATGCCAAACCCCCCAATTTTTTCCCCAATTACGATGAAAAATTCCGAAATCAAATTTCTAAAAAACAAACAAAACCTGAAAATCTCTCCCCTCGTTAACGTTGTTAATTCTAAAAAATGGGGCCGCGGTGGCCGAGTGGTTAAGATGTCCCGACATATTACCACAAGCCCTCCACCTCTGGGATGCGGGTTCGAATCCTATGTGGGGCAGTTGCCAGGTACTGACCGCTGGCCGGTGGTTTTTCTCCGGGTACTCCGGCTTTCCTCCACCAACAAACCTGGCACGTCCTTACATGACCCTGGCTGTTAATAGGACGTAAAACTAAACAACCAAACCAAATAATTCTAAAACAAACTACTCTGACACTGTTGTTATGGCCGTCACCTTTTAATAAAATGAATCAGATTACTGTTTTACAATATCTAATCTTTATTGTTCAGTAATGGGTAACTTTTTCCTAAAACTGCTCTTTTTGCGATTAAAAATTCCCAATTTGTTACAAAAACTTTTTTTCAAAAATACCCTGAAAAATCACTGGTAACACTATAAATTAAAATTAAATCACTATCGTCCAGAAGGAGCTGCAAATGTAGAAACCTGAGAATTCATTAGTTATCATTTGCACTCACACTACATGTATAGTCGAGGATAATACATACCCATAAAAGTATTTCCATCAAAGAAGAAGATATTAGCCTACATCTGAGGCATATTGAAGTTGAAATTGACATATGGCAGTTTCATGTACATGTACCTGCAAGTGCTACAATTTCTATTTGGGAAAGACAATTTTAGTTGCCCTCGGATGAGACTGATAATAAAGATTTTCTGTTTGGTACAATATTGAATCATCAAAAGTAGTGAATCAGTTTATTTTCCTGTTTTAGGCTCCAGTGAAGATACCTGATCGTGTGAATCGACTTAAACTGGAAGAGAGTCACATAGGGGAAAAGGAGAGACAACATGAGAAGTAATTAAGATTACTATTAACACACTGTGCAGTGGAATGATTTGTTATAAGATATGAAAAAGTCGGTAATTTTCACAACATCACGTGGTTATGAAAATATCATATAACAAGTGATAGATAAATGAACTTATAACCATATATGAAATTTTGATTTACAAAAAACTGATATTTCTGTATTGGACGAAATATTTAATCAGCAATAATAACCAGCTACAGTATACAATATTGCAAGTAGCTTTTCGATGGTTGAAGAGTCCATTTATAATCACAATTCAGAGTATTAATTTAGCTAAAAATTAAAAAAAAAATTCTTAAGAGAACTTTTATGCCAAACTTCTGATTTCTGTACTTTGATATGAAAATATTTTGGTAATCTGAGACACGGATATTAAAAAAAATGCAGTTTTGATTTTGAATTTATTAATTTTTGTACTGTTATGTTTTTCAAAGGGAAGTTAGCTCTGCTATCAAATTATCAACTTCATGGGACGAACTCACTTTGGTAAGATCATTCAAAGTATTTGTATGAAAATCTTTTGATAGACCTTTTGCATTTGGTTTGTATATAATTATTGCATGATTATTGGTCTTCCATAAAATTCAATTTTCTTCCTTTAATAATCACAATAAATATGCTTTATGATCTTTCTGGCGATTGTCATATATACTTTTAAGACTATATGGACGGTGCTGTTGCAAAGTACTAAATTAACTAAATACTACTTATCAAATTATTGCACTAAAATGACTCTGAATCTGAGATTGAAATGTGCATTACTGAGATATATTTAAAGTTGTAATTTTTTTTTATCAATTTCCAATGTCATTCAGTATATTGAGAACAATATATATATGGTAACGTGACAAAAGGATGAGCGGGTAATTGTAATGGTTTATAATACATTTTCTCAAGTAGTGCTGAAACGAATGTTTGAACATGTACAGTAATCAGTAAATTATATAACTATATGATAAAGTCCTCTTTGCAAAATAGGATGACCAAGAACCGATGGAACAGTTAAAGCGTCCGCGATCCTTCAGCGAGTCCCTTCACATCTTCACATCACCCAGTGTACTACTGCCGGGGGCACCCTCTCCTACAAGGGTTGGAAAAGTAAGAAGGCTTTATATATTTATGAAGATATTGACTGTATTGTTTAAGTTTAAATACTCTTCAATGCTGTGTGAAATTTTTGGTGTATTCAGAGACAAACACAAACCTCTTTAATTTGCAGAGAAAAAAAATCTTAATATTCATTATTTGGTATTTTTCCAACTCAGGAACTTTAAAAACAATGATTCAACAGGTAAATTTATCAAAAATTTATTAAAAGTTAAAAAAAAAAAACCCAGAAAATTACAGAAAACAAATATGTTGGCATTTTTTTTGTGTTTGTTTGTGAAAGAAGATATTTGCAATCAAAATTTTACAGGCTTGTAAATGTAGGGTAAGGAATATATTTTTCTTTATGATCAACCAAAAAAATACTTAAAATACTTGGTGGTTTTAATTACTCCCCATTGTCTACTGTTGTAATATGAAAATAATAAATTTGAATTAATTTTCATGGCATTTACCAAGAATAAGAAAATTCTAATATTTATGATATTGTTGTATAGTAAAGGTACCTTTTGATTTTTTCAGCAATGTTTCTCACCATCAATGCAGATTCCTGTTAAGAATATTTCCTTTACACCAAGTCCTAGTCCAAGTCCAACTCGCAAGACGTTTATGAGGCAAGTTGATACATTTGTTTGATAATTTGAGATATAAATAAAGTGAGGCGAGGGTTACCATTGATTAATCACACATTCCAGTGATAGTGATGTCATATTCTGATGTATTTTGTACGTCACAATCATTGGAATGTGGAACTAATTGACCGTAATTGTACTTAAGCCACATCATTTTGGTATTTATCGTGATGCTGAAAAAAATATCACCATAATTATACATGTAATTCATTCAATATGTAAATTATTTTATTTCTTTAAAAATATAAGATTACAGCTATAAATACTATTTTAGATGGTTTAATGTTAACTATTTTAGATGGTTTAATGTTAAATGTTTAATAACATTTTAAAGTTTGTTTGAGGTTAAATCCTTTTGAAACTATTTAAAAACTTTCTTGATGTCCAAAAGAAGGTATGTCTCATTAAAGAAATTCTTTCCTTTGTTTTTAGGAGCATGAGTCCAATTGTTGTGAATCGCCCTAGTCCTGTCGGGAAAAGAAAATGTAAGTGATGTCATGTTACTGAATTATTGCTAATATTTGCTGGGGTTTTAATTTCACTAAATTCGAAGATCCATTCAAAATTATGGTTTTACATATATTATTTTGATAGCCTGTTGTATGAATAACACTTTTAAAAGCTGCAAGATAATTCGTGAATATAAACCCTTGCAAGGTCCAAACTGTAAATCGCGAAATTTTACACCCACTAAATTTAACAGCTTTACAAAATTTTAGGTGTATTGAAAAAATTGATCAAAATATTAAAAAAATTATTAACCAAGATCATCAAGTCTTGATATAATTTGTGATTTTGTACTCTGTCTTTGGTTAACATATATTCTGGCTCCGATTTCTCAAAACAAAAGTGCAGACTTAAGTCAAAATTTTTAGTTTTTCTCTGTATGTAATTTATGTGAAAAAATTTGAATTCAGTCAGTTTTTGACCTAAGTCTGTTTCGCGAAATCGGGACCAGGCCCTAAGATTATGATATATTCTTTATTCAATGCAGTCTAGTCTACACTTAGCCAACTATAGCATACATTGCAAAAAGTTTTTAAGGGCTAAACAAAAATTTCAGTCTAAGAATATTTCATGATCCTGGATTCAGGTTTTGCTTCACTAATGTTTTTCAAATTTTTGTCTTTTTCTGAGAATAATTTTGCTTTCTTTTTTTGTTTTCGTAGATTTTTTTTCATAACAAAAAATTAGTCAGTTTAAATGCTTCTGTTTCTTTAAAACAAAATCTGACATTTTCACTTTATCTTTGCA
Source organism: Argopecten irradians (assembly GCF_041381155.1). Classification (NCBI taxonomy): domain Eukaryota; kingdom Metazoa; phylum Mollusca; class Bivalvia; order Pectinida; family Pectinidae; genus Argopecten; species Argopecten irradians. Next base: position 33,583,408 of record NC_091147.1, on the reverse strand, counting down.
GTGGATACTGACCCAGAAAATTACCTGAGTCCACCAAAGAGGGGTTTTAATTTCACTAAATTCGAAATCCATTCAAAATCGCAAAATTTATTATCTCACAAAAGTTTTTAAGGGCTAAACAAAAATTTCAGTCTAATAATATTTCATGATCCTGGATTCAGGTCTTGCTTCACTAATGTTTTTCAAATTTTTGTCTTTTTCTGAGAATAATTTTGCTTTCTTTTTTTGTTTTCGTAAAAAAAATTTTCATAACAAAAAATGAGTCAGTTTAAAGGCCCACTACCTTTCCGAAGCAAAATTTAAAGGTTTCTAAATACATTAATAACAAAAAAAATATGCCTATCCATAGCCTAAGATGAGGTAACAACACCAAACATATGGAATATTTTCTCCGAAATATATGATAACAGTGGGGAGTTATTTCGCTGTTTTGTCATCTGGCGCAGTAATATTCAACTACTGCGCGGTATTTAGAACGATGGCGGGAAACATAAGACAACCCGCGTTATGAAAATTAACATTTTATTATTTTAATCAAATTTTTCTAAAGATGATGACGAGTGTAGTATTAAAGATGAGTTAATAACTTTTGTGACTCTACAAAATTATCGATCTCGTTTTACATTCCCATTTTAAAAATTAAAAGCCGTTTTGGAAAGGTAAATGGACCTTTAAATGCTACTGTTTCTTTAAAACAAAATCTGACATTTTCACTTTATCTTTGCAGTGGATACTGACCCAGAAAATTACCTGAGTCCACCAAAGAGGTTTCACTCTGGTCCGAGTACCCCCGACAGAATTCTTCACCACCCTCTGGCCCACAGGTTTGTCAAGGAAAATTTTTATAATCTAAATTCAGCAGTAGTTTACGTAAAGTGGAGCAGGGTTCACTCTAGGTGTTTCATAAATGAGACAACCACTTACTGAAAAATGAAGTAAATTTGTGGATTTGAATATTTTTCAGAAGTCTTTTCGACTTTCCTTTGCCATATAGGAAGACATTTAGGGTTACCCATGGTTTTTTTCCTCTCCCGACTTATCTGATCACTTCTTTTAAAATAGTTTTTTGAAGCAGTATTTAGTTCATACAGAAGTTTTTAGTTATACTTTAAAAAGTTTTTAAAGGGATAAGATAAATGCTAATCCTACAGGGGATATTTTAATTACTACAAATCAGATTGGTGTTCATATGATTTCTTGTTTTACAGTAGTATATCATCGAGCAGTCTGGAAGAAGGAAGCCCTGACCAGACTGTGCCACGATGTGGCGGGATGAATGAGGTACCGACACAAAACAGACTGCCACCAACACATATGTACGGCTTCATGCCACTGCACGACTCACACGAAATGCAGACAACGGACTCTGAAACATCCGATATTGCTGAGTCAGCAGATTTGTCGGACCATAATCTATCATTATCAGGAAGTCC